>NC_137118.1:35735439-35990439 GCF_949357685.1 Gobio gobio | reverse complement strand
TATATTATATTATATTATATTATATTATATTATATTATATTATATTATATTATATTATATTAATTATATTATATTATATATTATATTATATTATATTATATTATATTATATTATATTATATTATATTAATTATATTATATTTATATTATATTATATTATATTATATTATATTATATTATATTATATTATATTAATTATATTATATTATATTATATTAATTATAATATATTATATTATATTATATTATATTATATTATATTAATTATATTATATTATATTATATTATATTATATTATATTATATTATATTATATTATATTAATTATATTATATTATATTATATTATATTATATTATATTATATTATATTATATTATTATATGATATTATATGATATTATATGATATGATATTATATTATATTATATTATATAATATTTTATTATATTATATTATATTATATTATATTATATTATATTATATTATATTATATTATATTATATTATATTATATTATATTATATTATATTATATTATATTATATTATATTTATTATACCACACACCAGCTGTCAGACGGACCACTGCGCAGATCAGCAGGCAGGCAGTATGCGATCACTGGAACGCACCGTAGATCCAACGCCTCTGGAAAGCTCCTCGTCTCGAAGGCTTGACAAAGACTCAGTTGTAGGCTTGAAGGAGTGAAGAGGTTCTCTTGGCTCCAAAGCAGAAAATAATGCGATGTTGCCAGCGTACTTCCTTATATACCCACGCGGTGGGGCGGAGTTACGCATGCAAATTCCGCATGCCCATGGCATTGGCACGCCATTGGGCGCTGTTAAACACCTCGAAGGTAATTGGCTTCTAGGCGAAACCCCCATTCGTTAGTCACTAACGTACGTCGTAATGACTGAACGAAAGGGAACATATATCATATCATATCATATCATATCATATCATATTATATTATATTATATTATATTATATTATATTATATTATATTATATTATATTATATTAATTATATTATATTATATTATATTAATTATATTATATTATATTATATTATATTATATTATATTATATTATATTATTATATTATTATATGATATGATATGATATGATATTATATTATATTATATTATATTATATTATATTATATTATATTATATTATATTATATTATATTATATTATATTATATTAAATTATATTATATTATATCATATTATATTATCAAATTCATTCAGATATGTTTTCTCTGTCATGTTTCTGTATAGCAGCAAATCCAGGAGTGTGTCCAAGCAGACGTTATAAAGCAGAAGAGTGTACCCGGATACGTTTTGAGTCATGTGCTGATGACAGTGATTGTGCCAGCAATGAGAAATGCTGCAGCAATGGATGTGGACTTCAGTGTATGGCTCCCGTTACAGGTATTATATTATATTATATTATATTATATTATATTATATTATATTATATTAATTATATTATATTAATTATATTATATTATATTATATTATATTATATTATATTATATTATATTATATTATATTATATTATATTATATTAATTATATTATATTATATTATATTATATTATATTATATTATATTATATTAATCATATCATATCATATCATATCATATCATATTATATTATATTATATTATATATTAATTATATTATATTATATTATATTATTATATGATATTATATTATATTATATTATATTATATTATTATATTATATTATATTATATTATATTATATTATATTATATTATATTATATTATATTATATTATATTATATTATATTATATTATATTAATTATATTATATTAATCATATCATATCATATCATATCATATCATATTATATTATATTATATTATATATTAATTATATTATATTATATTATATTATATTATATTATATTATATTATATTATATTATATTATATTATATTATATTATATTATATTAATTATATTATATTATATTATATTATATTATATTATATTATATTATATTATTATATTATTATATGATATTGTATTATATTGTATTATATTATATTATATTATATTATATTATATTATATTATATTATATTAATTATATTATATTATATTATATTATATTATATTATATTATATTATATTATATTATATTATATTATGTTATCAAATTCATTCAGATATGTTTTCTCTGTCATGTTTCTGTATAGCAGCAAATCCAGGAGTGTGTCCAAGCAGACGTTATAAAGCAGAAGAGTGTACCCGGATACGTTTTGAGTCATGTGCTGATGACAGTGATTGTGCCAGCAATGAGAAATGCTGCAGCAATGGATGTGGACTTCAGTGTATGGCTCCCGTTACAGGTATTATATTATATTATATTATATTATATTATATTATATTATATTATATTATATTATATTATATTATATTATATTATATTAATTATATTATATTATATTATATTATATTATATTATATTATATTATATTATATTATATTATATTATATTAATTATATTATATTATATTATATTATATTATATTATATTATATTATATTAATCATATCATATCATATCATATCATATTATATTATATTATATTATATTATATTATATTATATTATATATTAATTATATTATATTATATTATATTATATTATTATATGATATGATATGATATTATATTATATTATATTATATTATATTATATTATATTATATTATATTATATTATTATATTATATTATATTATATTATATTATATTATATTATATTATATTATATTATATTATATTATATTATATTAATTATATTATATTATATTATATTATATTATATTATATTATATTATCAAATTCATTCAGATATGTTTTCTCTGTCATGTTTCTGTATAGCAGCAAATCCAGGAGTGTGTCCAAGCAGACGTTATAAAGCAGAAGAGTGTACCCGGATACGTTTTGAGTCATGTGCTGATGACAGTGATTGTGCCAGCAATGAGAAATGCTGCAGCAATGGATGTGGACTTCAGTGTATGGCTCCCGTTACAGGTATTATATTATATTATATTATATTATATTATATTATATTATATTATATTATATTATATTATATTATATTATATTAATTATATTATATTATATTATATTATATTATATTATATTATATTATATTATATTATATTATATTATATTATATTATATTATATTATATTATATTATATCAAATTCATTCAGATATGTTTTCTCTGTCATGTGTGTGTATAGAAGCAAATCCAGGAGTGTGTCCAAGCAGACGTTATAAAGCAGAAGAGTGTACCCGGATACGTTTTGAGTCATGTGCTGATGACAGTGATTGTGCCAGCAATGAGAAATGCTGCAGCAATGGATGTGGACTTCAGTGTATGGCTCCCGTTACAGGTATTATATTATGTTACATTAATTATATTATATTATATTATATTATATTATATTATATTATATTATATTATATTATATTATATTATATTATATTATATTATATTATATTATATTATATTATATTATATTATATTATATTATATTAATTATATTATATTATATTAAACAGCTGTTGAATGATTGAATCTGACTGGTCAAAACCCATGACAAATAAAACATAACATTTTAAAGTAGAAAGTCAAGTCAACTCAACTTTATTTATATAGCGCTTTTAACAATGCAGATTGTTTCAAAGCAGCTTCACAGTGTTAAACAGGAAAATAATGCAACAGAATTTTATTCAGCCGTATAGCCGTTCTGGAGAAAACGGTGATGTCATCAGCTCATTTCAATTATCATACAGTGACAGTGTGGGCATTAGAACAGAAATTAGATCAGTAATTTAGTTTATATGTTTAATTTAGTTTAATAATTAATTCGGTGGACAGGAGTCATATTAGATCTAAATTCAAGTCATTCAACTGTGCTTGGAGTTAGTTATATTTATAAAGAGTCTTTAAGTCACATGTGTAATCCACGTTTTGAGAGTTGGTTCACTCTCCCACTCATTAATGTAGATAACTTACTGTATATTATGCCACTTTGGCATAGAGATCACTTGATATCTCGCTACAATTACGCGCTGTAAAAACCTGTCATGAATGAGCGAGCGTGTCTCCCTGCTGATCACTGATTAGCTGAAAGTGCAACAGTGCGTGCTCGTCTGCGACTTCAGCACCTGTCAGCTGACTCTACGCTGGGCCAGTGTGTGTCATGACTGATTTTATGGAGTACAAGCACACTTGAGTTTGTTATTAACCAATTAGACTATAAAATGTAGATGTTTGAAACCCGCCAAACTGACCCCAAACCAGCCCAAATTTTGTCCACCCGCCCAAGCCCCTTTTTACCCGCACAATCAAATTCAAAACCGCCCAATTGGGCAACACTGTAGACGGGTTTATTGAGGATGCCGTATTGGTTAAACAATTATTAAATTGCAATATTCGAAAGATCGGAGTCATCACGCCAGAGACGGGTTTATTGAGGATGCCGTATTGATGAAACAATTATTAAAGTGCAATATTCAAAAGATCGGAGTCATCACGCCGGAGACGGGTTTATTGAGGATGCTGTGTCGATGAGGCAATTTTAGGGGGAGTCTAATTGACATGGTCTCTGCAGACACTTCAGGGTCATGCGTTGGTCTTGTCTAGGCGCAGGTCCACCATATGATCTAGATACGACCTGGATCCGGCTGACTGCAGTACACCTTGGGATAAAACAGAGAGACTATCATTAGCATAGATGCCATTCTTCTGATGATGTAACGAGCACATCAGGTGTTATGGGAAGTGTTCCCAGTTCCGGCTGACCTAGTTAATGCAGCCTAACAATCATTTAATTGAAAAAGTATTTTATGTGTATGCCATAGTAAAGAGATGTGTTTTTAGTCTAGATTTAAACTGACAGAGCGTGTCTGCTTCCCGTACAATGTTAGGAAGACTGTTCCAGAGTTTAGGTGCTAAATAGGAAAAGGATCGACTGCCTGCAGTTGATTTCGATATTCTCGGTTATCAATATATCGATATTATCAACTGGCCAGAATTGTGAGACCGCAGTAGACGTGATGGAGGATAATGTGTTAAGAGCTTGCTCAAGTACTGGGGGGCTAAACCATTTAGTGCTTCTTAAGTAATAAGCAAGATTTTAAAATGTATGCAATGTTTAATAGGGAGCCAGTGCAGTGTTGACATAACCGGGCTAATATGGTCATAGAACTCGAGCTGCTGCATTTTGGACCAGCTGGAGTTTGTTTATTAACCCTCTGGTTCTCTTCGTTTAGGGGTGCATTGGTTGTCTTCCCGGTCATAAGTGACCGGACACCTAAAAATTAAACTTCCTCCACCCCAGTAAAACCAATGCAATTTATTTTTCTTCAATAATATTTCTTCTTTTTAATTTTGAGATGATTTGATGGTATTTTTTAATATGTATGCAATAATTATGGGCCATTTTTGCCATTGAAAATTATACAACAATTTTTTTTTGTAATTAAATTATTATTTTTTTAATTATTGCAGTATTTCAGGATAAAATAGAGACTAGGCCTTCAAAATATTTTTTTTTGAAGGCAGATTAGTGCCCTCTTTTGGAATTATTTAAGAAATCATGCAACCATGGGTGTAACCACTAGAGGTCTCGATGGAGAGGCTTGAGAATTCCCTTGTTCTCTTTTGAACACATTTAATTATTTTTTTGATGGATTTGAATATATATTTAAAAAATCTCAAAGACTATTTATTATAAAGTTTTAGATTTTTTTTTGTTGTTCTTAGAAATATAGATTTTTTCTGTGAATTTGTTTTTGTGCAAATTTTACCATTACCACGTGTGTATAAGTGTGCGTGTGTGCGTGTGCGTGGATGTGTCACTATCACACTCTTGATGTTTTAGAGTGTCACCCCTTTACTGCTGTGTACTTTTTTCAGCATTGTGGCCGATTTGTAGATTGTACACACAAATATTCAGTTAATTTTTGTGTTTTTGCAGATTTCCCATTCATTTCCTATGGTCGGTCATTTATGATGCTTTTTTTTTTACGACCAATTAGCATGCTTTAATCATGACCCCATTTTTTTGTGTGTTTACATACCTAATTCAAGAAAAGTCACAAATTTTAATATCATTCCGATGAAGCAGTGATTTTTAACATTTCAAAATTTTCCGGTCAGAAATGACCGAAGAGCACCAGAGCGTTAAGCGAGCAGGGCAACCACCCAGTAGAGCATTACAATAATCTAGCCTTGAGGTCATGAACTTACGAACTAACTGTTCAGCATTTTGCATGTGCTGTAATTTATATATATTTTTAAGATGGTAGAATGCAGTTTTACAGATGCTAGAAATGTGGCTTTCAAACGAAAGATTGGTATCAAAGAACACACCCAGGTTCCTCACTGACGACGAGGACTTGACAGAGCAGCCATCAAGTGTTAGACAGTGTTCTAGGTTACTACTTGTAGAGCTTTTTTGTCCAATAATTAAAAATTCAGTTTTTTCTGAATTGAGTTGCATGAAATTACTGGTCATCCAATGTTTTATATCAGCTATGCATTCCGTTAATCTTGTGAATTGGTAAGTTTCATCAGGGGGTGAAGAAATATAGAGCTGAGTATCGTCAGCAACAATGAAAACTAACGCCATGCTTACTAATGATATCTCCCAGTGGGAGCATGTACAGGGTGAAGAGCAACGGTCCTAGCACTGAGCCCTGTGGTACTCCATACTGAACTTGTGATCGGTGTGACATCTCTTCATTTACTGCTACAAACTGATAACGGTCACATAGGTATGATTTAAACCATTCCCATGCAATTCCACTAATGCCTACATCATTTTCGAGTCTATTCAAAAGAATATTGTGGTCAATAGTATCGAATGCAGTGCTAAGATCGAGTAACACTAATAGAGAGATACAGCTACGATCGGATGATAAGAGTAAATCATTTGTAACTCTGATGAGAGCAGTCTCAGTACTATGACATGGTCTAAATCCTGACTGGAAATCCTCACAGATACCATTTATTTCTAAAAAGGAACATAATTGTGAAGACACTGCCTTTTCAAGTATTTTTGACAGAAAGGGTAGATTTGAGATTGGCCTGTAATTGACTAATTCTGTAGGATCAAGTGGTTTAATAATAGCCAGCTTAAAAGTTTTCGGTACATATCCTAATGACAAAGATGAATTAATGATATTAAGAAGAGGACCTCTCTATGACCTCTGGTAGCATCTATTTTAATAGCCTAGTCGGAACAGGGTCGAGCATACATGTTGTTGATTTTGATGATTTAACAAGTTAGGCCAATTCTTCTTCTCCTATAGCAGTGAATGAGTGTAATTTTTCCTCAGTGACACTACAATGCTCTGTCTGATGTGATACTATAGAAGACGGCTGCATGGTTCAAATTTTCTTCCTAATATTATCAATCTTACATGTAAAGAAGTTCATAAAGTCCTTACTGCTGTACTGTTTACAAGAAAGACTGAAATAGTTCTTTCTTGTAAAATGTATTCCAATAACATATAGGTACAACTTACAAAAAATCTTTTTTTTTACAGTGAAAAAGACATTCAGCATTCAGTGATATGTTTTCTCTATCATGTTTCTGTACAGCAGTAAATCCAGGAGTGTGTCCAAGCAGACGTTATCCAGCAGAAAATTGTACCCAGATACTTTTTGTGTCGTGTGCCGATGACAGTGATTGTGCCAGCAATGAGAAATGCTGCAGCAATGGATGTGGACTTCAGTGTATGGCTCCAGTTACAGGTATTATATTATATTATATTATATTATATTATATTATATTATATTATATTATATTATATTATATTATATTATATTATATTATATTATATTATATTATATTATATTAATTATATTATTATTATTATATTATATTAATTATTCTTTCAATCGATTAAAAAAAACAAATTAATCACAATTTTTCCGGTAATTAATTGTGATTAATCCCACCTAACATTAAAGTTCTTTATATATTATTATATTGTAATGATTTCACATTTAATCTCCAAATTAATGTAGAAACACCATAAAGACAGTAGCCTATATTTTAACTTATATTACTTATATTTACTTATATTTACTTATATTTTAAGTTTTTATATTTTAGCCCTCTGCTGTGACTGGATAACATCTTTGCATATGAAATAATATTACATGTGGAACTCTCTTGAAAAGTTTTAGCATGTTTTTACTATTACAGCTGTCGAGATTAACGAATCATGAAAAGTGTTGATTATAGCATTATTTTTAAATCTGCTCGGGTTATGTATATAACCCTTGTTCCCTGAGAAGGGGAACGAGCACTGCATCGGAACGACGCTTTGGGGATGCTCCCTTAGCATCAGCGAATCTGAAACCAGAATGCCAACTAGGCCAATCCGATTGGCGTGCGTGATGACGTCATTGTGACGGCATACCCGGAAGTATAAAAGGGGAGCTGGAACGTAATGGCGGTAGTAATTGCTCTGAAGCATGCGCTCCAGGCGCGCCGAGGTGTGGCGTCGGGATGCAGTGCTCGTTCCCCTTCTCAGGGAACAAGGGTTATATACATAACCCGAGCAGTTCCCTTTCGAGGGAACTCGCACTGCATCGGAACGACGCTTTGGGGAACGAGTACCCACTAGGCCACACCGAAGGGTAGCACCTGCCCTAGTGTGAAGCCGGAGACCGGGCACAGCTAGGACTGGAGCACCCTAGCACCAGGCGTCGTAGGGAGATCCAGGCTATAGAACCTGATAAAAGTGTGTGGGGTAGCCCACCCGGCCACCTCGCAGATATCCTGCAAGGGGACCCCAGAAAGAAGGGCCACCGAAGAGGCCATGCCTCTGGTGAAATGAGCCCTCACGGCCACAGGTGAAGGCAAACTGCGCACCTGGTAGGCCATGGTAATCGCCTGGACAATCCAATTACTGATTGTCTGAGTAGACGCAGGCAATCCCTTCTTAGGTGAGCCAAAAAACACCAACAGTTGTTGCGATCTCCTCCACTGTGCAGACTTCGCCAGATAAACTCTAAGGGCCCTAACCGGGCAGAGTAGGTGAAGCCTCCCCTCTTCTGCCGTCACGTGAGGCGGAGGATGGAATGCCTGCAGGACCAATGACCTGACCACCCTTGAAGGCACCTTAGGCACGTAGCCCGGCCTAGGGTGTAAGATGGCTTTTACTCCTCCCGGGACAAACTCCAGGCAGGTCGGCGTTACCGCCAAGGCCTGGAGATCTCCCACTCTCCCAAGAGAGGTAATGGCAAGGAGAAAAGCCACCTTAAGGGTCAGGTCCTTTGGTCCAGCCGACTCCAATGGTTCGAAGGGGGCCTCAGCCAATCCTTCAAGAACCACTGCCAGGTCCCAGGTTGGAACTCTGGAATGAGCCGCAGGCCTCATCCTCCAAGCCCCACGGAGGAATTGTACAACCAGATGGTGCCTACCCAGAGGCCCATCACCCATAGGAGCGTGGAAAGCCGCAATGGCAGCCACGTACACCTTGAGTGTGGACGGGGTAAGCCCTGCAGAGAAGCGATCTTGGAGGAACTCCAGCACTGAAGCCACCGGGCAGTTAACTGGGTCCACCTCACGCTCCCTGCACCAAGTGGAAAATACATTCCACTTGAGGCTGTACAGTCTCCTCGTAGACGGAGCCCTGGAACTGAGTAAGGTCTCTATCACCTCCGCCGATAGGCCAGCCTCTAGGTACCTGGTCCCCTCAGTGGCCAGACCCACAGGTTCCAAATCTCCGGGCGGGGGTAAAATATCGTACCCGCCGCCTGAGATAGGAGATCCCTCCTCAGAGGAATCTCCCACGGCTGACCTGTTAGCAGAGCTATGATATCCGAGAACCAAACTCGAGTCGGCCAACGGGGTGCTACCAGAAGTAGACTGACCCCCTGTCGCCTGACCCTCTCCAGGACTCCCGGAAGCAGAGCAATCAGGGGAAATGCGCACAGACACAGCCTCGGCTACGTCTGAACCATGGCATCCAACCCCAGCGAGGCTGGATGCGTGAGGAAAAACCACAGTGGGCAGTGGGACGTCTCTCGAGACGCAAATAATCCACTTCCACTGGGCCGAACCTCTTGCATATGGCCTCCACCACCTCTGGGTGGAGTCGCCACTCCCCGGGCCTCAGCCCCTGCCTCAGTAGGATGTCTGCTCCCTGATTTTGGACCCCCAGGCCATACATTGCCCTGATGGACAACAGTTTCCCTTGGGACCACAGGAGGATGTGATGCGCCCGTCTGCAAAGAGGGCGCAACCTCAAACCCCCCTGCCGTGCCCCAACCAGTGAGGGAGGCGTCTGTTGAAACGGATTTCCGGCAACAGGACGCTCCCAACACTGGCCCTTGGGACGGAAACCAAGGTTTCTTCCATATGACTAGGGAACGAAGGCCACTGCGCGTTACCCTGATCATACAGAATGGATTTCCCCTCAAGGAAAGCCACCTGGTTTACTTCCATATCAGGACATGGTGGCCGCGGAGGTCCGGGAAAAAGCTCCTCAGAGCTTTGTAGACCGCCAGCATTTCCAGGCAGTAGATGTGCCAGGAGAAATGCCTGGTCTCCCACTTAGCATGCTCGAAAAGTTTTTCGTAGGTGTGTGTGTGTGTGTGTGTGTGTGTGTGTGTGTGTGTGTGTGTGTGTGTGTGTGTGTGTGTGTGTGTGTGTGTGTGTGTGTGTAAGTGTGCGTGTGTGAGTGGATGTGTCAATATCACACTCTTTATGTTTTAGAGTGTCACCCCTTTACTGCTGTGTACTTTTTTCAGCATTGTGGCCGATTTGTAGATTGTACACACAAATATTCAGTTAATTTTTGTGTTTTTGCAGATTTCCCATTCATTTCCTATGGTCGGTCATTTATGATGCTTTTTTTTTTTACGACCAATTAGCATGCTTTAATCATGACCCCATTTTTTTGTGTGTTTACATACCTAATTCAAGAAAAGTCACAAATTTTAATATCATTCCGATGAAGCAGTGATTTTTAACATTTCAAAATTTTCTGGTCAGAAATGACCGAAGAGCACCAGAGGGTTAAGCGAGCAGGGCAACCACCCAGTAGAGCATTACAATAATCTAGCCTTGAGGTCATGAACTTACGAACTAACTGTTCAGCATTTTGCATGTGCTGTAATTTATATATATTTTTAAGATGGTAGAATGCAGTTTTACAGATGCTAGAAATGTGGCTTTCAAACGAAAGATTGGTATCAAAGAACACACCCAGGTTCCTCACTGACGACGAGGACTTGACAGAGCAGCCATCAAGTGTTAGACAGTGTTCTAGGTTACTACTTGTAGAGCTTTTTTGTCCAATAATTAAAAATTCAGTTTTTTCTGAATTGAGTTGCATGAAATTACTGGTCATCCAATGTTTTATATCAGCTATGCATTCCGTTAATCTTGTGAATTGGTAAGTTTCATCAGGGGGTGAAGAAATATAGAGCTGAGTATCGTCAGCAACAATGAAAACTAACGCCATGCTTACTAATGATATCTCCCAGTGGGAGCATGTACAGGGTGAAGAGCAACGGTCCTAGCACTGAGCCCTGTGGTACTCCATACTGAACTTGTGATCGGTGTGACATCTCTTCATTTACTGCTACAAACTGATAACGGTCACATAGGTATGATTTAAACCATTCCCATGCAATTCCACTAATGCCTACATCATTTTCGAGTCTATTCAAAAGAATATTGTGGTCAATAGTATCGAATGCAGTGCTAAGATCGAGTAACACTAATAGAGAGATACAGCTACGATCGGATGATAAGAGTAAATCATTTGTAACTCTGATGAGAGCAGTCTCAGTACTATGACATGGTCTAAATCCTGACTGGAAATCCTCACAGATACCATTTATTTCTAAAAAGGAACATAATTGTGAAGACACTGCCTTTTCAAGTATTTTTGACAGAAAGGGTAGATTTGAGATTGGCCTGTAATTGACTAATTCTGTAGGATCAAGTGGTTTAATAATAGCCAGCTTAAAAGTTTTCGGTACATATCCTAATGACAAAGATGAATTAATGATATTAAGAAGAGGACCTCTCTATGACCTCTGGTAGCATCTATTTTAATAGCCTAGTCGGAACAGGGTCGAGCATACATGTTGTTGATTTTGATGATTTAACAAGTTAGGCCAATTCTTCTTCTCCTATAGCAGTGAATGAGTGTAATTTTTCCTCAGTGACACTACAATGCTCTGTCTGATGTGATACTATAGAAGACGGCTGCATGGTTCAAATTTTCTTCCTAATATTATCAATCTTACATGTAAAGAAGTTCATAAAGTCCTTACTGCTGTACTGTTTACAAGAAAGACTGAAATAGTTCTTTCTTGTAAAATGTATTCCAATAACATATAGGTACAACTTACAAAAAATCTTTTTTTTTTACAGTGAAAAAGACATTCAGCATTCAGTGATATGTTTTCTCTATCATGTTTCTGTACAGCAGTAAATCCAGGAGTGTGTCCAAGCAGACGTTATCCAGCAGAAAATTGTACCCAGATACTTTTTGTGTCGTGTGCCGATGACAGTGATTGTGCCAGCAATGAGAAATGCTGCAGCAATGGATGTGGACTTCAGTGTATGGCTCCAGTTACAGGTATTATATTATATTATATTATATTATATTATATTATATTATATTATATTATATTATATTATATTATATTATATTATATTATATTATATTATATTATTATATTATATTATATTAATTATATTTATTATATTATTATTATTATATTATATTAATTATTCTTTCAATCGATTAAAAAAAACGAATTAATCACAATTTTTCCGGTAATTAATCGTGATTAATCCCACCTAACATTAAAGTTCTTTATATATTATTATATTGTAATGATTTCACATTTAATCTCCAAATTAATGTAGAAACACCATAAAGACAGTAGCCTATATTTTAACTTATATTACTTATATTTACTTATATTTACTTATATTTTAAGTTTTTATATTTTAGCCCTCTGCTGTGACTGGATAACATCTTTGCATATGAAATAATATTACATGTGGAACTCTCTTGAAAAGTTTTAGCATGTTTTTACTATTACAGCTGTCGAGATTAACGAATCATGAAAAGTGTTGATTATAGCATTATATTTAAATCTGCTCGGGTTATGTATATAACCCTTGTTCCCTGAGAAGGGGAACGAGCACTGCATCGGAACGACGCTTTGGGGATGCTCCCTTAGCATCAGCGAATCTGAAACCAGAATGCCAACTAGGCCAATCCGATTGGCGTGCGTGATGACGTCATTGTGACGGCATACCCGGAAGTATAAAAGGGGAGCTGGAACGTAATGGCGGTAGTAATTGCTCTGAAGCATGCGCTCCAGGCGCGCCGAGGTGTGGCGTCGGGATGCAGTGCTCGTTCCCCTTCTCAGGGAACAAGGGTTATATACATAACCCGAGCAGTTCCCTTTCGAGGGAACTCGCACTGCATCGGAACGACGCTTTGGGGAACGAGTACCCACTAGGCCACACCGAAGGGTAGCACCTGCCCTAGTGTGAAGCCGGAGACCGGGCACAGCTAGGACTGGAGCACCCTAGCACCAGGCGTCGTAGGGAGATCCAGGCTATAGAACCTGATAAAAGTGTGTGGGGTAGCCCACCCGGCCACCTCGCAGATATCCTGCAAGGGGACCCCAGAAAGAAGGGCCACCGAAGAGGCCATGCCTCTGGTGGAATGAGCCCTCACGGCCACAGGTGAAGGCAAACTGCGCACCTGGTAGGCCATGGTAATCGCCTGGACAATCCAATTACTGATTGTCTGAGTAGACGCAGGCAATCCCTTCTTAGGTGAGCCAAAAAACACCAACAGTTGTTGCGATCTCCTCCACTGTGCAGACTTCGCCAGATAAACTCTAAGGGCCCTAACCGGGCAGAGTAGGTGAAGCCTCCCCTCTTCCGCCGTCACGTGAGGCGGAGGATGGAATGCCTGCAGGACCAATGACCTGACCACCCTTGAAGGCACCTTAGGCACGTAGCCCGGCCTAGGGTGTAAGATGGCTTTTACTCCTCCCGGGACAAACTCCAGGCAGGTCGGCGTTACCGCCAAGGCCTGGAGATCTCCCACTCTCCCAAGAGAGGTAATGGCAAGGAGAAAAGCCACCTTAAGGGTCAGGTCCTTTGGTCCAGCCGACTCTAATGGTTCGAAGGGGGCCTCAGCCAATCCTTCAAGAACCACTGCCAGGTCCCAGGTTGGAACTCTGGAATGAGCCGCAGGCCTCATCCTCCGAGCCCCACGGAGGAATTGTACAACCAGATGGTGCCTACCCAGAGGCCCATCACCCATAGGAGCGTGGAAAGCCGCAATGGCAGCCACGTACACCTTGAGTGTGGACGGGGTAAGCCCTGCAGAGAAGCGATCTTGGAGGAACTCCAGCACTGAAGCCACCGGGCAGTTAACTGGGTCCACCTCACGCTCCCTGCACCAAGTGGAAAATACATTCCACTTGAGGCTGTACAGTCTCCTCGTAGACGGAGCCCTGGAACTGAGTAAGGTCTCTATCACCTCCGCCGATAGGCCAGCCTCTAGGTACCTGGTCCCCTCAGTGGCCAGACCCACAGGTTCCAAATCTCCGGGCGGGGGTAAAATATCGTACCCGCCGCCTGAGATAGGAGATCCCTCCTCAGAGGAATCTCCCACGGCTGACCTGTTAGCAGAGCTATGATATCCGAGAACCAAACTCGAGTCGGCCAACGGGGTGCTACCAGAAGTAGACTGACCCCCTGTCGCCTGACCCTCTCCAGGACTCCCGGAAGCAGAGCAATCAGGGGAAATGCGCACAGACACAGCCTCGGCTACGTCTGAACCATGGCATCCAACCCCAGCGAGGCTGGATGCGTGAGGAAAAACCACAGTGGGCAGTGGGACGTCTCTCGAGACGCAAATAATCCACTTCCACTGGGCCGAACCTCTTGCATATGGCCTCCACCACCTCTGGGTGGAGTCGCCACTCCCCGGGCCTCAGCCCCTGCCTCAGCAGGATGTCTGCTCCCTGATTTTGGACCCCCGGGCCATACATTGCCCTGATGGACAACAGTTTCCCTTGGGACCACAGGAGGATGTGATGCGCCCGTCTGCAAAGAGGGCGCAACCTCAAACCCCCCTGCCGTGCCCCAACCAGTGAGGGAGGCGTCTGTTGAAACGGATTTCCGGCAACAGGACGCTCCCAACACTGGCCCTTGGGACAGAAACCAAGGTTTCTTCCATATGACTAGGGAACGAAGGCCACTGCGCGTTACCCTGATCATACAGAATGGATTTCCCCTCAAGGAAAGCCACCTGGTTTACTTCCATATCAGGACATGGTGGCCGCGGAGGTCCGGGAAAAAGCTCCTCAGAGCTTTGTAGACCGCCAGCATTTCCAGGCAGTAGATGTGCCAGGAGAAATGCCTGGTCTCCCACAGACCTCTCGCAAAGCGGCCGCCATGACCACGTCCCAGCCAGTGAGGGAGGCGTCTGTTGAAACGGATTCCCGGCAACAGAACGCTCCCAACACTGGCCCTTGGGACAGAAACCAAGGTTTCTTCCATATGACTAGGGAACGAAGGCCACTGCGCGTTACCCTGATCATACAGAATGGATTTCCCCTCAAGGAAAGCCACCTGGTTTACTTCCCATAACCACGTCCCAGCCAGTGAGGGAGGCGCCTGTTGAAACGGATTACCGGCAACAGAACGCTCCCAACACTGGCCCCTGGGACAGAAACCAAGGTTTCTTCCATATGACTAGGGAACGAAGGCATCTGCGCGTTACCCTGATCATACAGAATGGTTTTCCCCCCGAGGAAGACCCCTTGATTCCCAGCTACCACTGTAAGGGTCTCATGCAGCAGGCCAAGAGATATTCTGTTGGACGCAGCCGCAATGAGCCCCAGCAGACCTTAAACTGCTTCACAGTGATGCTGTGGCCTAGCTTCATTTTAGAGACCACCGCCCGTATGGACTCGATACGTTCGGGAGACAATTGTGCCCACAACGTAGAGAATCCCATATGACTCCCAGGAACACAGTTCTCTGAGAAGGCGTCAACACGCTACTGCGTGTAGAGTCTCAAAGGGCTAGGCCGCCTGGAAGAACCCGATATTGGTACGCTTTGCCCCAAAAAGCGAACCTCAGGAACTTCCTGTGACACAGAAGGATGGATACAGGGAAGTATGCGTCCTCTTCAGACCCATCGTGACAGACCAGTCCTCAGACTGAATCTGAATCACAATGGAGGAAATGCTAAGCATCTTGAATCTGAATCTCCTCAGAGAACGATTCAAGTACCTCCGGTCTAAAGTTGGATGCAACTCGCCATCCCTCTTAGGAACTATGAAGTACTGGCTGTAGAACCCGGACTCCCTGTCTGGCGGAGGAGCACATTCTGTGGCCTCCTTACCAACAGGGAGTGAACTTCCTGTTCCATTACCCGAACCTGCCCAGGGACCACTGCCGTCCAGACCACCCCACTGAACTTCAGGGGAAGGTAACCGGACTGCAGTCTGTATGCCCCTTCCTACAGTCGCAGGCCCCAAGCTGATATATTCGGAGGCATAACCATGCGCCGAGATAATCTGCTAAGGGAACCAGCATCTCGAGGCCGGTCTCTGGTGTCAACCGAGCCTCCTCCCCGACCCCCTGAAGCGGCTAACCGGCAGGGCGAAATCGAGGAAGATTTTCGGTTTGCGTACGCGTTTGCTGGACCACCGCAAGTCTTGCTAGAGGCGGCTGGTGCAGCACGCATGCACGGGGAAACGATGTGGCCCGAAGCGTACTAGACGGCGGGAACACAGCATCGACCCCCGAAAAACTCCACAGGGGAGACGACCTCGATCGCTCCTACCCGGGAGAGGGGGCTGGCCAGCAGGGGCCTCATCTAAGGGAGCAGCTCAACAGGGCCACAACACTAGAGCGGACACTGCGATTAGCAATTGCCTGAAACTGATGTGTCCCGCAGGCCACAAGGCGGCGAGAACGACATCAACTTCAGGAGGGCTCCATCTTAGATGAATATCCAGTTCACAAGTTAAACACGCTTGGGTGACAGAATTAAAGTATCCAACTTATCAAAGTCGGATAACATGACACTGAATTCCTCGGTATTAAATGCCATCATAATCACCAAACCCGTGCGACCTGATCTGAATAATAGGCTGAATAAAAAATATATCTAACTCCTCAAAGTCAGATAATATTTTAATTTAATTCCTCAGAATTAAATGCAGCCACAATTAAGGTGAAACATAGTCTGAATGATAGGCTACATATCTAACTCCTCAAAGTCAGATTATATTTTATTTAATTCCTTAGAATTAAATGTAGCCGTAATTAATCAGACAACACTGTTTTATTTGTATTATACGGACTCATAGACCCCGCGTTGCCTCAGCAACGTGGTTCAAGCCGTCATAATACAATTGGTTTTCATCCCTCGAGAAAAAAGCCAAACAGTGTCACACAATACGGTGAAACATGGTCTGAATACCTAACTCCTCAGAGTCAGATCATATCTCATTTAAATCCTCAGACTTAAATGCAGCCATATCAGACAATACTGATTTAACGTACTATACGGACTCGCCGTTAAGCCAACCAGTATCTCATGCACACCGATCGCGTGTGTTCACTTTAATTGCAGACCCATAACCTGCGCGCTGCCTTTTTTTTTCTGCAATCGCGAGATGGAATCTTGCATATTTAAGAAGTGCTTATAACTTTGACTGCCACGATGCTGAGCACGTCTAATTCCTCAGAATCAGACCGCTCACACATCGGGTCCTCCGCCCCGGGGGAAGAAGCCGCAGCGCGGGCTTCCACACGGGGAAGGAGAACATCTGAACTGTCAGATAAAGACTGGGAAGATGCCTCAGCAGTCCCAGTCCCGCTGACAGTCCATCCGTGAGCCCCATGACCAGCCTCGCCGCACCGCCTCGGCGGATGCGGGACCGATCCACGGGGCTCACGAGGCTGGCCGGCCTCATCGAGCACGGCCAGCCGAGAGCGGAGCACCCTGAGCGTCAGCTTGTAATGCTCACAAGCGGCTCCCTCGAGAGCCGCTCGAGCATGCTGAACGCCCAGGCAGTGCACACACAGCAGGTGTGTATCCGAGCCCGACATGTAGCGAGGGCAAGGATGCACACACTGCTTAAACTCTCTCACATTCTCACATTTTTCCATTTTCACACACTTTCACTGACATACAACAGTAAATAGACAAACAGTTTGACAGATAGCGCTTGCTGAAGAGCAATAACTACCGCCATTACGTTCCAGCTCCTCTTTTATACTTCCGGGTATGCCGTCACAATGACGTCATCACGCACGCCAATCGGATTGGCCTAGTTGGCATTCTGGTTTCAGATTCGCTGATGCTAAGGGAGCATCCCCAAAGCGTCGTTCCGATGCAGTGCGAGTTCCCTCGAAAGGGAACTACTCCTGTCACATGAAAACTGCAGCGATGACCATTGTAGCCGATCACAGAATGCAGTGATCTTGTCATTGCAACTCTCTGCTTGGACACATTTCTGCACACTAGCAAATGCTTTCATCATAACTGACATTAAACATGATGTAAAATATTTGTTGATTATTACGGGAGTTTTGGAGTGAGTCCACTGATAAACTTTCGCTGTTTGATTGACAGCTCCAGCGATTGTAAAGGTAGCATTCTTTGATTGCTTTCTATATTAGATTATTATAGATTATTTTCATCCTACTAAGATAAACAATGTGAAGTTGACCGTTTAGTCATCGGTTTGATTTACTGACACGTAAACCGAAATATAAAACGTACATTCATCTTTACATATCAGAAATCACTGGTCACTGGTGATTTTGATTAGACACGGACACATAATCAAAACATATTAGGGGTGTAACGGAACACAAAACTGATGGTTTGGTACATACCTCGGTACTACCTCGGTATTATATTATATTATATTATATTATATTATATTAATTATATTTATTATATTATATTATATTATATTATATTAATTATATTATATTATATTATATTATATTATATTATATTATATTATATTATATTATATTAATGTGTTAATTATTATATTATATTATATTATATTATATTATATTATATTATATTATATTATATTATATTATATTTATTATATTATATTATATTATATTATATTATATTATATTATATTATATTATATTATATTATATTATATTATATTATATTATATTATATTATATTAATTATATTATATTATATGCCAGAAATGAGAAATGCTGCAGCAATGGATGTGGACTTAAGTGTATGGCTGCAGTTACAGGTATTATATTATATTATTATATTACCGAAGGTGCTTAGGGACCTATTGTATCCGTTCCCGTATTTTTCTTCTTCTGCCATTGAAGTCTATGGCAGCCCATAGAACCGTTTGCTGGGAAGTTGTAAGGATTTGACATTCTGATGGAGGACAGTCCCAACATTAAATACTCCAATTTTGGTGTCTCTAACTCAATCCCTCTAGTGTCACCGCCTGTCCAAATTTTCACTCATGTTAATGTTAAAGGCAACCAAGATGTAGGTGTCTTCGTTTCTTCAGTAGAACACAAATGAAGATTTTTAACTCCAACCGTTGCTGTGTGTCACTCATATAATGCTTGTCAATGGAGACAAATTCTATTAGAGTAAAAAAAACATGGACAGACAACTTCAAATTAAACCCTGCGGCTCGTGACGACACATTGATGTCTTAAAGGTAGGGTAGGTAGGATTTGGTTAAAAAACTTTTTTTCCAAATTTGTTTAAACTTTCTTTATATATCAATACATAATTAAAATGTAAGTACTCTGAAAAAGAAAGTATGAAAATTGAGTGCCTGTAGACCTCTCACGACTGTTTTAAAGACAGCTCATTATTTCCATTCACTCCACCTTCTCCCTTCTGGGCTCTTTCCAAAGCCACGCCCCCAAAACACATGAACGCGTCACGCCGACCGCTCAGCTCAGCTGGAGGAAGACACATTATTTACCTGAGACGAGCGGAGAAGAAGGAGCGGAGTGCATGTAGTGACATCATGTCAGAATCACATGTAATAAAAAAATCTAACTTTATCATTATGAATATAAACAAATAAGATGTATTTTAGTACTCACTCTCAAGCTAGAATAACGATACTGGTAAAGTTTAAAATACACACACAACACAGTGTCTACGACACACACAGATACAAGATGTAAACATTGGTAGAGTATATAAAAACAAGCCAAGGGCCGAAATAAACGTGCAGGTAAAGTTCCCGGTGAACATGGTAAAAGAGTTTAGACAGAGGGTAGTAGCTAAAGCTAACTTAGTTCTAAAAAAAGTTCCTGGATGCGGTGTACTAGCTTTTACACATGCATTTTGTTATCTAAAGTTACATTTTGCGAAATACAACACGACAGCGATCAACTTGAGCTAAGCGTATTGAGTATTTATCATCTCTACTAATGGCTCGCTAAGTGTATAACATTGTAACTTTATGCTAAGTAATGTTATGTTAGCTATATTAGGCAGCTACGTGTGCTAGTGAGACATGCTTCATGAAAACATAAACCAAAAAAATGTAAAATCAAAATGAAAGATTACCTGTCCAGCAGAAATACAGCCTCTTGAACTCAAACGGGTGCTCCAGGGTTGCCAGGTTTTCACAACAAAATCCGCCCAATTGCTACTCAAAACTAGCCCAAAACAAGCCCGATCGTGTTTCTCCGGTAAAAATCGCATTTGGGGGGTAAAATATGTGTCTTTTTGGTAGGGCTTCCTGCTAAAATTCGCAAATCCCGGGGAAAAACATCACATAATTGGGGTCGCTTCAACCCGCGGACATGAGAAACAGCCCGCGGCAACAGTTTTTGAAGTAGCCCGACTTGGCAACACTGGAGCGCGCGCATGTGGGCAGATCCTGAGCAAAAGCGGCGGTAGCCATGGTAGCGAGAGAGAGTGACAGTCGTCCAAGCCAATCACTTGATTCGGCCCGAACGAAAATAATGAGCAGTGTTTATTGCAGATTAAAAAGTCTAGAGTCACTCGATTTTTATACTCTCTTTTTCAGAGTACTTAAATTTTAATTATGTATTGACATATAAAGACAGTTTAAACAAATTTGGACAAAAGTGTTTTAGATCAGACTTACCTACCCCACCTTTAAGACACGAAACGATCGGTTTCTGAGAGAAACAGAACGGTATTTATGCAAATATATCACCTCATATCAGATGAGCACTTCAGCTCTGCAGACTGCCATCACTTCCCGTTGGTGAGGTCAAAATAGCGGCCGGGTCATAGATATATACATAGATACCTCATTAGTGCCTGCGTGGATCATGGCGTGGATCACTCGAATGAGGAATCTACGTATACATATCTATGACCCGGCCGCTATTTTGACATCAAAAGTCAGGTGTCAGTCATTTATCACTTTTTTTTATTTTCTATAACTCCAAAACAATAAGTAGGTAAATGATGAAATTTTGCAGAATTGTAGAGATGTTCATCCATTGTAAATGGACCAAATTTGGAGTCTCTAAGATCAACTCCATAGCGCCACCACCAGTTCAAAAATTCTTATAAGTTATAACTTTTGAACCATTTGATATAGATAAATTAAACTTAGTACACCTGATTCCTCCCATCATGCGGATCTTATTCATTATCTTACATCAAAACTCTGCCCATTACAGTAGAAGCCATTTTGAAAAGTACAGTATTCAGTTTTTTTGCTACTCCTCCTTCAAAATTTGTCAAATTCTTACAAAACTTGGCAGAGATGATCTTTGCACAGAAAGGACTGTACAGAATGTTTTTGTCCTACTGGTAAAAAAAAAAAGTTATGATGTCGCAAACTTAACGTGGTCGACCTAAAATTGGTTCAGAGGCTGTATCTCAGCCAAACTTTGATCAATCAAAATAAAAATTGGTACACTTCTTCAAACCCATCATCTGAGGGTCCATGCCAAAGTTGGGAACAGCACCACGTACAGGTCATGAGATATGTAAAATGGCTATTTCTGCTCATAACGTCTGAACAGTTTGTCAGAAAATCATAATATTGTTGTCTATGGATTTTTCTATTTGAATTTTGTCATAAATTGCAATATCTTTTAAATGATTTCAATATTTTAATTTTTTTCCCCAAATGCTTATAACTTTGGGTGTGTATGAAATGTTTTCACAGGAGTCATCTCCTTAGACTCCTTAATCGTTGCCGAGTCCAGCGATACCAGACTTGCCAGGTTTTGGCGTATGGTTTGTGCAGCGTTGTAATTTAGCGCTTAAAAAAAGTTAGCTGATATCTTCGAAACAGCTAGTCCGATTGAGACGAAACCAGCATCAGAAGTTCAGAAACGTAGGTCAATAGCCAAATGTCAATGACAAAATGTCAAATATTGATAGTAAGAGGTAGTAAAATCCAATAAAAGTCAGGTGTCAGTAAGTTTTTATGTGTTTTTTCATATAAATGTCTATAACTGCAAAATGAAATGATATATTTTCACCAAAATTGACACACACATGTATGGGCTCACTCCGAGGACACATAAAAACATGGTAGGATCGTGCCTCTTGGTGGCGCTATAACTATGGCATTAGCTCTATACAACTCAAGGTATTACAGTTTTTCTCAGTCGCTTTGGTACATTTCCCAGATCAGAATTCAAATTCTCAAAACTACCTGTTCAATTCTCACATCATTGTGTCACTTGTGCACATCAAAAAAGCAGTTTCTCATTTCTTTGAACAAGTTGCAAATGCTTGTGTACATCCATGCAAATGATTATGTACAATTTTCTGCTGTTTCCTACTTTATCAGTTGCTTATGTCATGTTGATCAAAATGTATTATATTGGGTCTCTCTTGAATAGTCTCACCCCCCACAACATTAAGGCATCAGTTCATAGCATAACTCTTTACATGCAAAATGGTTGAACAAGTTGTCAAAATATGTCAAGCATATTTTTATACATTTCCGTTAGACGTTCATATTTCTACTTTTGTTTTTCAGTTTTTTTTTCCTTTGTGCTATGCAGTGCTGTCTTTTTCTCTCTGTATCGCAATGACATGGTCTGTCAACAAATTACAGTACAAACAGTAAAAGCGTAAATGTGAATCTTGTCCAGTCTCTTACAATCAAACTCACACATACACTAAGGTGTAACCAAAAATTTACAATAATTGTCATCAAAACTTTAGCCATAGTTTACATCAGAACATCCCTCCAGAGTACACTGTTATATTGACAACATGACTAAGCAATTTGACTGTCTTATCCGTACACAATGATACAAGGACTTGTCATTCTGATGGCACTGACATGGTCATTGACACAGATATTTACTTTTGACAGATGAACTAAGGATTTTGAGCAAGAGACTGGCTTTTGCAGGTAATCCATGGTGTTTTGCTATTTATACGAATTGTTTTGAGAAATGCACTTACTGTTTTGCAAATGTCGAGGATGATTCGAGAAATGTACCAAAGCGACTGAGAAAAACTGTAATGTGGGGTTTCAACATTTTTGCTTAAAATTGTCTCCAAATGTCTTTACTCATTTTTGCAGTTGGTCTGCTGCTAGCTTCCTTGTTTGCATCTGTTGCGCTTGGCCCCGGTATTGCTGCTTGCAGCTATATTATTATCTTATTCTGTATATTATATTATATTATATTATATTATATTATATTATATTATATTATATTATATTATATTATATTATATTATATTATATTATATTATTGTAACGTAGATGGTATGTTCAGGGAAGAAGGCGGGAACCGGCGAACGTTCAACTACTTGAATCAAAATAAATTAACACAAAATGAAAGTAAAAGCGGCAGCCCCTCACAGTCGACACAACTTAAAATCCAGGCCTGGGGCCTCATTTATAAACGTTGCGTACGCACAAAAGAAGGCGTACGCTACTCTCTACGCAATAATTGCTATTTATAAAAAGCAAACATGACGGGAAAATGTGCGGTCCTTCACACAAGCTCTGACCCAGGCGTACGCACAAAAACGGGTGAAATGAGAAATGGCGACACCGTCAGCAGATGGAAAAAACACGTGAAAGTGTGTGAAACTGTAGACCGTTGTGTAAAAGAAATGGCTATACTGCCTCTCATAAATAACATGAAGACTTCACAAAGCAAGTCTTACAATTAACAGCCTACACGAACACCCGTTTGATTGATCTGCAGTGTAAAACAAACGAAATCAAACGAAAATTACAACAGAAATGAAAATTAACACATATTTCCAAAAATAAAAGTGAAATATGTTCTGCAATAATATTGGCATGTTATGCAATTCATCCTCATAAATAATATGGTAAACAGAACGAAATAGCTAATATAAAAAACTGATATTCTCGTCAATGTGTCCGTCTGGCGGAGCAGATATAGATGCAATTAGATAGACAGATATATAATTAGGGAGATAGATAGATAGATAGATAGATAGATAGATAGATAGATAGATAGATAGATAGATAGATAGATAGATAGATAGATAGATAGATAGATAGATAGATAGATAGATAGATAGATAGATAGATAGATAGATAGATAGATAGATAGATAGATAGATAGATAGATAGATAGATAGATAGATAGATAGATGTATTAATTGTCCACTGGGCAAAGTTGTTTTCATAGTCACATTTCTTCATCAGCTACGGAATCATGGTATTCATGCATATGCCTTTAGTTTTATTTTTGATTAAATAACGTATGACGTATGTCCCAACCATTCAGAAAACTGAAAGACATTACATTTGCACTGATTGCACACTATTTCCCATTTCCAAATAGATTATAACCGACTTATTATTAGATTATAATCTGTAGCTTGTCAGATGCAATTAAATGGATTGAAATGAAATGCCACATCACAATGCATAATGACGCACAATGGCTGATCTTGCGCTCTTAGAAGATGTGGGAAATGGAAGGATTCGGAGTGAACGCATCTTCAGACAGCAAGAAGACTTGCTGGCAAACGAGAACACACTCTGGCGATAGACACTTTTTTGCCTCTACTTTGATGTCTGACCATTTCTTTTTTATTTCGGCCACGGTCCGAGGTTGTGAGGCTACAGCCTTTACGGGCGTCTGCAACCTTTTACCACTCAAGTGCCTTTTTGGCATTAGTAATGCCCACACTGTGCCCTCCAAAACAACTTTTTTCTCCATTCAACCTCGCCAACGATAACTTCTACTTCACATTGAGTGAAGAAAATTTTTCTTTTATTTCCTCTGTGTTTGCCATGATTTCGCAATCATTGAATATTAACTTGTGGGCATTTCACGGACTATTTATGGGCGTGACATGAAGCCGCAAAAGCTGCGCTATATTTAGAATTGATTGTGATTTATTAAGGGAAAACTGCGTAGGATGTGCGTGCGCACGGTTTTATAAATTCAAATATTTCTGTGCGTACGCACGTCCTATGTTTCATCCGTACGCCACTTCTGACGTAAATCCTACGCAAAGTTCTATAAATGAGGCCCCTGGTCCTCTCTCGTCCTTCACCGGTGTCGCTCGTCCTTATATGCCTCCATGTTCCCTCATGAGAGGACTCGAGACCAGTGTGCGGGATTGAGAATGAGCGTCACCAGTGATGCACACCGATCTCGAGTCGCTCCTCTCATGTCTCTCGCTCGTCCACCTTGCCACATACCCCCAACACCCCTTGTAGGCCGGGGAGTACCCCGCGACTACGCCTACTCCCCCCCCCGGGGAGCCCAATCTCTGCGTCTGGGGATATGGGCCAGCGAGATGAGCGAAAGGTAGACGGAGACCCCCAGAGCGACCAGATGAGAGAGTGAAGAGAAGAAAAAACAATTTCTGGTCATGTTTGAATCTGATTGGTTGATGAATATTTAAAGGTGTGCAGTTATTTTCATGGAAATGCACGGCTAAAGTAGCTCCAGACAGGTCTTATGTACACCACATTATGTACATGTCCATATCACTCCGCCAAATGATTCCAGTTATTTCAAAGGTCCTTACAGCCTACAACAGCAAAAGAAACAAAAACCCTAGTGAAAAATTCATTCAGCTTTCAGTGATATGTTTTCTCTGTCAGATGTCTGTATAACAGCAAAGCCAGGAGTGTGTCAAAGCAGACGTTATGAAGCGGTTTCCAGTGAAATGTTAGACGTTCTGTGTTTAAATCCTGCTATCATCCAGGACATAGAACATCTAACATCCCCTCAACAGGAAGTGTTAAAATTGTCACTTTCAGAGTCTGGTAGCGTGGATCTTCTGCCAGGCGTTTCTGCATGGGTGTTAAGCACAGTAATTAGTAAACTAATTTATTTGTCGTCCTCTGTTTGAACGGCGTGGTCTCCACTTTCATGAAGGCGGAGTTGGCGCTCGTACTGTCACAAGGGATAGCAGTTTTCTTCCTGGTCCCCAGTAGGATGGGGGGTGTGTCCAATCTTAGATCTTCGAGTCTTAAACCGTGAAGCAGTTAAAGTACTCAAGGTCAAGATGTTACAGTGAAGGCGGTTGTGCCGCATATTCAACATTGTGATTGGATTCGGCACGATTGATCCGAAGAACGCATGTATTCACATATAAACACTGCCACAACACAGGAAGTTCCTGAGGTTCGCTCATGGGGGCAGAAGCTTACCAATTTCGGGTCATCCATTCGGCTAGCCTTGTAACCACACGTATACAAAATGCATGGATGTATTACTGGCTCCATTGGGATTCCGGGTTATTCACATTTTTGAATTACATAGGCGATTGCTAATATTAGTACAATCGCATGAGGTTTCTCTAGGGTTGATACTCAACACCAAGAAAAGTGCTCCTTCTCCTGCCCAGAGAACGACTTATCTAGGGTTTGATTGGTTTTTGGTCACGAGGTGGGCACAACGGTTTCCTCGAATCAAGACCATTTAGTATACCCTGAGCAAAGTCAGGCTAGACCAAGATCTTACTGATCATCAGCACCTAAGAGTATTAGGCCGCATGGCATCAGCATCCACGGGTCTCCTTTTGGGGTTGTTGCACATCAGACCATTTCAGTTGTGGCTCAAAGCCAGAGGACTTAGAGCCAATCCTCAGTCAAATAAAGTGGCGCGCCATGTGGCCTCATACACTATGTGGTTCAGACCCCGGTTCTTGCCTTGGGTCCCACTCTAGGCCTACCTTGTCGTCGCAATTTGCTAACGACGGATGCTTCCCTGACGGGCTGGGGTGCGGCCTTAAGTAGTCATCCAGCCCAAGGGGAATGGGAGGGTCATCAACTCAGTTGGCACATCAACTGCCTCGAGTTGATGGCTGTACTTCTGGCCCTGAAATACTTTCTCCCCCAATTTAGGGGCTGTCATGTCCTAGTGCGGGTGGACAGTACAGCTACAGTTTCATATATCACCAGGGAGGTCTGTGCTCACGCTATCAGAATAACGAGACAGATTTTTCTCTGGGCTTAGAACAAGTTCCTGTCCCTCGAGCAGTGTACATTTAGGGGCGGTTGAATGTGGGAGCATTTAGAATTACAGATTGGGGGGGGGGGGGGTGTAAACTCCACCCAGAAGTAGTTAAGCAGATCTGGACCAGATTTTGCAGAGCGGAAGTGTACCTCTTCGCCTCTTCTCAGACAGCACAATGTCCCCTTTGCTTCTCTCTCAGTCACCCAGCCCCGCTGGGTCTGGATGTAATGGTTCATACATGGCCCAAAATGCGCCTGTATGCCTTCCCTCCAGTCGCTCTGCTCCCGGGAGTTCTAGCCAGGGTTCGCCAACAAGGGTCTTGTCTCTTATCGATAGCACTACGTTGGTCGAACAGGGTTTGGTTCTTGGAGATAGTGTCTTTCCTCAATGGCTTGCCATGGCGATTCTGGCGAGGAGGGACCTTCTGTCTCAGGCAGAGGCCTTGATATCCACCCCAGGCCCGACCGGTGGAACCTTCATGTTTGGCCCCTGATGGGTATCAATTGAGGGACACTGGGGCTTTTGCCTGTAGTTATTGAGACCATCCTAAGTGCTAGGGTGTCCCTCCACTCTCAGGGTTTATGTGGCAACTCTATTGGCTTGCCACGCTCTGGTGGATGGGGTGCTGCTCGGGAGGCATCCTCTGCTCGCTCACTTCATTGTGCCAGGCAGTTGAGGCCTCCAGTAAGAACCAAGACCCCTTCATGGAACTAAGTTATAGTCCTCGAAGGTCTGGTTGAGACCCCCTTTGAACCATTAGAGTCAGCATCTGACAAACTTCTGACTCCAAATATGTTTTTTCTTATGGCTATAACTTCTCTGAAAAAATTTGGGGACATGCAGGCTCTGTCAATATTGCCATCCTGCTTAGACTTTGCCCCAGGCTTGGTGAAAGTGATTTTTCATCCTCATCCTGACTACCTGGCTAAGGTTATTTTTTCGACTGTACATCCTGTCACTCTTGAAACCTTCTGCCCTCCGCCGTTCACAACGCCGGATCAGGAGAAACTTCATAGACTGTGTCCAGTCCGTGCTCTTCAGGCCTACGTCCACCACACTAGCCAGTGGCGTAAGTCAGAGCAATTGTTTGTTTGCCATGGGGGCCGTAACAGAGGTTCTGCCACCACCAAACAAACAATGTCTCATTTGGTCAGGGATGCTATTGATCTTGCCTATGAGGCGCACGGTCAAGCTTCCCTTATAGGATTAAGGGCTCACTCCACCAGGGGAGTCGCCTCTTCTACTGCGTTAGCAAGGGGTGCTCCTTTACAAAGTTTTTGTAATGCGGCAGGTTGGTCCTCTCCACACACATTCATAAGATTTTATAGCTTGGATGCTCATGCCACTCCGGGCACTCATGTCCTTGAGTCGACATCACAAGCTAATGTATGAGGCTTCTTGCGTACTTGTGCACACCTACACAACCGTAAGGGGTCCAGACACCATCAAGCAAGGTGGCATGGGTATTATCGTTCCCATATGCTTAGGCTTATGTAGTATTGAGTGTAGCTTTTGAAAGGGAACACTTGGGGTTACTTGACTGTAACCCTGTTCCCTGATAAAGCGGAACGAGATGCTGCATCGCTAGGCTGTGCTGATGATGCTCCAGGACTGGTCTTCAAACAAAAGAGATCTGATGGCTACATTTGGAGCTCATCTATTTATAGCCTCGTGCAGCAGGTGCGCCTATGACGTCACCGGCCGAGGCTATAAATACCTCTGAGTAAATTTAATTTACGTGTTTTCACACTATTTTCAACAGCCGGTCATGATAAGACACTTCCCATATGCATAAGCTTATGCAGCATCTCGTTCCGCTTTATCAGGGAACAGGGTTACAGTCGAGTAACCCCAAGTTTTTTCTTTGTCATGTGTCTGTATAGCAGCAAATCCAGGAGTGTGTCCAAGCAGACGTTATACAGCAGAAGAGTGTACCCAGATAGGTTTTGAGTCATGTGCTGATGATAGTGATTGTGCCAGCAATGAGAAATGCTGCAGCAATGGATGTGGACTTCAGTGTATGGCTCCCGTTACAGGTATTGTATTATTAGGGCCCAAGCCCTGAAAGGGCGCAGAGCCCTATTTTTCCCCTAAGGATTTTTCTTTTTCTTTTTTTTATTTTATTGTTCTTCTAAGGACAATTTTGTTGTTTTGACTATTCGGGCACTTTTGGGGCCCTTACCATGCTCAAAAACTCTAGAAACTTTGCACACACATCGGAATCTGCAGCCATCAGGGCCGGACCAAAGCTGGTATCCGGGTGTGGCAGGGGGGCTCAACAACGCCCCTCTTAAGTTGGGTCTGAAAACTTGGTCCATATATCAAACACACTTGCACGTACATGTATGAAACTCGGTACACATATCGAGCTCATCGGGCCGAACAACTTTTGTGCTCTATGTTATACGTCAGCCCAACAGGAAGTGAGCTATTATGGGTTGTTCGGAAAACGCATGCTCTGGAATTTGATATACTCCTCCTAGAAGATTCACCCAATCAGTGCCAAACTCGGTCAGCATGAGGTCAAGGCATTGAGGATGCTAAATTGCGAGCAGATTTTTGATATCTCAAACGGTTTGGCCGTGGCGAGGAGACAAATTTATGGTGAGAAAAGGGAAACAGGAAGTGTGTTATAAATTCTGCAAACATTGACTGATTTGGATGAAACTTCAGCTGTGTGTTCGTTTTAAGAGGCTGATTACATGGGTGTCACTATTGTGAGTCAAAGTTATAGCGCCACCAACTGGAAGCAGGAAGTGTGTCATTTTCAAAATGCTTTATAATCATCATCTTATTTTTACCCGATTTACTTCAAACTTCATCAGTATGATGTCAAAACATAGCAGATGTAAACCTAGTAAGCACTTCTTGATAATCTAAATATTGTTGCCATGACAACACAGCAAACAATAATTTTCTTTTTCGATGCTTTTGAGACTCTTACAATGCTTCAAATTACATGAAACTCGACACACACATCAGACATGCTATCCAGTAGATATGGACAAAGTCTTAAAAACGGGTGTGGTTCAGGGGCTCAGTAGCGCCATCTTTTGATTAAAGTAGCGCTATCTTTTGACAAAAGTGGGGGGTTCGTTTTATCTACGTCACCAAACTCGGTATATATATTGTACTCTCCAAGCCGGACAACTTTATAATTTACAGTCATTAGCTCTGAACAACCCAAATGTATTGCATTTTTGAGGGTCTAAACATGCTCGAAAACTCATGAAACTTTGCACACGCATCAGAAGTGGTGAAAATGTATGTCTGATATGGGTTTCAGAATTAGGCGTGGCAAAATGGCTCGATAGCACCACCTACAAAATTAAACTAAGCGCAATTCGAGCTACGTTTCATATATGAGTATGAAAATTCGATAGACGCATTCAACAGCCCAATACCTACAAAAAAGTCCCCGGGCGTCAAATCTGAAAAACCAACAGGAAGTGAGATATTTTAAATTTTCTTTCCTAAATTGGTGCATTTTTTTGCCATTGCCAGACGTTGTACTTTAACAAATTCCTCCTAGAGATTTAATCAGATCAACATCATATTTGATCAGTCTAATCTAAAGGCCTTTGCGAAGTTAAATTGCGAAGATCTTGAGTTTTCGCTGAAGGTCGTGTCCGTGGCGGCCTAACAAATTTTGATGTTTCGCCATGACACAGGAAGCTGTTGTAACTCGGGCATACATTGTCCGATCTGCCCCAAACTTCACATGTTTGATAAGAGTCCTGGCTTGAAGACATCTACATGCCAATATTCAAAGTTATAGTGCCACCAACTGGCAGCAGGAAGTATGTCCTTTCAAAAATGTTTTAAATCAGTTTTATTTTCACCCGATTTATTTCAAACTTCATCAGTATAATGTCAAAACATGGCAAATATAGACATATGAATGGATTCCTGATATTTTAAATAATGTTGCCATGGCAACACATCAAAGTTTACTAATCTTTTGGGGTGTTTTTGACACTTTTAGCATGCTTGAAATTGCTTTGAATAATCTACTCTGTGTCTGTTTGTGCTGCCCTCCCCTCAATGAACAGAAGATGGCAGCATTGCAGCAAAAAAACATTGCATTTCTCTCTCTCTCTCTCTCTCTCTCTGTGTGTGTGTGTGTTTGTGTGTGTGTGTGTGTGTGTGTGTGTGGAGGGGGGTGGGTGGATATCCGTTGCCTACAGCATACAACAGCATTCTGATGGTGTAAAGTTTAACTCATACATTTGTAGGCATAAATGTGGCATATTCAGATGACTGATATAGTTATTTTACATTTAGCAGGTTTAACTTTATATTGCAGCAAATGATAACTTCACATTTGAAAATAAACTATGACACTATATCACTATTCAGACAGGACTAGTTTTCTAAATGATATTTGAGTTACAATTCTCATCACCCAACATCTGTGATTTCAAATATATTCAAAATAATGTTTTCAGAGAATGAAATAAAAAAAAATTTCTCCCACCATTTAGATTTTATTTATTTTTGTTGTTAAAATCTTGTGAATCTTGTTCAATGTGCAGAGTGCCTCTCTCTCAGTCCTTCCCCTCCCCCCTCACTCTCAGGCTCACCCTGTGAGTGTGTGTGTTTGTGTTTGTGTGCGCGCGCACGTGTGTGTGTGTGGGGTCTCTCTCTCACCCTGTGAGTTTGTGTGTGTGCCTTTCTCTCTTGATGATGATAATTTACCCCTTTCATATCATAGACTATCACAAATAACTATCACTTTAGTGTGAATAAGTAAAAAAAGAACTATACAAATAGCTTGAATTAAATACTGGCCTTCTGGACTTACAAAATTTTGAGCAGGAAAAGATAACTTTCACATATTTGAAAGTGATCTATTTTATCCTATGACATTAAAATTCATCTACATTTAAATGACATCATGGGTGTGGCTTGTGGTGATAGTGGCACCATCTGCTGCGGTAAATGTCGCATATTCAAACAATTCTAAAATATTCTCCTGTTTAAATGCCTATTGCCTGCCATGCACAGTTATGCTGATGCCACCGGCTTGAGCCCGTCATCTCTGCTCGCAGTTTTAATTAGTTCCATTGTTCCGCTCAGAGAATGCAGTGTTCGCATCCTCAACTATCTCGATGACTGGCTCATACTGGCTCAGTCCCGGGATCAGTTGTGCGAACACAGGGACATGGTGCTTCGTCACCTCAGCCTGTTGGGCCTTCAGGTCAACCGAGAGAAGAGCACACTCTGTTCCGCACAGAGGATCTCTTATCTCGGTATTCCGCCGTGAAGACCCCCGAAGGTGTCCGATTAATGTTGTGCTTTCTTTCCTGCAAGATGGGCTGGAGCGAATGCTGTCTCCCTCCATCCTCAAAATGAACGTCGGAGCAATAGCGGCGTATCACGATGCAGTGGAAGGTAAGTCCTTAGGGAAGCATGACTTAATCGTCAGGTTCTTCTGAGGTGCGAGGAGACTAAATTCTCCTAGTTCAACCTCTGTACCCTCTTGGGACTTGGCCCTGGTGCTCAGAGCACTTCAGGGCCCTCCCTTTGAGCCTATATAGTCTGTAGAGCTAAACATTCCGCGCCTATGTGGACCGAACCCAAAGATTTAGAACCTCAGAGCAGCTCTTCGTCTGTTACAGAGACCAGCAGAAGGGAAAGGCTGTCTCCAAGCAGAGGTTAGCCCATTGGATAGTGGATGCTTTCGTCTTGGCTTACCAGTCCAAGACGTGCCTTGCCCGTTCGGGTTGCGAGCGCACTCCACAAGGAGTGTAGCTTCCCCCTTGGCGCTGGCTTAAGGCGCCTCACTGACAGATATATGTAGAGCTGCGGGCTGGGCGAAACCTAACACGTTCGCTAGATTCTATAGCCTCTGTGTAGAGCCAGTATCTTCCCGCATCCTCGCCCCCAGTGGCCAGTAGCGCTAAGTGCCTTTTCTAGTGTCGGCTTGCAACGCCACTCCCGCCCCTTGGGCCGGATACGTGCATCTATTGTCTCCAGTTGTGTTCCCCAGAAACGGCTAACCCTGTCAAGCTCCTCCATTACCCCTTCGGTGTCAGACGTTGTGACCGTCTGACGCCAGGCCTGCACCCGTATGCTTGTGGAATGTGTGTGTAGGCTGGGGTCTATATGTAGCGGTTCCCTAATGGCAACCCCATATGTGTATTCTCCACGGTACCAACTACCCTACTCGGCTAGCCCCGTGTCTTTCCCTTGACAGAGCCCGCTCTGTCGTCTCTGGTGGTGTGTCCCCCCCCCCCCCCCCCCCCCCGGGATCAGGTTGGATCCACCACAGAGACTGCCATATGTAGCATAACCCTGATAGGTTAGTCCTTATGTGTATTTCGCCACCTCTCTTTCCATTGAAGGATGTGGCTCCGCAGCGTACCATCTCCCTGATGGGCACGCTTTCCCAGCATTATCCAATAGTCACACTGAGTGGGTCTTGCAGGAACAGCAGTGACTGACCTTCCCTGCCGAGAGCCCTGACTCCCACTCCAACATAGGAGTGGTCCAGCGAGCTCAGGCTTGGAAGGGCCAGCATCCCTGACGTCTTGGTATGGATCCCAATTCGTCAGTCAGTTCCGACGTACGTCGAACGTGACCGACTGAAAGGGCATGTCTCGGTTACATATGTAACCCTTGTTCCCTGAAGGAGGAAATGGAGACATACGTCCCGTCGCCAGTCACCTGTCTCGTCTCCTCAGTAGAAAAGCAATGATGTGGTATTCCACTTCCGTATTTATATCCACGTGGGAATAAAGGGAGTTGCGAGGCAATCGCGCATTATGTTAACGTCATAAATGGAGGGTTACAGACGTTCCCTTTCAGTCAGTACACTACGAGTTATGTCAGTTACTGACGGAATGGGGGTCTCAATTCAATCTCACCAAAGCGGCTGTCTTCCAGCAACCTGTGCTGATCAGAGCTCCCTGCCGTAAGTCTTAGCACGAACGAGGGGCTAGGCTCAAATACCAAGGTACACTGGGAAGCATATCTGGCATGGAGAAATGCAAACAATGCCCAAAGAATACACATATGACCCGGTAGGGACTACATATGGGGCACTCTGGAGTATCCAACAGCAGGTGGAATCTTTCAACCCCAGGAGTGGCAAGGGTCTTGCCAAGGTAAGACATGTGCTCAAGGTGACTTGGAAATACACATGTGGGGGTTGCCCAATGGGGGAACGCACCATACGCACGCCACCAGTCCATGGAGTGGAATGGCGCAGCAAGCGAAGACACCTGAGCCTGTCCAGTTACTGGCCATTTGGGGCGTGTATACGGGAAGACACTGGCTCCACTTAGATATAACTTAGAATCTAGCGAATATGTAGGGTATCACCCAGCCTACAGCCGTAAAGTCTGTTAGTGAAGCATCATGTGCTAAGCACAAAGGAGGCAACACTCAGTTGAGTGTGCCTTAACCCCTCGGGGGCATGGCATGCCATGAACCTGAAATGTCAGGACAATGGCATCCACTATTCAGTGATACTAACATCTGCTTGGAAAGAGCCTTCCCATTATGCTGCTCTCTGTAACAGACAAGAGCTGGTCTGAGGTACTGAACACTGCGTCTGGGGTCCGTAAGCATGAATGGCGCGTACTGACCAGGGCATTGCCGAGGCTGGGTCGGAGATAGCCCAGGTTCTTATGATCAGTGAGAACGAGAAAGGGATGTTGAGCTCCCTCCAGCCAATGCCTCCACTCCTCAAGGGCTAGCTTGATGGCGAGAAGTTCCCTGTTCCCGATGTCATAGTTTAACTCCGCCAGGCTGAGCTTGCGGGAAATGAAGGTGCATGGATGGAGTTTACTGGGGTTCCCCTGCTACTAAGAAAGAACCGCTCCCACTCCGGTGGTGGAAGCATCCACCTCCACGACGAAAGGGAGCTCTTGGTTGGGGTGGACGAGGAGGGGAGCCAGGGTGAAGGTGGTCTTCAGGGTTTCGAAGGCTTTCGTGGCTGCAGGGGACCCGGACAGAGACTTGGGCTGGTTACAGAGAAGATGGGTGAGTGGACTGGCGATGGAGCTGTAATTCTGGATGAAGCATCGATAGAAGTTGGTGAAACCTAGGAACCATTGGAGTTGCTTGATGTTTGTGGGAGTGGGCCAGGACCGGATGGCTTCCACCTTCCTCTCGTCCATCTGGATGCCACTGTGATCGATGATGTATCCCAGAAACTGCACTGAGGGCTGGTGGAACGAGCACTTTTCGGCTTTCAGGAAGAGATGGAAGCTCCGTAATTGCATTGGAGGACCTCCGTAACGTGACGGCGATGGTCGACCAGGCTCCGGTAGTTGATCAAGATTTCATCGATATAGACCAGGACAAACTTTTTGAGGAACTCCCGGAGCACCTCATGGTTGAAATCCTGGAATACAGAGCCAATCCGTATAATGGCATTATGAGACACCCGTAGTGGCCAGTTGGTGTCACGAAGGCGGTCTTCCATTCGTCCCCTTCACATATCCGGATGAGGTACACGCTGCGGAGGTCCAACTTTGTGAACACAGTGGCACCACAGAGATGTTACAGCACAGCAGGGACGAGAGGAAGTGGATAGCGGAACTTGACTGTAATGTTGTTGAGCGCTCAATAGTCAATGCAGGGCCGCAAGCCTCCGTCCTTCTTAGCCTAAGCAGGGGAAGTAATACGGACGGTTGTAACCTTGGTCGAGCGCCTCCTTGATGTATTCCACCATGGCCTTCTCCTCCGGACGTGACAATAGGTAAATCTTCCCACGGGGCACTGGCTCACCTGGCAGCAGATCAATAGCACAGTCCCATGGCTGGTGTGGAGGCAGCTTGGAGGCGCGTATGGGGCAGAAGACTTCGCTGAAGGGGACGTAACAGGCTGGGATGTCCACCGAGCGTTTCTCTACTGGACTCTCAATCGACTTGGAGCAGATGGACAGGTTCTCAGGACATGGTGAGGCTGGTACAGGAAGTGCAGAGAAACAGTCCGGGGAAGCAGCCGCCCCACTTCAGGATCTCTCCTGTCCTCAAGGAGATGACGGGATTGTGCTGCCCCAATGTCAGCTGTGGACTCCTCCAGAACCAGCAGATGTTGTTGTTCCTCATATAGAAGACCCACTCTGAACAGTAGAGGACCCACGGATATATGCACTTGTCGGCAGCTGAGAGGTCTCCTGGTTATCAGGTGGATTTGGTAGACGGATGGAGTGGCTGTCGTCCTGAGCTTGAGCTGGCGGCAGAGGGAGCCCGAGATAAAGTTGCTGGCTGACCCAGAGTTGAGGAGGGCGACAACTGTAAGAGACACACTGGCAGCTGTAAGGATTACAGTGGTTGTGAGTGGTTTCATCTTTCTAAGAGATGGGATGATTGCACTCACCAATGGACGAGGAGGGCAGACTGGGGATTCAGTGATGTAATGCCCGGGTGTTCCACAGTAGAGGCATAGATTCTGGGTCAGCCGTCTCCGCCGCTCAGCCATAGACAGTCGGGAGTTCTCAAGCTGCATGGGTTCGTGGGCTGGTTCTGGAGGGTTGACAAGCTCTGGCCGGCAGAGGGATGGAATGCATAGCGGCTGGCCCTGGTGTTCTTCCACAAACGACTGCATACGAGTGGCGAAGCGGATGGAGAGTTGAATGAAACGTTCAAGCCTGATGGTGTCCTCGTATACAGTGAGATGCAACCCGAAGATCCAAACCTTGACGGTAAGTGGTCAGTAGAGATTGTTCGTTCCACCCACTGGAAACGGCGAGGGTGCGAAACTGGAGGGCATACTCATTAACAGACTTCGTACCTTGTTTTAAATGATAAAGTTGCTAACCAACTGCTGAATCCCACAAGGATTTTCCGAAGACCTCCTTAAAGTGGCCAATGAAGCTGGAGAGAGAGTGAGTAAGTGGATTATTCTGAGACCATAGTGGTTCCGTCAGACAGTTGGGAGATGATAAAGGCCACTTTGGATCGCTTGGTGGGATACAGGTGCAGTTGCATCTCCAGGACCAGGATCTTTCGTAGGAGAACCAGGAGGACGAAACACTGGAGCCAGGGAGACGATGGAGGCAGGAGACGAGGAGACACACTGGAGACAGGGAATCAGATAAGTAGCACGGGAGAGTCCTTGGGGTAAGCAAACAGGGAAGTATTGTGCAAACGAGACGTGTGGGGCTTAAGTGCAGGCAGTGATGAGGTGATAATGAGCAGCAGGTGTGTGTGATCAGTATTCGGGAGAGGTTGTGCGTGGTGCCTGGGAGTGGGTGGAGCCTGGCGTGCTTGTGACAATTATATTATATTATATTATATTATATTATATTATATTATATTATATTATATTATATTATATTATATTATATTATATTATATTATGTTATATTATATGAATTATATTATATTATATTATATTATATTAATTATATTATATTATATTATATTATATTATATTATATTATATTATATTATATTATATTATATTATATTTATTATATTATATTATGTTATATTATATGAATTATATTATATTATATTATATTATATTATATTATATTATATTATATTATATTATATTATATTAATTATATTATATTATATTATATTATATTATATTATATTATATTATTTTATATTATATTATTTAGTGTTATCAATCAATTAAAAAAATCAAATTACCGAAAAATGTGCGAGTAATTAGGTCTTTTTAATCAAATTCTATGTTCTTTATCCCCCAAGCCCCCCTTGCATAACAGCCATTAATCCCACCTTTGTGGACAAATTTGGGCACGAAGGTCAATTTTTTTTTAATAAATATTATATCACCACCTTCGAAAAAATGCCTTTTTTGGTGATTTATGTAAAATATGCTTATTTTTATGTTATATTTAAAATCTCTTTAACTTCCAGCGAGCCAAAACCTGAAAATGTGGTGACTTCAATAGCCGCTAGATGGCAATAGAACTCAATGGCTCAATTTTTAAATGTTTTACAGTGAAAAAGACATTCAGCAATATGTTTTCTCTGTCATGTGTCTGTACAGCAGTAAATCCAGGAGTGTGTCCAAGCAGACGTTATAAAGAATCAGTGTGTGGCTGGATAGATTTTGTGTCATGTGCCGATGACAGTGACTGTGCCAACAATGAGAAATGCTGCAGCAATGGATGTGGACTTCAGTGTATGGCTCCAGTTCCAGGTATTGTATTATATTATATTATTGTAATGCTAAGGATTCAAATAAGAAGATGAATATAATATACAGGGTTTATTAGACTGATTCAAAGCCAACATGCGAAACAGCGAGCAACATAACACAAACAATGCTGGACACTGAAGTAAGCATGATGATGCACGACTTCATTGCACAGTGATGAGAAAATGACAAACATCTGCTATGATTAATGAGTGTCCGTGACAACAGATTAATGGCGGGAAACTGGAACAAAGGACCCACCGGTCAAAGTTATGTCCAAAAGACATCTATTCAATGTCTATGTCACAAAAGGTGTTTGTTGAAAAGACGTCCACTGAGGAGCCAGAATGAAAGTTTTATGACGTCTGTTTTCGATGTGTTCTGCACATCCAATGTAGACGTTCATGGAGCATCCGTACAAGGTTAAAAACAAGTTCAAATGTGGTCATTGTGGACATATTTTCACCGTCATTTAAGGCCTCATTTAGACAATTTATACTATTTCTGGACCAAATAAACACTCTCAGGATGCATTAAATTAAAACAAGGTACATTTCAATGTTTATTTCAATGTAGTTTCCATTTGTAATTGCAAAGCAACTCACAGACAGTGTGTGTTTGACCAAAATTAAAAGAAAATAAGAGAAACTTCAGATTCAACTGCGATTCAGTCTAGGAACATTATTGCTGTGAAGAGACAGTGTTTCCCAGTGAGAAACTTGTGCTGCCCTTAAAGGGATCCCCTGGTGTTGAGACTTGTATGGCTTAATATAACATAAATTATGTCTCTAACTGAAATATGTAGTAGAAATCCCAAAGATCTACGCTATTTAAAAAATCTATTATACATATTTGGACAATGGGCGGCACCATTTTGTTTGCCTTTTATGTCGATGATGTAGAACGGTTTCAACGATCGCAGCTACCTTAAAGGTGGGGTAAGTGTTATTTCAAAAATGCGTCATAAAAATGTCTCGGGCCATGGACCAAAACAAACTTGTAGCCAATCAGCAGTAAGGGGCGTGTCGACTAATGATGGGGAGAAGAGAGTGCTCAGTGCAGTCATTATTCAAAATACACAACACATGACGGACATTAGCCAAGCAACGACAGAAAGAGAGAGATGGCAGATTAATAAAAACACATGTGGAAAATGTCTAAGGAACAAAAGAAGACTCACAATCAGGCAAGAAGTATCAGCTTTCCAGCACTGGAGAGAACTCAAGGAGCACTAAGGCCTTCAATCGAATGCCGAGGTTGCTTTATTTCTTCTCGATAGGCAAGTAACATTGGTTTTGTTTTGTTTCAAACTCAGAACTCATATATGCTGGCTTTTGCTTGAATATGCTCATGTGTCATGTTCGCTTGTTTGTCCATTTGCAATCGTATCGTCGTTCACTTCAGTGATCCAGCAGCCATATCATCCTGTAGACCAAGACTGGTTTCCCATTGAAGCTAAGCAGGGCTGAGCCTGGTCAGTACCTGGATGGGAGACCAACTGGGAAAACTAGGTTGCTGCTGGTAGAGGTGTTAGTGAAGCCAGCAGGGGGTGCTCACCCTGTGGTCTGTGTGGGTCCTAACACCCCAGTATAGTGATGGGGACACTATACTGTAAGAAGCACCGTCCTTCAGATGAGACATTAAACCGAGGTCCAGACTCTCTGTGGTCATTCAAAATCCCAGGATGTCCTTCGATAAAGAGTAGGGGTGTAACCCCGGCATCCTGGCCAAATTTGCCCATTGGCCTCTGTCCATCATGGCCTCCTAATCATCCTCATATACATATACAATTGGCTTTATCACTCTTTCTCCTCTCCATCAATCAGCTGGTGTGTGGTGAGCGTTCTGGCGCAATATGGCTGCCGTTGCATCATCGAGGTGGATGCTGCACATTGGTGGTGGGTGAGGAGATTCCCCCCTTCTATGTAAAGCGCTTTGAGTGCCTAGAAAAGCGCTATATAAATGTAACAAATTATTATTAATAATTATTAAATTCAGTGATGATAAAGATGACCCATTCATTTCCACATCCTATAACGTTAAACAACTGTCTGTTTCAAGCTTCAGCTTGCAGTGTGTCCGAAAAGTAAGACAAGAAACGTCTCGGTTACGGATGTAACCCTCGTTCCCTGAGAAGGGAACGGAGATGTAACGTTAGTGAGTAATAAATGGGGGTTTCGCTTAGAAGCCTATCATCTTCGAGCACTTTAGAAAACGCCAATGGCGTGCCAATGACATGGGCATGTGGAATTTGCATACGTAACTCCGCCTCACCGCGTGAGTATAAAAGGAAGTACGTGGCAATATCGCATTATGTTACCTGCTGAGGAGCCAAGACTGAACTCCTGCATTCCAGGTAGCACAGCTGATGTGGCAACGGGACGTTACGTCTCCGTTCCCTCCTCAGGGAACGAGGGTTACATCCGTAACCGAGACGTTCCCTTTCGTTCAGTCACTACGATGTAACGTTAGTGACTAACGAATGGGGGTCCCAATATAATCCTGCCACTCAGCTGTCTTCCTGTGCCCTGCGTAAGTGTGAGTACCCTGTCGTAAGACTAGTACGGACAAAGGACTCCCACTTAACACAGGAATAACAAGGTACACTGGGAAGCATATTCCAGTGAGGATATTCCAGTGAGGTCATATACACATATGACCCGCTAAGGGCTGCATATGGGAAAACTCTAGGGTACCAGCCGAAGGTGGATTTTTAACCCTAATGGTGGCAGGGACTTGCCAAGGGAAAGACACCTGCTCAAGCGGAGGCTTACGGTGGAAATACACGTGTGGGGGTCGCCGGAGGGGAACCATGCACACGGGGCACCTGGCCGGACACGAGGGTCTGGGCTCGTTAGAGGGCAGACACACAGGTATTGACGTAAACGGTGCTGGAGGGACTCAGGGCTCTCGGGGAGCTCACCTGAGGAAAAAAATTGCACGTATCCAGTCTGTGGAGTGGAATGGCGAGCAAACGAAGACACCTGAGCCTGGCCCATTACCGGCCCCTCGGGGGGGGCGAGTACATAGTCGGACACTGGCTCCACTCGAAGATTGTAGAATCTGGCGAATGTGTTAGGTGTCGCCCAGCGTGCAGCTCTGCAAATGTCTGTTAGCGAGGAGCCATGCGCTAAAGCCCAAGAGGAGGCGACACTCCGAGTGGAGTGGGCCCGAATCCCAAGGGGACATGGTCGACCTTGCTGCTGGTAAGCCAAAACAATGGTGTCCACTATCCAGTGAGACAGCCTTTGCTTTGAGAGAGCTCTTCCCTTCCGCTCTCCACCATAACAGACAAAGAGCTGGTCTGAGGTGCTGAAACACTGCGTCCTGTCTACGTAAGCGCGGAGAGCGCGTACTGGACAGAGCAGTGCCAAGGCTGGGTCTGCCCCCTCCATGGGCAGCGCTTGCAGGTTCACCACCTGGTCTTTGAACAGAGTGGTGGGAACCTTGGGCACATATCCAGGCCGGGGTCTCACGATCACGTGAGAGTTAGCCGGCCCGAATTCCAGGCACGCTTCGTCAACCGAAAATGCCTGCAGGTCCCCGACCCTCTTGAAGGAGGCCAATGCAGTCAGGATCGCTGTCTTCATTGACAAATATTTAAGATCCACTTACTGCAAAGGCTCAAAGGGAGGCCTCTGCAGAGCATCTAAAACTACTGAGAGGTCCCAAGAGGGTACGAGAGGAGAGCGAGGAGGATTCAGTCTCCTCGCTCCCCTCAGGAACCTGATGATCAGGTCGTGCTGACTTACCTTTTTGCTCTCCAAAAGATCGTAGTGGGCAGATATTGCGGCCACATAAACTTTGAGGGTGGAGGGAGAAAGCCTTCGCTCCAACCCCTCTTGGAGAAACGAGAGCACAGACCCGAAGAGTTCCAGGTGACGAAGAGGATCCACTTCAACGCATAGGCATGCCGAGTGGACTCTGCCCTAGCGGAAGTGATGGTAGCGACCACCGTAGGCAGTAGGCTAGTCAGACCTGCTGCGTCCCATCCAGGAGCCACACGTGGAGGTTCCACAGATCGGGACGCGGGTGCCATAGGGTGCCCCGTCTCTGAGTAAGGAGGTCCGGTCTCAGAGGAACAGGCCAGGGAGGGGCTGTCGCAAGGAGTATGAGTTCGGGGAACCAGGTCCAGCCATGCCAGTACGGGGAAACCAGAAGGACCTGCTCCTTGTCCTCTCTGATCTTGCACAAGAGCTGTGCGAGTAGGCTCACTGGGGGGAACGCATATTTGCGAAGGCCCCGCGGCCAGCTGTGCGCCAGAGCATCCGTGCCAAGGCGTGCCCTCGGTCAGGGAATAAAACAGGCGGCAGTGGGAAGAGTCATGGGAGGCAAACAGATCTATCTGCGCGTCCCGAGCTGTTCCTAAATCAGCTGGACCATCTGGGGATGGAGTCTCCATTCTCCCGGGAGTGGCTGAGACCGTGAGAACTCGTTGGCTGCACGGTTCAGAACTCCCGGAATATGGAGAGCACGAAGGGACCTTAGGCGCTTCTGACTCCATAGAACAAGATGGCGGGTGAGTTGAGACATACGGCGGGAGCGTAGACCGCCCTGGTGGTTGACGTACGCTACTACGGCCGTGTTGTCTGTCCTGACAAGCACATGCTGACCCTTCAGTAACGCCCGGAAGCGGTGCAGGGCGAACCGTACTGCCAGTAACTTCGAGGCAATTGACATGCAGAAGGCGCTGGGGTCCTGTCCAGGAGCCCACGGCTGCTTGTCCATTGCACATGGCACCCCAGCCCGTGGCAGAGGCATCCGTCGATATGACAACATGCCTGGAAACTCGTTCTAAGGGCACACCGGCCCGTAGAAAACTGAGGTTCGACCACAGGGTGAGCGTCTGTAGGCAGGCCCGAGTCACTTGGACTCGGAGCGTGCCAGACTGCTATGCCCATCTTGGGACTCGATCGCGAAGCCAATGCTGAAACGGTCTCATATGAAGCAATCCGAGCGGAGTCACCGTGGCTGCAGATGCCATATGCCCCAGGAGTCTCTGAAATAGCTTCAGTGGAACCGCACTCTTGCTCTTGATTTGAGGGCTTGAGACGAAGAACCATATAAGTCCATATTTGCAAATTTTGAATAATACATTTTTTTTATTTGGATTCTGAATATTATATGTATTTTTTTTTTTTTTACTTGAAGATAGACAACAAAAGCTTCCCAATTCTAATGAGATAATATTTTTTAGTATCAATATTAAAAATAAAAAGTTAGAGTAATTTACATTTCTGGAATGTGGAAGAACAGTATATGTCCAGTTAATGTGGAATAACAGTATAAGTCCAATTCATCCTATCATTTTAAGCCACTGGAGATTTGATTGCTTTATCTTAGTTTTAATACAGTAACAGAACCTTAAAGAAAATATTAAGCATTTCTTTCTTTCAATTTCTTTAATTTTTTTGCCAACGTAAATCACAGAACAAAAACACGGACAATACGGTACGAACAATGAACAATACATAGGCCTACTTATAGTACAAAAAATAAACATCAGTACAAACAATAAACCGTACATACAATAAACAATACATACAAGCAATAAACAACAGTAATAACAGTAAACAATACATATTTACAATACATACATCATCATCATTCCATGCTATAGTTCCATATGCTAGTTTACATATACATCTTCCTTTTTTGTTCCTTTAACTTTTATAATACATTTCATAAATAATCACCCCATTCATTCATTTACTAAATAAATAAATACCTATATATTCCTATTATACAACATAAGATAAGGCATACAAGATAAGCTACAACTACTTTTATGATTACTTTTACACAATATACACAATATACCCCACCTTACCCTGCACATGACCTACCAGGCGACTCTTCACATTCTAATGTCCCATAAAATGCTTGGGCCTCCGCTGGCATGTAGGCTAGCATTTTCATAAGGTCACGGTGCTTCTCCTTCTTGACGGGCAGAGGGTCCTCGTAAGCACGAGCATACGTGGTGGAGAACAAGGGAGCTGGAGGTGGTTGATTCTTCCTCTGTTTGGTGATCAGCCAGGTCTTCCATCCCTCGTAAAGGCTGTGGCTCCCTTTTGTGTGGACACACCATGGATCAGCAGCTGAAATCATGATTCAACAAGAAATTCAATAAAGATTCTTCCTTCACGCACATATCCCTAACACTGTTAATCTCAGAAAACCAGTTTAGTTTTAGTTTAGTTCTTCAGTTTTTTACCTGTCACTTTCAACCACATCATGGATGTGATTAGGAGGCCAGGTGGACGCTTTAATGTTGCATCAGGAAGCTGCCTGAAGTCCGCACATTTCATCTCAGTTACTTTAAATGGATGCTGCTGCCTGGCTCCACGGATCATCTCGGCAACATCGCTGGGAGTGTGGAGTGTGGACACCTTACGCCTCTTGTCCAGCGTGGCAAATGAACGGTCACAGGGAAGGAAGGAGTGACCAGACACCATGAACTTCTGCTCTATCTGACTGAAGTACCTTCTAGATACGAGCAGGGCCATGAGGTTTAGGACTCGCCAGTTGTTGTTCTGCCCACAGCATCGGTCACTATAGATGATGAGCTTCTGTTCCTTTGCCTGGACTAGGGGAGCGAAAGATGTTTCTGCCCACTTCAAAAGACAGCTTGCCACCTCGATGGAACCTCTGTGAGCGATGCCCTCATGCCAGAGGCACATTGTAGGAGGATCGTCAGTGCCCATCTCCTGGATACAGAGGTTGTAGTTGGCCAGCTGCCGTTGATAGTACACGTTGGAGTGTGTCAGGTTTGGCGTGAACACTACCCCCTGCATGTCGATACAAATGACATGGCAGTCATCATTGGCTTTGGCCCAATCTGTGTCAGCCTGCAACTGGGTGTACGCTTTTTCAGCTTTCCGGTGGTGAAGCTCACTCTCGGCTGCGATCTTCAACCTTTCTCCATCTGTTGTAGCAGCTGTTAATTTTGAGAACAGGGCGTCACATTTCGCACAAGTGTCACTTCTTGGCTGCCCAAAACTGAGGTTCTGCTGCTTGAAGATGTCCCTATAGAGCCAGAACTTTGCAGTGGATGCTGGATTGTTTTCCTTGTACAGGCGGAACATGCGGAGCAGGTTTAAATCAGGCCTCAGGTACTCCCTCTCCACATCTCCCTTCAACCGTGAGTAGTGGTTCGGTTGGCGTGGGAAGCTCAGGATATGCTCTCTTATCCCCTCTCTCACTGCAGGATGAATGCTATGAGGCCTAAAAAATAAACAACACAACTCATGAACACGGGAAATATAATAAACTATGCTGGTCTGTTTTGCAAAATTGCATTGTTTCTTTGACATTAAATTATAGGATTTTGTTTTTCACATACAGTCATTAAAGGGATACTTCAGGATTTAGCATTAAGCTTTGTATCAGTAGAAAACCTGTAGTATTTTCGAATTACCGTGCTTTCCTCCCTCATGTCCCCCTGAGACGAGAGATTTATGTATTTTTTGTCTGGAAAAAATCCTGCGATGACGCAAAAATCGTCATTGTTTACATGCACATCTTTTGTTCAAATCTAACTGAATTTATTACGATTTGTGAATCTGAATGTAGTGTTTACATGAACGCTAACCAAGTGATCAGTTGATGTGCATTCTCCTCCGTGAGAGATAGCCTACGAGACCCAGTGCATTCTGGGAGTTGTTGTCTTTCATCCCCATAAATCAAAAATTAATTTTCTGACTTTTCTCAGTCTAGAAGGCTCCAAATTAAAAAATAATTTTACATTTCTACTACATAAATGACCCATTTTAAATACACATTAATCTTTCCTGAGGTGAAGTTTTTTTTGTTTTTTTTTACTTACCTGTTCTTATGTTTTCCTCTGAAGTCCTCTAATGGAGACCTGACTTTAGCTACCTGCTCTGTTCCCTCAGACTGACTGCCTAACTTTTCTTGAATAACCTTTTCAAAGATATGTAACTTTAAATAAATATGTTATGGACAATGTATCTAATTAAAATCATGCATGTAATGAAAAGTTAAACGGAAAACGCTAGGCTATAGAAAACTTGCCTGTAGGCGACTGTTGGTCAGTTGAAAGACGGACATAAATGTAAGCTTACAAACAGCAAGTCTTTGGCCTCCTTGTTGCACATTGTACTTGAAGGTGTACTTCCTCTTAGTATTCTCAGTGTCAGGCCCACGTGGTCGTCTGCGACTCACCTTGTGCTAGAAGTAAAAAGAAAAAAAAATACATTTACCATAGCGTAGCAGGCTAGCCGTCGTATGCTGTCAAGTTAAGGTCATTAAGTATGTGAGTAGGCTTTGGTTAGGAGAATGAATAAGCCATGTGTGTGCCTTTTAGGCCATCAAAGCGCTGTGGTCTTTAATGCACTTGTTGGCCTACTTGATGCTGGTCATCCTTCATCCATCCTCACAAAATGTAACATTTACAGTGATCAAGCACATGTGCAGTCTTAGTGAATTGAAGGCATACAGTAGTATTCAATTCACTGGTTATTTCATGGGCCTACATTGTAATGCATTGCATACTGTTGACATGATATGGTCATGAATTGCTTAAGTTAGCCTACCTGCTCCAAACCAGAGAGAATGATAGCCTGCTGCCTCTCATAAGAGACAGCATAAAACTCTGTGAAGAGCTGGAGTTTTCGTTCATCTGTTAGGCTTGAACACTGCCTGGGACACGTCTCCTTGCACACCTTGCCCTTAACAGAAACAAAGTCACATTAGCGTTTTTTTTTTTTTTTTAGCTATAAAAACTAGAGCTATTAGCAGCTATTAAGGTTACTTGCTAGAATATCAGCTTACACAATCAATGCATTTTTTTTTTATTATTACCTTTTTTTAATTTATTTTTATTATTTATTAAATAACAAGTAACAAACATAACATAGCATACAATATTACAAAACAACGTGTTGCATTAAATGGTAACGTTAACGGGATACAAAAATTAGCCTATATCAAAATATTTTAAACACGTCAATGACTTTTTATTTTATTTTTTTTACCAATTTCAGTGAAGACATAAAGCAATCAAATTCTACTCTAAACATCTTAAAGATTGGAGATGAATTTACATAATAATATTTACATATTATGTTTGTTTATGTATACAATTCTGCCAGCAGTAACGTTACGTATAACACAATCTATGAATGACGCAGCTGAGCTGGTGTTAGAGACGCACCTAAAGCGTTTCGATTCATTTCTCCGTGGTTATAAGGAGTACAGACATGTTTAAAACGTCCCCTGAATCCTAATTTTCTCAGCTTTCATTTCGACCCATTCATGAAATGATCCTTTAAACAGAGTGAGCTATATGAACTGTAGTAGACAGAGCCTACACGCCCCTCTGACTGTAACCGCTAACTTTAGGTAACGTTAGATACTTTGTATACAGGTTTTCACTCACCTCTTTTGGTGGACTTTTTCCTTGTTTTTGCTCTCCTCTCCGGTTCACATAGGGTTTCCCAGCATTCCTCAAATACTTCCTTGCTCTGTCCTTCCATTCATTCACGTTCGCTCTCCTTTTTTTGCCGAGGTTTTGCCTATTAATGTCCGCAGCGGACATGAAAGCAGCCGGTGTCTCCATTTTTCGTTAGTGGACATAAACGGTTTTTCCGCGTGAGACTATTTTAAATTTTAAAATACAGAGTTTTGGTCGTGCGAACACCCCCCAGAGTGATTCTGTATACAAAGTGGCACACATACATTCAAGTCACATGGTTATCTCAATTTTTGTTTTTTTGGACTAATACGGTTGTTCGTTGCATGAACACATTTGACGAAGGGCAAGTCAGCAGAGACAGCGCACACTCGCTCGAAAGCTGCACGCACATGGCGACCGAGTCGATGTCCATAGCGAGGAAAGAGATCCTCTGCGCTGGGCAGAGTTTGTTTTATATCAGCTATGCATTCCGTTAATCTTGTGAATTGGTAAGTTTCTTCAGGGCGTGAAGAAATATAGAGCTGTGTATCTTCAGCATAACAATGAAAACTAACGCCATGCTTCCTAATGATATATCCCAGTGGTAGCATGTACAGGGTGAAGAGTAGCGGTCCTAGCACTGAGCCTTGTGGTACTCCATACTGAACTTGCGATCGGCGTGACATCTCTTCATTTACTGCTACAAACTGATAATGGTCGCATAGGTAGGATTTAAACCATGATAAAGCAATTCCACTAATACCTACATAATTTTCGAGTCTATTCAAAAGAATGTTGTGGTCGATAGTATCAAATGCAGCGCTAAGATCGAGTAACACTAATAGAGAGATACAGCCACGATCGGATGATAAGAGTAAATCATTTGTAACTCTGATGAGAGCAGTCTCTCCTGACTGGAAATCCTCACAGAGACCATTTCTTTCTAAAAAAGGAACATAATTGTGAAGACACTGCCTTTTCAAGTATTTTTGACAGAAAAGGTAGATTTGAGATTGGTCTATAATTGACTAATTCTGTAGGATCAAGTTGCGTTTTTTTAACAAGTGGTTTAATAATAGCCAACTTAAAAGTTTTCGGTACATATCCTAATGACAAAGATGAATTAATGATATTAAGAAGAGGATCTATGACCTCTGGTAGCATCTCTTTTAATAGCCTAGTCGGTACAGGGTCAAGCATATATGTTGTTGATATTGATGATTTAACAAGTTTAGCCAATTCTTCTTCTCCTATAGCAGTGAATGAGTGTAATTTTTCCTCAGTGACACTACAATACTCTGTCTGATGTGATACTGTAGTAGACGGCTGCATGGTTAAAATTTTCTTCCTAATATTATCAATCTTAAATGTGAAGAAGTTCATAAAGTCATTACTGCTGTGCTGTTTACAATCATCAGATGTTGAAGCTTTATTTTTGGTTAATTTAGCCACTGTATCGAATAAATACCTTGGGTTGTGTTTGTTTTCTTCCAAGAGAGTTAAGAAATAAGCAGATCTAGCTGTTTTTACGGCTGCGCTCCATTTTTCTGGCTGCTGTTTTAAGGGCCCGGGTGTGCTCGTTGTACCACGGCGTTGGACTATTTTCTTTAATCTTCTTTAGGTGCAGAGGAGCAACTGTGTCTAAAGTACTGGAAAAGAGAGAGTCAATAGTTTCTGTTGCAACATCGAGTTCTTATATACTATCTGGGATGCTGAGGAGATGATACTGATGAGGAAGGTTATTTAAAAAGCAATCTTTAGTAGCGGCAGTGATTGTCCTGCCATTTTTGATGTGAGGTGGTGGCTTTGCAACCTTAGCTAAATTAAGAATACATGATACTAAGTAATGATCTGAGATGTCATCGCTCTGCTGCAGAATTTCAACGGTATCAACATTTATTCCATGTGACAATATTAGGTCTAAAGTATGATTATGGCGATGAGTGGCTCCTGACACGTGTTGCCTAACTCCAATAGAGTTTAGTGTGTCTTTAAATGCTAATCCCAATATGTATTTTCCGTTGTCTACATGGATATTAAAATCACCAACAATTAGTACTTTATCTACGGCCAGTACTAACTCTGATAGAAAATCAGCAAATTATTTGATAAAGTCTGTATTATGCCCTGGTGGCCTGTATACAGTAGCTAACACAAATGTTGAACAGGTTTTATCATGTACACTACATAACGTTACATAAAGCACCAAAACTTCGAAGGAATTATATTTGAAACTAGACTTCTGAGTAACACTGAAGATATTATTATAAATTATAGCAACCCCTCCCCCTTTACCTTTCAAACGCGGCTCATGTTTATAACAATAATCTTGGGGGGTGGACTCATTTAAGGTAATGTAGTCATCAGGTTTTAGCCAGGTTTCTGTCAAACAGAGCACATCTAGATTATTGTCTGTAATAATATCATTAACAATAAGCGCTTTTGGGGAAAGGGATCTAATATTCAGCAACCCAAGCTTTATCAATTGTTCTTCGTATCATATCTTTTGTTAATTTGTTGAACATCAATTACATTTTTACTGTTGAATGGTTTTGATGTTTTTTGTATTTACTAATTCGGGGAACAGACACTATGATAATATCTAGGTGAAAGAGTCTCTATGTGCTGGGATTTATCTGACTCCGGTAACGTGAGACAGCTAGCAGACGGTCGGTTTAGCCAGTTTGTCTGCTTCCTGACCTGGGCCCTAGTGAGTCAAGGTTTAGCTCTAAGACTATGTGCCAAATTACTAGAGAGAAGAGCGGCACCACCCCAGGAGGGATGGATGCCATCCTTCTTCAACAGGTCAGGTCTGCCCCAAAAACTTTTCCAATTGTCTATGAACCCTATGTTATTTTGCAGACACCACTAAGACAGCCAGCCATTGAGTGATGATAGTCTGCTAACTATCTCATCACTCCGCCTAACAGGGAGCGGTCCAGAACAATAAACAGCCTCTGACATCGTACTAGTGAGTTCACACACCTCTTTAATGTTAATTTTGGTGATCTCCGACTGGCGAAGTCGAACATCATTAGTGCCGACGTGAATAATAATCTTAGAGAATTTACGATTAGCTTTAGCCAGCACTTTTAAATTTGCTTTGATGTCAGGCGCTCTGGCTCCTGGTAAACAAGTGACTTTGGTGGCTGGTGTTTCTATCTTCACGTTCCGTGTAATAGAATCGCCAATGACTAGGGCACTTTCAACAGGATACTCAGTGGGTGCTTCACTGAGAGGGGAGAACCTGTTTGATGTTCTAAACGGAACGGAAAAGCGGTTCTTTGGTCTGCGACTATGCTGCCTCACTGTTACCCAGTTTCCCCGCTGCGAGGGCCCTGCAGCCGGTACCGAAGAATGTACAGAGTTCACTAAGCTATTCACATCCAAAACAGTGTCTAAAGCTGTTACATCCTCACTACTCTCAGAAAAAGTATGGATGCGTGTTTCTAGTTCTGAAATCTTCTCCGTCAGCCCAACTATCTCCTGACATTTATCACATGTGAAGCCCTGTTCGCCAGTGGAGAAGCCTATATTAAACATGCGGCATGTGGTGCAAGTGATAATGACAGGAGAAGACATGACTTACCAGTCAGGAGGCAGACAGGAGCAATCGATCAGGCAGGAGCAATCGAGGGCAGGAGCAAATCAAAGGCCCAGACGGGCTAGGTGTTTGAGCACCCGATCTCTGTGTCCACAAACCTGTTCTTGAGAGTGGCCCAGTATAAGCCAGTCGTAAAGGTAGTTCAGGATGCAAACCCCGCGCTGCCGTAGGGGCGCAAGGGCTGCCTCGGCAATCTTCGTAAAGAAGCGAGGGGACAGATATAGCCCGAATGGGAGGACCGCATACTGATATGCACGCCCCTCGAAAGCAAACCGTAGGAACGGTCTGTGTCGAGGAAGGATGGAGACATGAAAGTAGGTGTCCTTCAGGTCAATCGCTGCAAAGCAATCGTGCGGACGAACGCATTCGAAAAGGCGTTTCGCAGTCAACATCTTGAACGGAAGCCTGTGAAGGGATCGGTTTAAGATGCGAAGGTCCAGGATTGGTCGTAACCCACCGGTTTTCTTGGGTACAATGAAGTAGGGGCTGTAGAACCCCGACTTCATTTCGGCCGGAGGGACAGGCTCGATCGCACCCTTCGCCAGCAGGTTGGCAACATCCGCACGCATGACGGGGGCGTTGGCCCCGACCATGGTATGGCGGACTCCCCTGTAACGGGGAGGAGCCTGCGCAAACTGAATCGCGTAGCCGAGCCTGATGGTCCGCGCGACCCAGCGAGACAGCCCCGGAAGCTGAAGCCAGGCTCCCAGGAACTGCACCAGCGGGGTCATACGGAGCACAGACGTACCCGTGGTGGGGCAGCGAGGCAGCGTTACCGGCCCGGACATGGGTGGCTGTTGGGCGTCCCGGTGTGGGGGCATGGTTAACGGCTGTGTCCTGACAGAGGAGACCAGGGAAGGACGTGCGTTCCACTGGGGTCTGCTCTGAGAGGAGGCTGGCGACAGAGAGGGATGCGAGTGGCGGGACCCGGGGGTGGCACGCACCGTCATCACCGGTCTCCAGCTGTTCAGGGATGGGATTGTCAGTTCTTTCTTTTACCAAAATAGAGTGCTGCTGACCCGGGGGCCAGCAGCTGAACAAAAGATTCTCCCCCGGCCCTCCACCGGGGGAAGGAGCGGCCCTGCTGCCGTCTTCTGGAAAGAACTACCCATCCCTGAGCCGTCCGCGTCAGGAGCGCCGCTTAGCCTGGCGTTTTTTCGCGGGCTACGGGGCTGGAGCGGACTGGAACGCCTTCCTGCGGCTGCTTGGGTGGCGCAGAGGCTGAGGGAACTGCGGGAGGGCGCTCTCGGCGGCGAGCAGGCTGAGGCAACTGCGCGGGCGGTGGGGTGGAGGCAGCAGCTGACCGCCGGGGCAGTATGTGTTTTATGGCCTCAGTCTGCTTCTGGGCCGCCGAGAACTGTTGGGCGAAGCTCTCGACCGCGCCGCTGAATAGCCCATCCTGGGATATGGGAGCATCGAGGAAACGGGTTCGCTCGTCGTCACGCATATCGGCCAGGGTGAGCCATAGGTGTCTCTCCTGGACCACATTTGTGGACATCCCCTGACCCAGGGAACGTGCGGTCACCTTCGTCGCCCAGAGAGAGGTCGGTGGCGGCATGCAAATCATTGCTGAGTCCTGGGTCAGCTCGGCCCTCGTGCATGTCACACAGCAACTGGGCTTGGTAAGCCTGGAGGGTTGCCATGGCATGCAGCGAAGCGGCGGCCTGCCCCGCAGCTCTATAGGTCTTTGCCACCAGAGATGACGAAAACCTACAGACCTTACAAACCTACAGACCACTTATTTTGGTGATTTGAAATATCAACAGTGGTTACCAGAAAGCACTTACCCCGCCTTTAACCCATAGGACTCTGAGCTGTTTTGGGGCCCTTTAGAAGTTTAGACATGCTCTGACACATTAATGGCAAAAGTGTAATTACACTGTATTCTGCACAAACTGGGCTACCATAATATCTAAGCAACATGTATGTACATGATTGTATTTTTGACAGAAAAATGTTTATGCATGATTAAAAAATAAATAAAATTAAAAAATTAAGGCCTCAAAACACACAATAGATATGTGTTCACAAGACTTTTGACTAATGGGTGTTTTCCCTAGAGTTTTTGCTTCAAACTGATGTGAGAATCATTGTGCCTACTCATTCACATAACACAATATATTGATTTACATTTTGTAAGACACTTTTTTTTACAAAGGCCATATGCGAGGAGGCGTGAACGATAATCAATAACGCTGGGTATCACACCTGAGAGACAAAAGAGCCGCATAATGGCACGCATAATGACCTGCATAATGATTTAGCTTCAGGTGTATGACTGAGAGAGCAACAGGACAAAGGAAATATATTTTGTTGTAGTTAATTTAGAATGTAGTCAACAAAGGCCTATTATATTTTAACTGATCAAAAGGTTTGACTACACTGCAAAAAAATGTTCTTCTTATTTAGTATTTTTTTTCTTGTTTCCAGTCCAAATAAATCAAGATTAATTTACTAGATAAGTACAATTTTCTGGGGGAAAAAATCTAAATGAAGTGAGTTTTTGCTTAAAACAAGCTAAATTATCTGCCAATGGGGTAAGAAAAATAATCTTATTTATGTTTGGGACAGAAACAAGAAACAAGGTTTCAATCAGAAGCAAGATTATTTTTTCTCATAATCTGTCCAAAACAGGCCAAATAAATCTTGTCTAAACAGTATTGCGTCTATTACATTTTTGTTGCAGCAGGATTCATATTTAAACAGTCTTTTTGCGTTTAATATTCACAGATGCTAACAGAATAAACTTAGCCTACCTTACAATCAGCGTCTGAATCCGTTGCTCTTAGAAATGAACAGCTTTCATGAGGTAAATTATTCCAGGATTATTCCTCAACCCATCTAAAAACGATGTAGCTGAAGTATAGCACCACACTTGATGTGTTTATTTGAGTTGATGTGTGGGCGTTGACGCATGGATTGCCTCAGTATTTGAATCTCTAAAGAAAGCGGCGTAGTCGCATTAGCGGATAATGAGACAGTCGCAAGGCCAAATTACTTATTTTGCAAAAAGCACAACAATTCGTTTTTTTGTGACTTAACAGATTATAATGATGTTTAACACTTGCCTGAATGATAAAAAAACGTATTTGTTATTTGAGTTATTTGAGTATCTTTGGCACTGATTAGAAAAAAAGCAAGTCGATCTCGCCAGCGCGACGGCCGACTCAAGGGGTTTTTAAGTGGTCGCACACGTTTACTCATAACAAAAAGTGAAATTTTAGTAATTTAGTAAATTTTGCAACTTTCTAATAACAGTGACAGTCAGAAATCGGATTTTCCCTCATGATGTGCTCCATGCTCCAGTCATGGGGTCCTCGGTTTGAGCTGCCCTGACAGGATGATATGCAGAAACTCCTACTTATTCCGCATGCGTCACTACTAGAATAATGATTTCAGAAAGTAATAAATCACGATTAACATTTATTTTAGCAAGGCAGAACATCACAATAAAAAGAATCAAACAAGAATTTGTGGTACACAACTGATCAGCATACAACCTGGGCTCTCATAACACCTGAAGAGTGCCACAGACTGACCGACTCCATGCCATGCCGCATTGCTGCAGTAATTCAGGCAAAAGGAGCCCCAACTAATTATTGAGTGCTGTACATGCTCATACTTTTCATGTTCATACTTTTCATTTGGCCAAGATTTCTAAAAATCCTTTCTTTGTATTGGTCTTAAGTAATATTCAAATTTTCTGAGATACTGAATTTGGGATTTTCCTTAGTTACTTAGTCAGTTATAATCATCAACATTAAAAGAAATAAACATTTGAAATATACCAGTCTGTGTGTAATGAATTAATATAATATACAAGTTTCACTTTTTGAATTGAATTAGTGAAATAAATCAACTTTTTGATGATATTCTAATTATATGACCAGCACCTACACTGTAAATACTATACAAATAATGTTTGTAATTGATTGTACTCTTGTACTCCATTGTGAACCGACCTTGGATTCTTGAAAGACGCTATAAAAATAAACATATTATTATTATTATTATTATTAAATTCTGTAAAGTTTTTAATGTTTTTTGTTTTTTTTATGGGTGCATAGGTGTGTATAAATGTGATATAAAATAATATTATATGGTTATTTGGTGTCCTTTTGGAGTCTCCAATGATCATTGAAACTTGCAGAAAATACAGTTTTGTGAGAATCACCCTTCAATCTGATTGTTTACTTTGTTGGATATAGCAAATTAAGACAAAATGTATGTGTTTAATGAGATAAATGGCATATGCTTAATTTCACAATAAGTGAACCAATGTGCGATTAATTGCGATTAAAACATGTTTTTTGATTGACAGCCCATATTATATTATTTTATTTCATGGCTGTTGAATGCTTGTATCTCATTAGTCAAAACCCAAGACAAATAAAACATGACATTTTAAAGTAGAAAGACTGAAATAGTTTTTGTAAAACATATTCCAATAACATAGGTGCAACGTCCATTTTTACTGTAAAAAATGCATTCAGCATTCAGTGATATGTTTACTCTGTCATGTGTCTGTATAACAGTAAAGCCAGGAGTGTGTCCAAGCAGACGTTATACAGCAGCAGTGTGTTCCTGGATACATTTTATGTTGTGTGCTAATGACTGTGACTGTCCCAAGCATGAGAAATGCTGCAGCAATGGATGTGGACTTCAGTGTATGGCTCCAGTTTAAGGTATTATTATATTATATTATATTATATTATATTTATTATATTATATTATATTATATTATATTATATTATATTATATTATATTATATTATATTATATTATATTATATTATAAGAAAGGACTAATTGACAACGGGTCGTTGAATTATTCGATTCGTCTCAACGCGAAGCAGACTGGCTGTTACACCTCGGGTGTGCATTCTTTTTTGAATAATTAAACGGCCCAAAATCAATTATTCCGCTTATACTATGGTTACCACACCTCAATTTATTTCAAAACATTAGTCAGGTTTTGTCTTTAAAGCGCTCTTGTGTGCAGGACTAATTTCTTATGCATCTAAACCCAAGCCTCGGTTGCTAATTCCAAAATGTAATTTTAGAGCTAGTAACGGAAGCTTGAGCCATTGATAGGAGATTAATGCAGTTATTAATGCAGTGAGTTATAAATGAGAGAGAGAGAGAGAGAGAGAGAGAGAGAGAGAGAGAGAGAGAGAGAGAGAGAGAGAGAGAAAGTATGTGAACCACTCGCAGAATCTGTGAAAACGTGAATAATTTTAACTAAATAAAAGATAATACAAAATGCATGTTATTTTTTATTTAGTACTGTCTTGAAAAAGATATTTTACATAAAACATTTTTTACATATAGGCCACATTAGTGTGCATTATTTTCTAATAATTCAACAGCCTGTTGTCAATTATTCCTTACTTAATAAATGCTTTAGATAAATAAATTATTTTAATTATATTCATGTTTAGGTCAGCTTTCTCATTGCCTTTTAGTTTGTCTTATTTTATAATAATGATAATCATTAATGATATTTTCATTATTTTATGTTATATTCTCTGTTAAAAGTACCCGGATTTCGGCCTATAGCACTGTTTCATGCACAGGGTAGCTTTACAAAATGAATAAAGATGATGAGTAATACATAGGATGCAATTCACTCTGTAAGTAAAACTAGCTATTCATGCCTGTGTGTTTTGTGTCTGAATCTCTGTCCATGCAGTCTTTGTGCCCTACTCAAAGGGGCTCCAATGTGTTCCGAATACTGTTCCCATGATGGTCAGTGCCCTGCCGGACAGAAATGTTTCCCAACCACCTGTGGTCACACATGTAGTAAACCGTGCTGATTTAACCACTGGAAAGAGTCATGAGATTAATTTTGCATAATAATACATACTTGAGTTATTTTATTTAAATCATTTCCATGCTTGATTTCTTTTTCTTGCAGGCTTAACATTTGTATGCTTTTGAGAACAAAATGTACCAACACTTAAGCCAAAATGAGTGTGTAGAAATAACAGAAGCATATGGACATGGCTAGATGTCTAAATAAATATAATTACCCCATGACCTAAGTAAGAAGCTAAAGTAGTCAAAAAAAAATTATTTTGCTTTGCCACGTTGTTGCTGAATAACACATATGTAGAACCAATCATATTAGAGAAACATTATGTATTGAGTCATGTTACCTTTGCCATGTACCTATCCTATATAAACTGTTGTATTTCAGAGAGATTCTCTGTGATTGATATTGAGGTCCTCCTGGCTGTGAATAAAGCATAATCAAAGGCGTTGTTTGGAGTCTGTCTGATTACTGCTCTACACTAGAGATCTTACTTCTATTATCAAGTGTTAGTGTTTAATGGAACACTAGAGACCTGTGGATAAAGTGGAGAGACGTCTATAGTAAAAGTAGTAGTGTGTGTGTGTGTGTGTGTGTGTGTGTGTGTGTGTGTGTGTGTGTGTGTGTGTGTGTGTGTGTGTGTGTGTGTGTGTGTGTACACACATACAATAGAAGGATTTTCCTCTAAGGTAAATTTCAAGGTAGATTTGCTAACCGTTCTCTAGTCTACACCCTTGACAAAAAATAAGTATAAATACTTAAGTAAAGTTCAAGTATATTTTTAAGGATTGTAGGGGATTTTACAGTTAAAGACTCAGACCAGATAGGATGAATGAAGACCTGGACTCAGAGTTATAATAAATAGAAGACAATTTTAGTAAAGGATAGTTTGCAGTTTTATCAGCAGAAGCCAGCTTCAAGTCTCACAAGAAGTTTGTAGGCTCTTGCAATACATTTTCACCCCACAATCATACCGTACATCTACATCATCACTGCAGGTTGAATGATTCTGATTGGCTAAGAAAAAATAGACAACCATAGTAAATTTCCAAACATCAGCTGATAGGCAGAAGCATATCTCCATCGATCACGCTGCTGATGCTTGGAGCCCCGGATTTAGGCATGTTGTGACCTTCCAAGTCATGAATAGGCGCCACCAGGTCCCAAGTAGAATGCCAGTTGTCCACCAACACTGATCTGTAACATAGAATATTAACACACATATACACAGCTTCTTCAAGGTTGTAGTTGGTCGAGCTTCTCTGTAAAAGGTACATACAATATTCACCATTATTCTCTAATGATGGAAGATGAATAAAAGCTTATAAATATAAAATAAATAAAATATAATATAAAATTAAAATAAAAGCAACATATGATTCTATAACTAAGTAAATCTCAGAAGCTGTGTAGAAGGATAAAGATTGATCAATACCTTGATTATAATCAGAGGTGTAAAAAGTACTCAAAAATGTTACTCAAGTGAAAGTACAAGTACTGAATGAAATTTTTACTCAATTAAAAGTAAAAGTATCTGGCCAGAATTATACTTGAGTAAAAGTAAAAAAGTACCACAATAAAATTGTACTTGAGTATTAAAAAAGTAAAAGTAGCGTAAAAGTAACAGCAAGAATGAAAACTAGAGATTCTTCTTTAAGCTTTTAATCTCTAAAAACATGAAGTGAATGAACCACATACAAGGTTTTATCCTGCTTTAGAACTGTTTGAATTTAATGGTATTTAATTATCAAACCATTAGACTATTACCTAATGCCAGTATGCAACATGCTACTCAAAGTTGTAAAACCCCGGATTTAACTATGGAAACAAAATCTATGAGAGTAAAAAAAAAATGCACAGACAAATCCATATTAAACCCCGCAGCTCGTGACGACACATTGATGTCCTAAGACACGAAACGATCGGTTTGTGTGAGAAACCGAACAGTATTTGTAAAAATGTTTTACCTCGAATACGTTCTATGTCTGACACCCGTTCAGTGCGCCATCACTTCCGATAAGTAAGGTCAATGTACACAATCTGGCGTAGAGATACGTGCGAGGGGTCACTTCCGGCACTCTGTCTGATCATTTGCCAGCAGCCATATCACCCTTTTGCCCAAGACTGTTTTCCCACTGAAGCTAAGCAGGGCTGAGCCTGGTCAGTACCTGGATGGGAGACCTCCTGGGAAAACCAGGTGTCTGCTGGTAGATGTGTTAGTGAGGCCAGCAGGGGGCGCTCACCCTGTGGTCCAAATAAATCTAATTATTAAACTAAAATAACCATATAAACTAAATTACTGATCTAAAGCCCAAACTGTCACTGTATGATAATTGAAATGAACTGATGACATCACCGTTTTCTCCAGAATGGCTAGATGGCTGAATAAAATTATGTTGCATTAATTTCCTGTTTAACACTGTGTTACGAGCTACACAAACACAGCCTTCGGTCGTAACATACAGAGCCACACATCAAAAATGTGTCGCCCGGAGTCCCGTCTCCTGCTCCCACAAACACCACAATGTCACCAGTTTCGAGTCAGAGAGGAAGTTTGTTTATTACTTGAATAAACAAAACCAAAAGGATGGCTTGAAATCAGTGGGTCGGCCAAAATAACAAACAAAAGATGGGGATCTACCTACTCGTTAAAGATCTTCCCTGGAAAAGAGATAACAAAAGAAAGACAAAACTCTTACCTCCCTGCTAACAAAATAAACAAGAGAAAACATTCATTAAACAAAAGAGGGCCTCCCACTAACAAAAGGTTTGCATGGGAAAAGGGCAATTCAACATTTACCGGCCTATACCGCTAACAATTTGTACTCCACACCAGGATTACTCTAAAGGCCAATCCAGCAGCGTCACACACGCGGCTGGTACCACGACAGGAAGCAGGAGAGGGAACTCCTCGAGCAGTCTTCCTTCCAAGCTTTTATCCACCAAGCGATTCCCGGCTCCACCCACATAAACAGCTGCACCTGTTTCACAACAATTAGCACGGAGCAACAGGGAGAGAGCGAGAGAAAAAGAGAGAGAGCACCTCACACATAACTTTTGCTCCACATATCACGTTACGGGATACAAATAAGCACAGTGACAATCAAACACGTAACACTCTTCCCCACCCCAAAAGATTAAAACTTTAATCTCAAAGCACTTAACCAGCATTTTCAGCACTATGAGCTCTGGACAGCGCATCAGCGATTACGTTCTCGGTGCCGCGTTTATGGACAATCTCTAGGTTATATTCCTGAAGCGCAAGAGACCAACGCATTAAGCGCTGATTCGTATTGTACATACGGTTAAGAAAAACCAAGGGGTTATGGTCTGTATAAACCTTGATTGGGAAGGTAGAACCACCCAGGTAAACCTCAAAATGCTTCAATGCCATCAACAAGGCTAGGGCCTCTTTTTCAATAGTGCTATATTTGCACTGACTGCGACTGAAATTTTTTGAAAAGTAACATACTGGCTTCTTCACACCCATTTCGGAAGCTTGTAAAAGGACAGCCCCAGCACCAATAGCACTTGCGTCAACTTCAAGTTGAAACGTGAGATCAAAGTTAGGAGCTGACAGAATTGGAGCGTTACATAAGAGATCTTTTGCTCCCGAAAAAGCCTGTTGACACGCAGGAGACCACGTAAAACTTTGTGTTGGCCGGAGAAGGTCGGTTAGGGGTGCAACAAGAGTAGCAAAGTTGCGACAAAAACCCCGATAATAACCGGCCATTCCTATAAAGCGGCGCAACTCGCGTTTATTTGTGGGGACTGGAAACTCAGATATAGCAACCACCTTAGCATCCACTGGGCAAACTTGACCCTGACCAACACGTTTGCCAAGGTAGGTGATGTATGCTTTAGCGAATTCGCATTTCGTTAGGTTTACCGTTAAGGATGCAGAAGCTAAACAAGAAAACACATCTCGTAATGTTTCAACATGTTCTTCCCACGTGGAAGAATATACAACAATATCATCAAGATATGCGTCACATTTTTGTACACTGTGAAGTACAAGCTGCATTAGACGTTGGAAAGTGGACGGCGCGTTCCGCATTCCGAACGCCATCACAGAGTACTGGCAGAAGTAGTCCGGAGTGACAAATGCTGAAACTTCGGCAGCACGTGCAGTAAGGGGTACCTGCCAATAACCCTTAAGTAGGTCAAGCTTTGAAACAAACTTGGCAGGACCGACCCTATCGATAAGGTCATCTATTCTTGGGAGCGGGAAACAGTCAGGCTTAGTCACGGCGTTAACTTTCCGAAAATCTGTACAGAACCGGAACGTTGAATTAGCTTTTGGCACAAGAAGGCAGGGTGAGCTCCAGGCGCTCTGGCTAGGTTCTGCCAACCCATTACGTAACATGTATTCCACCTCCGTTTTCATAATATCACGTTTACAAGGATTAACCCTGTAAGGGTGTTGTTTAATTGGAGCAGCATCTCCAACGTCGATGTCATGGAATAACACATTAGTGCGAGACGGGACATCTGAGAATATACTAGGAAAGCTGTCAATCAAATTTATAACATCTTCCCTATGATCATTTGACAAATGACTCAGGAAAGCATGTACATTTTTGAGAACATTAGAATTCTGTAAACTCTCTCCACAGACAGGAAATTTCTCCCCGATCTCGTCTTCAATTTCGATATGCGAAGCAGATGGAACTACCGTAACAACGGGTTTAACTGATGTTTCATCCTGATCTCTCGTATAATAAGGTTTCAACATGTTAATGTGGCAAAGCCGCGTTTTCTTCCTGCGATCTGGCGTTCTCAATATGTAATTTGTGTCACTCACTTTCCTTTCTATAATGTAAGGACCAGTAAATCGGTTTTGAAGAGATGAACCAGGCACTGTTAACAAGGCCAGCACTGACTGCCCTGGCTCGAACGAACGAGCAACGCTCTTACGATCATAGCACTTTTTCATCACCGCTTGCGAGCTCTCAAGATTCAGCTTCGCAAGTTCACAAACGCGTGTCAACCGCCTCCTGAGTGTTTCAACATACTCGGCCACTGGCACAAACGCGGGTTCGCTCGCAAGCAACTGTTCACTTAGAAGTTTAAGGGCTCCACGAACTGAATGTCTGAATACCAGCTGCGCTGGGCTGAAGCCAAGAGAATCTTGTACTGTCTCTCGTACAGCGAAAAGTAGTAAAGGCAGACTATCAGCCCAGTCTTTCCCTTCCTCCGAGCAGTGAATACGCAACAATGTTTTGAGCGTTTGGTGGAAACGTTCCAAGGCACCTTGGGTCTGGGGTCGATAAGCGCTGGACAACTGATGTGACACCGAAATTCTAGACAGCACCTGTTTAAACAGTTTTGACGTGAAGTTAGTTCCACGGTCTGTTTGGACTATTCGCGGCAGACCAAAGAGAGAGCAGAATTTGATTAGTTCTTTGACAACAGTTTTTGCTTTTAAATTACGCAGAGGGACAGCCTCAGGAAATCGAGTGGCTACGCACATCAGCGTAAGAATATACTGGTGTCCGCTTTTAGATTTCGGAAGTGGCCCTACACAGTCTAGAATTAAGCGCTCGAAAGGCTCCCCCACCACCGGAATCGGATGTAAAGGCGCTGGTCGTATGACCTGATTGGGCTTCCCCACGATCTGACACGCGTGACAGGATCGGCAGTATTTCGTTACACTCGTTCGCAAGCCGGGCCAATAGAAATACCTCATAACACGCTGAAAGGTTTTATTTACTCCAAAATGCCCTGCCATCACGTGATCATGGGCTAATTCAAGCACCACTGAACGGTAACACGTAGGCAACACAATTTGATAGACAGGGTCCAATTCGGTCCTGTCTGCAGACATTGGAAGCCATTTGCGCATTAAAACATCCTCATCCCAATAATAACCTATTCTTACACGAGTAAGGTCCTTTTTTGTTTTCACGGCAGCTTCAATACAGCGAGACAAAGTTGGATCACATTTTTGCGCAATACAGAGCTGCTTTCGACCAATGTTAACCGTCTGATTATCTTTATCAGAGCTTGTCTCTAATACACGGTCATCCACTGACAGAGACAACTCCGTGGGGCCTGAACGCAACAAGAAAGAATCAGACAGATTAACAGTGTCAGCAAATTTTTGCGATTGTGAGCGCGTAACCGCACACGCTGGAAACAAAGGCGGAGAGACAGGCGGTGGAACGGAGTCCTGTATAGGGGACTCTGATACTAAAGGGAAAGGGAAAACATTGCCCCCAGCCAAATCATTCCCAAGAATGAAATGTACGCCCTCGACAGGAAGTTGTGTACATACTCCTACATCTACGAGGCCTGAAACCAGATCTGACTTCAAGAACACGGAGTGAACGGGAACTCTAATACATCCCAGCTCAATCCCGCGAACCAAAATATCAGTTCCTGTATATGTTTCCGCTGACAATGGAAGCGCATTTTCGCAAATAAACGAATGAGCGGCGCCAGTGTCCCTTAAAATGGACACACTTTTTGGCGTACTGTCCGAAGAAATCGAAATTGAGCCACTCATCAGAAAAGGCTTAAACATCTCCGTTCCAAGTGATAACGACTCAGCGTTTTCTGTCAGTGGCTCGAATGTCACATGTGAAACCCCTTTTGTTTTCGTAGCCCCATACTTTTGTTTCCATGCCTTGCAGTCAGCAATAAGATGACTGGGATCAAGGCAGTAGAAACATACGTGCTTAGACTCTGCACGTTTAAACACATCTCCGACAGGCGCGTTCGCACGAGTATCCGGTTTCGAGGGGCGGACAACTACTGAGTTCCTTTCAGCATACACTCTTACATTTTGACTCTGACGTGCAGTATTAAAAACAGTTCGGTGAATTAATACGTATTCATCAGCAAAGACTGCTGCTTCAGACAAGGAGGTAACTTTTTGTTCGTTTAAATGTAAAACCAAGTTCTCAGGAAGACAACTTTTGAAATCCTCCAACAATATTAATTCCTGGAGGCGCTCAAATGTCGTCGCTTCCGACGCAATACACCACTTTTCCAACATCGCTTTCTTCTCATGCGCAAACTCCACGAAAGTTTGTTTAGAGGTCTTCGTATGATTTCTAAATTTCTGCCTGTACGCCTCTGGCACAAGTTTGTATGCTTTTAGGACCGCGGCTTTCACCAAATCATAATCCAGAGAGTCTTGAATGGGCAAGGCAGAGCAAACCTCTTGTGCCTTGCCCACAAAGCTACTCTGCAACATCACTGCCCACATATCTTTCGGCCAGCATAGTTTCCCTGCCACCCTCTCAAAGGCAGTGAAGTAAGCATCCACTTCTGATTCACGGAATTGTGGAACAAGTTTCATGTATCGGGTAGGATCAAATTGACTTGGTCTACCGGCCCCCTGCGGCTCACTACCGCCAGGATATTCTCGTTCCTCCTGTTTAGTTACACGCACCAGTTCTAGTTCGCGCAGATGGAGCGCACGGTTTTTGTACTCTTGCCGTTTAATTTGTAACTCTAGTTCTTTTAATTTCACTGTCACATCAGAATCAAACTCGTACGCGGGAGTCATTTCTGATTCCTCTGGCAGGAGAGCAAGAGAAAGCAGTTCAGAAAAAATTTCCGCTTTAATATCTGCTTTTAAATACATACATTTAAATTAAACATTGTAGTGGGATCCGGTATTTATCCCAGTTCCTGATTAACCCTTAAGATACAATTATATTAATTGCAGATAAGCAGTCTTGTGCTGTCAGGTCAGTATTAGGTCTAAGCCTACACTAGCTCGTTATCTCATACCATTAATCTAGTGATATGAACATCTCGTCCCTTAATGAACAATACAAAATCAATAAACAGTCAATAACCCTTGTAATGAGACCATACTCACCACCCGGTGGTTTTTCTCAACGATGGTTGCTTGACCCCTTGGCCGTGTCAGATGTGATAAAAATGCTCTATCTATTCTTTATGCAATTGACTTTATAAGCTGAGGTAAAAAACTGAAAAATACTTTTTCTTTATAAAATGAAAATTTATTTATACAAAAGATAAAAGTACTGGTTAAACAATGATCCAAAAGTAATTAGCAAAATAATAAAAGGTTACAGGTTATAATACTTCAGCTTATCCAATCTCAGACAATCATGAATGAGTGGGTCAATATAAAGGTTTGAAATACCTGGTATGCAGTTTCAAGCAATAGATGTAAAAAAGTAACTTGTTCTCGTCCGAGCAATACAAGTCAGATTGATACAGCAGAGCAATGCAAATAAAAATACAGAGAGAGAGTAATTCTCAATGATGGTACATCAATCAAAAGAAATCGAAAAGGAATGCACACCGACAGAAAAAATACAGGGGTATTTATACCGAACTGTTTACATGTTAAGCAATCTGGGTTCTTTCCAAAGAGGAAGTCTATTTTGTCTGCAAAGGAAATCAAGTGTGTCGATATCTTGTCATCTTAGTTACTCTTGTACAGACGATGCTGGCTCTTGCAGATTCTTCCATACTTTATGGTTCTTCCTTCCTTTTCTCCCCGTCATCTTAGGATGTCGTTTAACATGAGTGTGGGTGTATAATTCAGGAAGTGTTTTCGTTAGTTCATTTATACTCATATTGTAGCTTTCCCTTACACCCCCTCTTGCACTCACGGAAATACTTTTACTATTAACTTTGTCAGGGTATATTACGTTCAATTCATCCAATCTAACATTAAAAACATAGACAGTAGGAAGTACATAATCCAAACAACACTCATGAAAGCGATACCTAGTCTCACTCTCTTTCCAGAAGAAACCAATCACGAGAGTCCCGTACTGTGCGGACAGATTCTTAACCGTCTCCCGGTACCATGTCTTCGACACGGACATCCATCGGAATTAGTTCCTTCTCCTCGGGGCTCGATCCATTGCCATCAGCACTTGCGGAGATAACGCCAACTCGGCACCACTCTCCAATATGCTTTCGTCTACCATCCTTGGAACCCAGTGGGCTCTCGACAGACGTACAAAGCAGAGCTGTTGGATCGAGCACATAGACAAAGACAATTTGGCCGTTAACACGCGCCATCCTTGTACAAAACCCCGGAACAACCATTTTCCGCCATAGATAGGTTTGAATCTCCGCACAGCACCGTCCTTTCGAAATAGTTTCTCTTTGTCCAATCAAAAGCTCAACAGCTTCGTCTAGGTCTACTATTATCCATTTCATGTCAATAATAAAGCTCAATGCATGATAATCGAGATGATGAGTGCTCTTTGGGTCAGTAAAATCCGCCATCGCTTTATAAAATGTAATAGATCTTATTTCAGCCATGTAATAACCCTGTTTGATTACACATTCTGTACAAAAATTCACATACATCAACATTTCTCTCTTATAAACCATTAATCTCAAAGGATAACAATATTTTTCACATTCGTGACATCTTCTCTGCATTACCCCGCTCGGTGTCTTTTTCATTATAGGCACCTAATTTAACACCAAATCATAAAATAATAAATCATTTTAACATGCACTATCTAGGATAGTTAATTCAATACAAAAAGAAAACAAAATAAATCAACTTATCGTTCCATTAATCATAATAAAAGAAGAAGAGAGAATAAAAAAAAAAATCAACTTATAATGTTGCCGTTAATCATAGTTCATTCAATGACAGAAAACCTAATACCTCTAAACCAAATCAATGTTAGATGATGGTAGATTATGTTTAAAGAAAGAAAAATCAACAAAAACAAAAAGAAATCACTATCAATCTTAAAGAGTGAAATCCTCTTTGTTGTCTGCTTTTATTTGGCCAGAATAAAAACAGAGAACATTTTAACATACTATTTAAAAATTACTATCAATTACTCGTAAATCTGCTTTAGTCTATAATGCAAGAAAGTAAGAAATAGATCATAAAATCAAAAAATTTGTTTTTGAAAGAAAAAATTAAAATACAGAATATTCGTCTTCTTCATCTGACATCATGAATGATAACAAACTAATACAATTCAATATCCAAAAATTGTCATAACTTCCTATTTACCAAACTATTTGGAAAAATCAATGGAAAACTAAAAAAATAATGAAGACATTATAAAAGTAATCATTCTAATTTATAATAAAAATAAAATGAAAACAAATCATCATGGTCATAAAAATAAAAATGATAAACAAAATCATCTTGGTCATAAAACATAATGAAATGAAAACAAAATATCCCCGACCCTTTCAAAAAGAGGGCAATGACTCATTTTTTTTTTTTTTTTTCATGAGTCATTCTCCTCCTTTGTTCAACTGTGTTTCAACAACACCAAAATTTACAATTGTCTAAAAATTTGAATAATCGGCTGTAATCATTAATGCCCACAAGAATTGAGAGCATAAATAATTTTGGCTCTTCAATGTGCCGAGAACTGGCAGCCATTATAATTACTAAAAAATACAAAACTGCCAGTTTTATCACAAGGGGTCTAAGCATATTATTTCTCTGATAGCTTAATGCGATCAGAAAAATGTATGTTAGGATAGCAATCACTATTCCAACATATTTCAGCCAAAAAATGTCAATATAACATCTAGCGAAATTGTATACAAAAATTGCGCCTGCAAAAATCATTACCGCAAAAATGCCTCTTTGACCAAAAAGTTTTACATATCTAGCACTTCTCAACAGCTGTGATACTAAAATCAGAACTAAAGAAAAATCATCCAGAATATTAAAAAGACCTAGGCTCAAACACATTAGAAAAAATTGTTGGCGGTGATTATAGAACAGCCCAGAAATCCAATACACAATTAACCAAAAGTTTATAATAACCATACTCACTATATCGCGGTTCGCTTGTTCTTGGCTGGGCCAGGACGAGCTTGTGTTTGAGCAATTTAGATAGGCCATTATCTTTTTTTCGTAATGACCGCTGTTGTAATTCAGTTATGTTCAATCACCTTCCAGTGTCAGTCTGTGTCAAGTTCACTAGTCAACCTGCCATGCTTATAAGGCCTCGAGGGGCCTCTTAAAATTGCGTAACTCACAGTCCTCAAACTTTTCCATCCTCTATGTCAGAGTCGAACTCGCTTGCAGAGAGAAGCGCTTTCCGGTCCTTTAAGGAACCGTTCAATTTCGACAGTCGATTGCAAACCAATCCTAGTTTGGAAAATTTAATTATCATAACTATCAACACTGTCACTATAAAAATGACAGCCAGGCAGATTACCACTATTGTTATGTAAAACCATGATTCTATGAATAAGTCCCAAACGGAGACAGCAAGCTCCTTAACATTATCCAAAGCCCACAGAATCGCTTTTGTTTGTACTTTCCAATAAACCGTGAACAGATTCCCTGTATTTGGCCTTATTAATCGAGACGAGAAGTCTGCAGAAAACATAAAATGCGGGCCCATTGAAAGGCCTTCCAGGTAATCGTCGACTAAATCAAAAATTCCTCCTAGCTCAAGTTGACTTTTCACCATAGATGAAAATGCACATTTTATCATTATCTGATTTTTTGCTATCAACATTAAAGGAGCCCCTGGCGTAATTTGACTTATATCTTCCCATCGTTCCTCACTTCCAATCTTGTCTTGGCCTAATTTCATCAAGTCTTTAAATGTACAATATAAGTGTTCCCCTTTATACATCCATGTTATATTAGGGCTGAACATGTCACCTGGGGTTTTAACAGTCCATTCATCGAACATCCTTTTGTCGCAAGCCTGTTCTTTACCCGGAAACCACAAATATTTCTCCTCTTCATCCCTTCTAAATTGAAACTTGCCAACTCCAAAATTCCATGAGCTTGATCTAATCTTATTTACGTCCTTTAAATAGTCATCAGACCGTAGACTATGCCTAGCAAAAGGACTCGATCTTTTTATATTAAAATTAGATGACGCCATCAATACTTTATAATCCCTACCATTGCTACCCCGATGTTCGCTAGGTTTCAACATTGGTAAATAGTATTTATTACTCCAAAAACCATTGGTCAACACTAATTTGTTTAGTCCTATATTTGATTTATTATTCCTATAAGATATAGAAATTGGGAATATGTTCTTATTTTTGCTCTCTTGGAACGTTCTCCAAGTGACTGTTTGGCTAGATATCTCATCCAATCCCATTGCTACATGGAACACATCCCAAACTCGGTACTGGAAGTTGGATAGTCCAATCCATCTTAATGTACCTTTATTCATTCCATCACTATGATTACTCCAAATACCTTGATTTGTATGAGTCCACCGAAGTGGGCCCTCAATTGCCAAACAATAAAGCACTATAGCGGATCTATATTGTTGATCAGATATATTAGTTAGAATATAACTCACTATCCCTGATGCATTCGCTAGTTCTAACGATATTCCTGCTCGTGGCGCATAATCCAAAGTCAATGGGTGTAGTCTACTACCCCCTACTCCGTTTTTCCACAAGGTGTCGTTAATCGTCCATGTGTCTCTCTTTGACTCGGCCTTAACCATTTCATTGTTTGCGTCTTGATAACTCATCCAAGAATGCCACAGCCTGATGACCTCAATGCCATACTCTTTAAATTTATCGTTATCCCATTTGGATTCACTATCCAAGTAGCAAATCCAGGCACTAGTCGTACCATATTCCGTTTTACAATGTATATCTAAATTGTACCATAACTGGTTTTCAGGTTTATTACTCAAAAACCTATTTTTAGTCAAATATGGGCAATCTTTTCTGTTTTCACACAATGCAAGTGGCACAACCTTTTTCTCACATGTCACCCAGTCTAACTCTGCATAGGCTGGTTTGGGTCTATTTTTAAACACCCCCAAAATTAATACATGTGGCTTCAGTCCTATTGGCCAATAACTGTTCTGCACTGGGTTGCTCAAATCTGCATTATTCCACGTGTTCTTAGTTATTTTAATTTTACTAGTAGATCTAATTTTTCGTTTTTTGTTTGCTCCAATTACACTGTCATTTTTTATTTCCATAGTTATGGCTCTTTCTATGCCACTTTTTCCCATCCAGGTTTCCTGCACTACAGTACTGACCTGTTTAGTTAAACAATCCCATTTGTCTTTTTGTGATACTTCCACAATAGGACTATTCCATATTTTGTACACATGCGACCTGGACGTAAGGTTAGTTATATCTGAAAAATTATAAACCAAACCCTTCAATTTTACATGTGTCTGGTTATGGGCTTTTAAAACTACTCCATTGTAACTTGGTTTTATTCTTTATTACTTTATTCCCATAAAGAACTGGCCCTTTGGTTGCACTGATTCGTTTTGTACCCTTACAATTCCAAAAAGATTTATCTATTTTAGCAATAAATCCCTTGAACATTTCCCTTATCATTCTTGGCCCATATATTTCGCCTTTTAAAGTTACATTTTGTTTATAACAAATTTTACTAACTATTCTTTCTATTTCAGAACACGAGGCTACTCCTATTTTACTTTCTTTATTTTCTACAGATATGCCCAAGCAAACTATGAAAAAACTTATTAACAACGATATTAGTGACGCAACCAGGAACAGACTTAAAGTTCTCCTTTTTCCTCTCAGCGTCCTCTTCTTTCGTCTCGTTTCCGTTCCTTTTCGCCTCATGTTGCTGCAAAACAGAAAAAGAGACACAGAGAGACATGTCAACCTAAACTTTCCCTAACTGCTTTCTGAACCAATTGGTTACTTTGCTCAGCGAGTTAGTTTTAGGGATCACTGATCGTTCCACATGAACCCCCTCTATTGATCTTCCAACCCCCATGTAATCTGAGGTAGTTGTTAGTGAGACTTTCACTTCCCACTCTATACTGTGCTGTCCAGGTTCTATTTTGACCTTTACTATTTCTGACCCTGTAAACGTCCTCTGACGACGTGCTTGGATAGTAAGGTTCATTTCCCAGACATAAAAACTATACTCTCTCGGCATATAAATAGGGAATTCTTCCTGAAAAGACATTTCTTTAATTACATCAATCATTAAATCGTATAATAATTTTTCCTTGTACTCTCCCTTTTCTTTATAGTTCACAAGACCATCCCCGTCATGCAATGATTCTTTCACCACTTGCTTCCATAGATTCAGGTCATTGTCTCTAGACAAGGTTTTGTCCAGAACTTCCCCTTTTCGGAACGGGTCGGAATCTAACGGTATTTGTTGTCCACAAATAAACAGCCTGTCCCATAAAAATGCCTTTTCTTTGTCAGAGATTAAGGCTAATGGGTTCACTTCCCATTTTTCCATAATTTTACCATTTTGGAAACATCCTAAACTGGTACCACTTTTCCTAGTTTGCCATACTCCTTTCTGGCTGGTCACAACCATCCAGCGTTTTTTCAGAAGAATGACACACTTGTCACACCTTTTAAGTTGTCCTTGTTCAACTAGAACACACTTACACTCTTGGCCTCGTAGATTAAATTTTAATTTACAATCTACACAGTTTTTACAACCACAATTCCCAGTGGTTAGTTCGTACTGCCAAACGATCCAATTCTGCGTTTTTATTCTACATGCTCCACAGATTGAAATGTCTCCGATTGCACATGGGCCAACGGTTCTTTCACTACAGAACCATTTTGGCACAGTTTCCACCTGCGCTTTAAGCCAGGTGTGGCTTTCCCTCATTTCTCGAGGTCCTGCCCAGAGGAGTTTGCAAACTTCCTGTTTGCCACAGATCACACAGTCAGTTGGTCTCCGTCGGATAGAGGTAGTGCCCTCTCGACTCTCTCTATGCCACGTTTTCACCAAAAAGGATTCACTAAAATCTTTAACAACTACTACAGCGCCCTCCGTCGGATACTTAAAATCCTGCTGAGAGGTCACTCGCTGTTTGTTCATTATAGTTTTCTTAGTCTTTGCTCCCCACAAGATCTCTAACTGACCAAATTCCGTTTGCCTCAAGTTTAACGGTCGTATTTGAAGTTAATTCTACTACCTTATCTTCAGTTCCCGTTTTACTTCGAAAACGTCCCTGTTTTTGTTTTAATAAGATATAAACTTTTTGGCCTACCTTAAACGGATTTTTGCTTGTGTCAGTCGGTTCAGTAATTTGATTTGTCTTTTAAACCCTATAATTCAGAAAATGGAGGCATTCTGGAATTAGTAGGTCCCAGTCTCCTAGACTCTGATTTTTAATAAACCCATTTTTACATCTTTTCACACAATTCTCAGCTATTCCATTTGAACTTGGCTGATATTTAACTGCTTTAATTAAGGTGATACCTTGTTCTTCACAAAAGTTTTCAACCTCTAGCCCTGTTAAATTATGTGCATTATCTCCACGAACACGTTCTGGCGCACCTCTGTATTTTATCCAGTCCTTTAAGCTATTCACAACCACTGTGCTCGTAGCCTGTGGACATGGGTATATTTGTGTGAAATTTGAGCAATTGTCCACTATCACTAAGAAATAAACCTTATTTCTCTTCGTTTTAGGTCTCAAGGGACCCGCGAAATCGAGGCTTATTTCGACATTCTCTTTTTCAGTTTTGATTTTTCCAAAATCATGATATACACTGGTCATTACCTTCCTACAATCAGGACAGTTAAGCTTGATTTTGTAATAGCTGGTTTTCAGGTTCTGAACATACAAACCCATTTGTTGGCACTATTTCGCAATATACGCTGTGGAAGGATGCTTCAGTTTATCGCTCAGTTCTTTCAATAGGGTCCCCTCTCTTGCTTTCGTAACTGCTCGCACTCGAATGTATTCATCGACCTTTCCTCTTGCAGCTTCCGTTTTTTGAACAGTTTGGCTTGTCTGATGCAATACTCTTGGTTTAACAATCTCATAGTTGTCTTTAATATTCATCCATAATTCTCTTTGTGCTAAAGGTTTCCCTTTTGCATTATGGAATTCATTCTGTTGCCATATGTCCAAATTTTGAACTATACCCAAATATACATATTCACTGTCCGTTACTACTATACAATCTTTATGATTGTTATCTTTCATATGTGAAATTGCTCTGTCCACTTCAGTTACTTCAGCTTCCTGAGCACTTTTACTATCCTCCAATCTACCTTTCTCTCTATGGATAATTTTTCCATTTAGCTTGACTAAGAAACCCCACCATTCTTGGCCTTTTTCTGAACTACCATCAGTAAAGTAACACATTTGTTTCGGGTTTATCATAGTCTGTTTTTCCTTTTTAGGCGTTTTTTCATTTCTAAATTCAATCTGTTTATCAAAGATTAATTTTTTCCATTTCGCCCAGGTAAAGGTTTGAATCATCTTTTGTTCATTCACAAGATTTTTGGCTTCTCTATACCTTCGCCTTTAGCTACTACTATTATCAGTTTCTCTGCAGCTAAGGATTTAATTGTCAGTAAATTTCTTGCTAACGTCGCTAATATGTCAACTGATGACATATTTTCATGCTTTCTTTGATTTGCCGGTTTTTCATGCGAAATGAACATCACTGGTGATTTTGAGCTACCTTCATTATATAGGATAACTTCCATTTCTTTATTTTTTTGTTATTAACTTTAACTACCAGGTTCTTATCAGGATCTCTTCTGATAATCCTCCCTGAGTTTAAGGCCATTTCTATTAGGTCACATTTTATTTCTTCCAGGTTTTCATCCCATTTAAAGCTATCCCCGGCTGTGGCTTTATACATTGTTTTTGCTTTAGCACTATATCCTGGAATTAAATCTCGTATGAAATTTAATCTCCCTAGCAAGTTTTTGCAACTGTTTCAAGTTTTTTATTTCTGTATTTTTTAACTCTTTAAGTTTCTCTTGGGTTGATTGTTCAATTCCCCTTTCATTTCCTGAAATTTCAAACCCTAGAAAATTGACCTTCTCCTTCCCCAACTCTAGTTTTTTCAGATTTAACAGAAAGCCAGCTTCTGCTAATCTGCCAATGGTGTCCGTTAGGACTCCCATATGATCTTTTACGGTTTCCGTGGCAATTGATACATCATCAATGTACACTGTGACAAGTAAACCTTCCAAAATTTCCAATATTATTGCCTGGAATACATTAGCAGAGTTGCAGAACCCTTTCAAACGATTAAATATCATCTGTTTCCCTTCAAAGGTGAAGGCCGTACTTGGTCGGCTTTCTTTAGCCAATGGGACTGACCAGAACCCATATATACCCATATATACTCATATTTATCTGATAACTTCCCACAATCGTTTTTACTTTTTGCGCAGTTATTTTTATATTTTTCGAGTAATTTTCTTAACTCGTCTTTTGGTAGTAGAGTCTCGTTTACAACTCTATTTATCTCTTGCCCCAGGTCGACTGTTTTAAGCCACTTAACTTCCCTGATCTCCTCAGGAACCTTCTCTGTCATTTCTTTAACGAAAATAACATCTTTCAAACACATTAAATTTGAGCTGCCTAATATGCAATGCAAACCTTCCCAAAGATATCTATCTCTAGTGACAGGCCCCATTTCCTTACTAAATCCATACACTCTATATTTGCTTTTTCACTAGGCCTGAGCTTATGTCGGTCATTTGATCGGAATTTATCTTTTTGAAAGTTAGATTTTTGTTTGTCTCTCGCTCTCTCCGCTGGTCTGTTCCTTTCTGGTCCTGAACTGTCTTTCATTCTTTGTCTTCTATTTGTTTCTCTGTCATATCTTGCTGCAAATTTAGACAATTCTGACCAGTCAGTTTCCGCCCCCCAACTTGCAATTTCTCTGCAACCTGGTAAGTCTACAACTATCTTTTTTTAATCTGGCTAGCATTTTTGTTTCAGTCCAGCCTTCTCTAGCCTTTTCAGATAAATATGGCCACAATCCTGTGGTTTTTACTATCTCTACTTCTTTCCTAAATTCGGCTTCCTCATTTATTCCAATTACTTTTGAATTATGATCTTTTAATGTTTCCAATCTTAGAGACAACCCGGTATGATACTTAATCATTTGTTCAATCAGGCTTTTTATGACATTTAACGTTTCCCCCAATTCAGCTACATTCCTAGCTTTGGCCATGTTCTTTTCGCCTTCGCCCTGGAATCTCATATTCTGCAGTAGCTGAATTTAAGTGACGCTGTCAGTTTTTGCCTGTCTTTTCGGCCCACGCCTCAGTTTAGGCCTTACTTCCTCATCTGATTCTGAGTTTACTCTCCCCTTTTCCTGCCTAGAGATGGCTGCCATTAGTGACAAATCTATTTGAGGCTTAGGAGGAAGTAACTGTTTCTTGCTGCTTGTCTCCTCTCTGTCAGAAGTTGAGTACTCAGATTCAGACAGAGATTCTGAGGATTCTTCTTCATCCTCTATTTTCCTTTCATATTTTTCTATTCTGTAGTATCTTTCACTACTCTCCCTGATAAGCTTTCTAGTTTTATCAGGTTTTAATTGTTTTCTGGGAGCTTTGCCCTTACGGGGCGGTAGCTCCTGATGTGTCTATTCTCTCAACTTCCAAATTTCGTTGTTAGTCGGTTCTTGTCTGTCGTTTCTGTTATCATCTAACAGCATGTAACACAACGATTTCTTCATACAATCTAATTGTTCTGCTAACATATCTATTTTAGCCTTTGAACCTGTTCAATTCGATTGAACAGAATCGATTTAAGTATTATTCAGTATGATAATCAGATACTTAATACTTTTTTGGCCTGGTCCCTTTATATTTGTTAGGTTCGAATATCCTGCTTTAAGAACAAGACCGGGGCAGGTTAAGAACGTTCTTCCTCCCAAAATGTCATGTTCTCTTTAATGAGAGCTACTTAGCCCCTCACGAGATTGGCTTCTAGATTTTTTTGTAAATAATTTTCTTTCTACGAGGTATTTCCTCATCCTCACTATATTCTGAACCAGAACTTTTATCAGATCTACCTTCTACCCGTATTCTGTAATTATCTTTTACTTTTTCTTTCCGTGGATGTTTAATACGGTCTAAACGCATTTTTTTTTCCAAATTCCCATGATCCTCCCCCCGTTATCAGAGGCCTGAATCTTTTAAGGAAAGCACTATTTTTAAGAATCGCCCCTGCCTCCATTGGCATTATTCTACTTCCTTCTTTTAAATGGTCCGCATCTCAACCCGTCGCTCCCTCCCTGTCAGATTCTGATGGGGTAGTCGAGTTTGCTAAGACCAATGCTTCCGTATTGGGAACACCGTTTTTAATCACTCGTATGTTAATTCCTTTAACAATTGGAACGGTGGTTTCACTGTCTTCAATATCTATTATAATTTGTTTTCTTTTACTCGATTCCCCAACCTTTTTGACTAGTTTTCGTAAACTTTCTACATTAGCGGTGTATAAAGTGTTTCTAGTGGTTAACATTTCCTCACTTCCTTCATATCCCGCATTTTTTAGTCGTTTAGTTAATTCATCTTCGGAGAGCAAATTGATATTAGTTATATTATCCATAGCTGTGTATCTGTTTCCTCTCTTTTGGTAATTATCCTTTTACATTTGAGGTCCTAGTATTGGGTACTCTCTTGGTCCCACAGCGCTGTCCTCCAGATTTTATTACCAGTTTTAACAACAGAAATATCTTTTCTCAGGCGTCCCTGAGATATATTACTGAAGTTAAAAAATGCGGAAGTTACTTTCCTAGTAGCTTCCTCTCTGTGCTTTGAGACTCTGATGGAGCATTTGAATAAAAACGCTTTATTGATTTAAATTATTATTGTTCACTCGGATTCTTTTTAGGTTTGTCAATATTAAATTATATTAATATTAAACAATCCCGGACGATAGCCCCCATGTAGTGGGATCCGGTATTTATCCCAGTTCCTGATTAACCCTTAAGATACAATTATATTAATTGCAGATAAGCAGTCTTGTGCTGTCAGGTCAGTATTAGGTCTAAGCCTACACTAGCTCGTTATCTCATACCATTAATCTAGTGATATGAACATCTCGTCCCTTAATGAACAATACAAAATCAATAAACAGTCAATAACCCTTGTAATGAGACCATACTCACCACCCGGTGGTTTTTCTCAACGATGGTTGCTTGACCCCTTGGCCGTGTCAGATGTGATAAAAATGCTCTATCTATTCTTTATGCAATTGACTTTATAAGCTGAGGTAAAAAACTGAAAAATACTTTTTCTTTATAAAATGAAAATTTATTTATACAAAAGATAAAAGTACTGGTTAAACAATGATCCAAAAGTAATTAGCAAAATAATAAAAGGTTACAGGTTATAATACTTCAGCTTATCCAATCTCAGACAATCATGAATGAGTGGGTCAATATAAAGGTTTGAAATACCTGGTATGCAGTTTCAAGCAATAGATGTAAAAAAGTAACTTGTTCTCGTCCGAGCAATACAAGTCAGATTGATACAGCAGAGCAATGCAAATAAAAATACAGAGAGAGAGTAATTCTCAATGATGGTACATCAATCAAAAGAAATCGAAAAGGAATGCACACCGACAGAAAAAATACAGGGGTATTTATACCGAACTGTTTACATGTTAAGCAATCTGGGTTCTTTCCAAAGAGGAAGTCTATTTTGTCTGCAAAGGAAATCAAGTGTGTCGATATCTTGTCATCTTAGTTACTCTTGTACAGACGATGCTGGCTCTTGCAGATTCTTCCATACTTTATGGTTCTTCCTTCCTTTTCTCCCCGTCATCTTAGGATGTCGTTTAACATGAGTGTGGGTGTATAATTCAGGAAGTGTTTTCGTTAGTTCATTTATACTCATATTGTAGCTTTCCCTTACACCCCCTCTTGCACTCACGGAAATACTTTTACTATTAACTTTGTCAGGGTATATTACGTTCAATTCATCCAATCTAACATTAAAAACATAGACAGTAGGAAGTACATAATCCAAACAACACTCATGAAAGCGATACCTAGTCTCACTCTCTTTCCAGAAGAAACCAATCACGAGAGTCCCGTACTGTGCGGACAGATTCTTAACCGTCTCCCGGTACCATGTCTTCGACACGGACATCCATCGGAATTAGTTCCTTCTCCTCGGGGCTCGATCCATTGCCATCAGCACTTGCGGAGATAACGCCAACTCGGCACCACTCTCCAATATGCTTTCGTCTACCATCCTTGGAACCCAGTGGGCTCTCGACAGACGTACAAAGCAGAGCTGTTGGATCGAGCACATAGACAAAGACAATTTGGCCGTTAACACGCGCCATCCTTGTACAAAACCCCGGAACAACCATTTTCCGCCATAGATAGGTTTGAATCTCCGCACAGCACCGTCCTTTCGAAATAGTTTCTCTTTGTCCAATCAAAAGCTCAACAGCTTCGTCTAGGTCTACTATTATCCATTTCATGTCAATAATAAAGCTCAATGCATGATAATCGAGATGATGAGTGCTCTTTGGGTCAGTAAAATCCGCCATCGCTTTATAAAATGTAATAGATCTTATTTCAGCCATGTAATAACCCTGTTTGATTACACATTCTGTACAAAAATTCACATACATCAACATTTCTCTCTTATAAACCATTAATCTCAAAGGATAACAATATTTTTCACATTCGTGACATCTTCTCTGCATTACCCCGCTCGGTGTCTTTTTCATTATAGGCACCTAATTTAACACCAAATCATAAAATAATAAATCATTTTAACATGCACTATCTAGGATAGTTAATTCAATACAAAAAGAAAACAAAATAAATCAACTTATCGTTCCATTAATCATAATAAAAGAAGAAGAGAGAATAAAAAAAAAAATCAACTTATAATGTTGCCGTTAATCATAGTTCATTCAATGACAGAAAACCTAATACCTCTAAACCAAATCAATGTTAGATGATGGTAGATTATGTTTAAAGAAAGAAAAATCAACAAAAACAAAAAGAAATCACTATCAATCTTAAAGAGTGAAATCCTCTTTGTTGTCTGCTTTTATTTGGCCAGAATAAAAACAGAGAACATTTTAACATACTATTTAAAAATTACTATCAATTACTCGTAAATCTGCTTTAGTCTATAATGCAAGAAAGTAAGAAATAGATCATAAAATCAAAAAATTTGTTTTTGAAAGAAAAAATTAAAATACAGAATATTCGTCTTCTTCATCTGACATCATGAATGATAACAAACTAATACAATTCAATATCCAAAAATTGTCATAACTTCCTATTTACCAAACTATTTGGAAAAATCAATGGAAAACTAAAAAAATAATGAAGACATTATAAAAGTAATCATTCTAATTTATAATAAAAATAAAATGAAAACAAATCATCATGGTCATAAAAATAAAAATGATAAACAAAATCATCTTGGTCATAAAACATAATGAAATGAAAACAAAATATCCCCGACCCTTTCAAAAAGAGGGCAATGACTCATTTTTTTTTTTTTTTTTCATGAGTCATTCTCCTCCTTTGTTCAACTGTGTTTCAACAACACCAAAATTTACAATTGTCTAAAAATTTGAATAATCGGCTGTAATCATTAATGCCCACAAGAATTGAGAGCATAAATAATTTTGGCTCTTCAATGTGCCGAGAACTGGCAGCCATTATAATTACTAAAAAATACAAAACTGCCAGTTTTATCACAAGGGGTCTAAGCATATTATTTCTCTGATAGCTTAATGCGATCAGAAAAATGTATGTTAGGATAGCAATCACTATTCCAACATATTTCAGCCAAAAAATGTCAATATAACATCTAGCGAAATTGTATACAAAAATTGCGCCTGCAAAAATCATTACCGCAAAAATGCCTCTTTGACCAAAAAGTTTTACATATCTAGCACTTCTCAACAGCTGTGATACTAAAATCAGAACTAAAGAAAAATCATCCAGAATATTAAAAAGACCTAGGCTCAAACACATTAGAAAAAATTGTTGGCGGTGATTATAGAACAGCCCAGAAATCCAATACACAATTAACCAAAAGTTTATAATAACCATACTCACTATATCGCGGTTCGCTTGTTCTTGGCTGGGCCAGGACGAGCTTGTGTTTGAGCAATTTAGATAGGCCATTATCTTTTTTTCGTAATGACCGCTGTTGTAATTCAGTTATGTTCAATCACCTTCCAGTGTCAGTCTGTGTCAAGTTCACTAGTCAACCTGCCATGCTTATAAGGCCTCGAGGGGCCTCTTAAAATTGCGTAACTCACAGTCCTCAAACTTTTCCATCCTCTATGTCAGAGTCGAACTCGCTTGCAGAGAGAAGCGCTTTCCGGTCCTTTAAGGAACCGTTCAATTTCGACAGTCGATTGCAAACCAATCCTAGTTTGGAAAATTTAATTATCATAACTATCAACACTGTCACTATAAAAATGACAGCCAGGCAGATTACCACTATTGTTATGTAAAACCATGATTCTATGAATAAGTCCCAAACGGAGACAGCAAGCTCCTTAACATTATCCAAAGCCCACAGAATCGCTTTTGTTTGTACTTTCCAATAAACCGTGAACAGATTCCCTGTATTTGGCCTTATTAATCGAGACGAGAAGTCTGCAGAAAACATAAAATGCGGGCCCATTGAAAGGCCTTCCAGGTAATCGTCGACTAAATCAAAAATTCCTCCTAGCTCAAGTTGACTTTTCACCATAGATGAAAATGCACATTTTATCATTATCTGATTTTTTGCTATCAACATTAAAGGAGCCCCTGGCGTAATTTGACTTATATCTTCCCATCGTTCCTCACTTCCAATCTTGTCTTGGCCTAATTTCATCAAGTCTTTAAATGTACAATATAAGTGTTCCCCTTTATACATCCATGTTATATTAGGGCTGAACATGTCACCTGGGGTTTTAACAGTCCATTCATCGAACATCCTTTTGTCGCAAGCCTGTTCTTTACCCGGAAACCACAAATATTTCTCCTCTTCATCCCTTCTAAATTGAAACTTGCCAACTCCAAAATTCCATGAGCTTGATCTAATCTTATTTACGTCCTTTAAATAGTCATCAGACCGTAGACTATGCCTAGCAAAAGGACTCGATCTTTTTATATTAAAATTAGATGACGCCATCAATACTTTATAATCCCTACCATTGCTACCCCGATGTTCGCTAGGTTTCAACATTGGTAAATAGTATTTATTACTCCAAAAACCATTGGTCAACACTAATTTGTTTAGTCCTATATTTGATTTATTATTCCTATAAGATATAGAAATTGGGAATATGTTCTTATTTTTGCTCTCTTGGAACGTTCTCCAAGTGACTGTTTGGCTAGATATCTCATCCAATCCCATTGCTACATGGAACACATCCCAAACTCGGTACTGGAAGTTGGATAGTCCAATCCATCTTAATGTACCTTTATTCATTCCATCACTATGATTACTCCAAATACCTTGATTTGTATGAGTCCACCGAAGTGGGCCCTCAATTGCCAAACAATAAAGCACTATAGCGGATCTATATTGTTGATCAGATATATTAGTTAGAATATAACTCACTATCCCTGATGCATTCGCTAGTTCTAACGATATTCCTGCTCGTGGCGCATAATCCAAAGTCAATGGGTGTAGTCTACTACCCCCTACTCCGTTTTTCCACAAGGTGTCGTTAATCGTCCATGTGTCTCTCTTTGACTCGGCCTTAACCATTTCATTGTTTGCGTCTTGATAACTCATCCAAGAATGCCACAGCCTGATGACCTCAATGCCATACTCTTTAAATTTATCGTTATCCCATTTGGATTCACTATCCAAGTAGCAAATCCAGGCACTAGTCGTACCATATTCCGTTTTACAATGTATATCTAAATTGTACCATAACTGGTTTTCAGGTTTATTACTCAAAAACCTATTTTTAGTCAAATATGGGCAATCTTTTCTGTTTTCACACAATGCAAGTGGCACAACCTTTTTCTCACATGTCACCCAGTCTAACTCTGCATAGGCTGGTTTGGGTCTATTTTTAAACACCCCCAAAATTAATACATGTGGCTTCAGTCCTATTGGCCAATAACTGTTCTGCACTGGGTTGCTCAAATCTGCATTATTCCACGTGTTCTTAGTTATTTTAATTTTACTAGTAGATCTAATTTTTCGTTTTTTGTTTGCTCCAATTACACTGTCATTTTTTATTTCCATAGTTATGGCTCTTTCTATGCCACTTTTTCCCATCCAGGTTTCCTGCACTACAGTACTGACCTGTTTAGTTAAACAATCCCATTTGTCTTTTTGTGATACTTCCACAATAGGACTATTCCATATTTTGTACACATGCGACCTGGACGTAAGGTTAGTTATATCTGAAAAATTATAAACCAAACCCTTCAATTTTACATGTGTCTGGTTATGGGCTTTTAAAACTACTCCATTGTAACTTGGTTTTATTCTTTATTACTTTATTCCCATAAAGAACTGGCCCTTTGGTTGCACTGATTCGTTTTGTACCCTTACAATTCCAAAAAGATTTATCTATTTTAGCAATAAATCCCTTGAACATTTCCCTTATCATTCTTGGCCCATATATTTCGCCTTTTAAAGTTACATTTTGTTTATAACAAATTTTACTAACTATTCTTTCTATTTCAGAACACGAGGCTACTCCTATTTTACTTTCTTTATTTTCTACAGATATGCCCAAGCAAACTATGAAAAAACTTATTAACAACGATATTAGTGACGCAACCAGGAACAGACTTAAAGTTCTCCTTTTTCCTCTCAGCGTCCTCTTCTTTCGTCTCGTTTCCGTTCCTTTTCGCCTCATGTTGCTGCAAAACAGAAAAAGAGACACAGAGAGACATGTCAACCTAAACTTTCCCTAACTGCTTTCTGAACCAATTGGTTACTTTGCTCAGCGAGTTAGTTTTAGGGATCACTGATCGTTCCACATGAACCCCCTCTATTGATCTTCCAACCCCCATGTAATCTGAGGTAGTTGTTAGTGAGACTTTCACTTCCCACTCTATACTGTGCTGTCCAGGTTCTATTTTGACCTTTACTATTTCTGACCCTGTAAACGTCCTCTGACGACGTGCTTGGATAGTAAGGTTCATTTCCCAGACATAAAAACTATACTCTCTCGGCATATAAATAGGGAATTCTTCCTGAAAAGACATTTCTTTAATTACATCAATCATTAAATCGTATAATAATTTTTCCTTGTACTCTCCCTTTTCTTTATAGTTCACAAGACCATCCCCGTCATGCAATGATTCTTTCACCACTTGCTTCCATAGATTCAGGTCATTGTCTCTAGACAAGGTTTTGTCCAGAACTTCCCCTTTTCGGAACGGGTCGGAATCTAACGGTATTTGTTGTCCACAAATAAACAGCCTGTCCCATAAAAATGCCTTTTCTTTGTCAGAGATTAAGGCTAATGGGTTCACTTCCCATTTTTCCATAATTTTACCATTTTGGAAACATCCTAAACTGGTACCACTTTTCCTAGTTTGCCATACTCCTTTCTGGCTGGTCACAACCATCCAGCGTTTTTTCAGAAGAATGACACACTTGTCACACCTTTTAAGTTGTCCTTGTTCAACTAGAACACACTTACACTCTTGGCCTCGTAGATTAAATTTTAATTTACAATCTACACAGTTTTTACAACCACAATTCCCAGTGGTTAGTTCGTACTGCCAAACGATCCAATTCTGCGTTTTTATTCTACATGCTCCACAGATTGAAATGTCTCCGATTGCACATGGGCCAACGGTTCTTTCACTACAGAACCATTTTGGCACAGTTTCCACCTGCGCTTTAAGCCAGGTGTGGCTTTCCCTCATTTCTCGAGGTCCTGCCCAGAGGAGTTTGCAAACTTCCTGTTTGCCACAGATCACACAGTCAGTTGGTCTCCGTCGGATAGAGGTAGTGCCCTCTCGACTCTCTCTATGCCACGTTTTCACCAAAAAGGATTCACTAAAATCTTTAACAACTACTACAGCGCCCTCCGTCGGATACTTAAAATCCTGCTGAGAGGTCACTCGCTGTTTGTTCATTATAGTTTTCTTAGTCTTTGCTCCCCACAAGATCTCTAACTGACCAAATTCCGTTTGCCTCAAGTTTAACGGTCGTATTTGAAGTTAATTCTACTACCTTATCTTCAGTTCCCGTTTTACTTCGAAAACGTCCCTGTTTTTGTTTTAATAAGATATAAACTTTTTGGCCTACCTTAAACGGATTTTTGCTTGTGTCAGTCGGTTCAGTAATTTGATTTGTCTTTTAAACCCTATAATTCAGAAAATGGAGGCATTCTGGAATTAGTAGGTCCCAGTCTCCTAGACTCTGATTTTTAATAAACCCATTTTTACATCTTTTCACACAATTCTCAGCTATTCCATTTGAACTTGGCTGATATTTAACTGCTTTAATTAAGGTGATACCTTGTTCTTCACAAAAGTTTTCAACCTCTAGCCCTGTTAAATTATGTGCATTATCTCCACGAACACGTTCTGGCGCACCTCTGTATTTTATCCAGTCCTTTAAGCTATTCACAACCACTGTGCTCGTAGCCTGTGGACATGGGTATATTTGTGTGAAATTTGAGCAATTGTCCACTATCACTAAGAAATAAACCTTATTTCTCTTCGTTTTAGGTCTCAAGGGACCCGCGAAATCGAGGCTTATTTCGACATTCTCTTTTTCAGTTTTGATTTTTCCAAAATCATGATATACACTGGTCATTACCTTCCTACAATCAGGACAGTTAAGCTTGATTTTGTAATAGCTGGTTTTCAGGTTCTGAACATACAAACCCATTTGTTGGCACTATTTCGCAATATACGCTGTGGAAGGATGCTTCAGTTTATCGCTCAGTTCTTTCAATAGGGTCCCCTCTCTTGCTTTCGTAACTGCTCGCACTCGAATGTATTCATCGACCTTTCCTCTTGCAGCTTCCGTTTTTTGAACAGTTTGGCTTGTCTGATGCAATACTCTTGGTTTAACAATCTCATAGTTGTCTTTAATATTCATCCATAATTCTCTTTGTGCTAAAGGTTTCCCTTTTGCATTATGGAATTCATTCTGTTGCCATATGTCCAAATTTTGAACTATACCCAAATATACATATTCACTGTCCGTTACTACTATACAATCTTTATGATTGTTATCTTTCATATGTGAAATTGCTCTGTCCACTTCAGTTACTTCAGCTTCCTGAGCACTTTTACTATCCTCCAATCTACCTTTCTCTCTATGGATAATTTTTCCATTTAGCTTGACTAAGAAACCCCACCATTCTTGGCCTTTTTCTGAACTACCATCAGTAAAGTAACACATTTGTTTCGGGTTTATCATAGTCTGTTTTTCCTTTTTAGGCGTTTTTTCATTTCTAAATTCAATCTGTTTATCAAAGATTAATTTTTTCCATTTCGCCCAGGTAAAGGTTTGAATCATCTTTTGTTCATTCACAAGATTTTTGGCTTCTCTATACCTTCGCCTTTAGCTACTACTATTATCAGTTTCTCTGCAGCTAAGGATTTAATTGTCAGTAAATTTCTTGCTAACGTCGCTAATATGTCAACTGATGACATATTTTCATGCTTTCTTTGATTTGCCGGTTTTTCATGCGAAATGAACATCACTGGTGATTTTGAGCTACCTTCATTATATAGGATAACTTCCATTTCTTTATTTTTTTGTTATTAACTTTAACTACCAGGTTCTTATCAGGATCTCTTCTGATAATCCTCCCTGAGTTTAAGGCCATTTCTATTAGGTCACATTTTATTTCTTCCAGGTTTTCATCCCATTTAAAGCTATCCCCGGCTGTGGCTTTATACATTGTTTTTGCTTTAGCACTATATCCTGGAATTAAATCTCGTATGAAATTTAATCTCCCTAGCAAGTTTTTGCAACTGTTTCAAGTTTTTTATTTCTGTATTTTTTAACTCTTTAAGTTTCTCTTGGGTTGATTGTTCAATTCCCCTTTCATTTCCTGAAATTTCAAACCCTAGAAAATTGACCTTCTCCTTCCCCAACTCTAGTTTTTTCAGATTTAACAGAAAGCCAGCTTCTGCTAATCTGCCAATGGTGTCCGTTAGGACTCCCATATGATCTTTTACGGTTTCCGTGGCAATTGATACATCATCAATGTACACTGTGACAAGTAAACCTTCCAAAATTTCCAATATTATTGCCTGGAATACATTAGCAGAGTTGCAGAACCCTTTCAAACGATTAAATATCATCTGTTTCCCTTCAAAGGTGAAGGCCGTACTTGGTCGGCTTTCTTTAGCCAATGGGACTGACCAGAACCCATATATACCCATATATACTCATATTTATCTGATAACTTCCCACAATCGTTTTTACTTTTTGCGCAGTTATTTTTATATTTTTCGAGTAATTTTCTTAACTCGTCTTTTGGTAGTAGAGTCTCGTTTACAACTCTATTTATCTCTTGCCCCAGGTCGACTGTTTTAAGCCACTTAACTTCCCTGATCTCCTCAGGAACCTTCTCTGTCATTTCTTTAACGAAAATAACATCTTTCAAACACATTAAATTTGAGCTGCCTAATATGCAATGCAAACCTTCCCAAAGATATCTATCTCTAGTGACAGGCCCCATTTCCTTACTAAATCCATACACTCTATATTTGCTTTTTCACTAGGCCTGAGCTTATGTCGGTCATTTGATCGGAATTTATCTTTTTGAAAGTTAGATTTTTGTTTGTCTCTCGCTCTCTCCGCTGGTCTGTTCCTTTCTGGTCCTGAACTGTCTTTCATTCTTTGTCTTCTATTTGTTTCTCTGTCATATCTTGCTGCAAATTTAGACAATTCTGACCAGTCAGTTTCCGCCCCCCAACTTGCAATTTCTCTGCAACCTGGTAAGTCTACAACTATCTTTTTTTAATCTGGCTAGCATTTTTGTTTCAGTCCAGCCTTCTCTAGCCTTTTCAGATAAATATGGCCACAATCCTGTGGTTTTTACTATCTCTACTTCTTTCCTAAATTCGGCTTCCTCATTTATTCCAATTACTTTTGAATTATGATCTTTTAATGTTTCCAATCTTAGAGACAACCCGGTATGATACTTAATCATTTGTTCAATCAGGCTTTTTATGACATTTAACGTTTCCCCCAATTCAGCTACATTCCTAGCTTTGGCCATGTTCTTTTCGCCTTCGCCCTGGAATCTCATATTCTGCAGTAGCTGAATTTAAGTGACGCTGTCAGTTTTTGCCTGTCTTTTCGGCCCACGCCTCAGTTTCGGCCTTACTTCCTCATCTGATTCTGAGTTTACTCTCCCCTTTTCCTGCCTAGAGATGGCTGCCATTAGTGACAAATCTATTTGAGGCTTAGGAGGAAGTAACTGTTTCTTGCTGCTTGTCTCCTCTCTGTCAGAAGTTGAGTACTCAGATTCAGACAGAGATTCTGAGGATTCTTCTTCATCCTCTATTTTCCTTTCATATTTTTCTATTCTGTAGTATCTTTCACTACTCTCCCTGATAAGCTTTCTAGTTTTATCAGGTTTTAATTGTTTTCTGGGAGCTTTGCCCTTACGGGGCGGTAGCTCCTGATGTGTCTATTCTCTCAACTTCCAAATTTCGTTGTTAGTCGGTTCTTGTCTGTCGTTTCTGTTATCATCTAACAGCATGTAACACAACGATTTCTTCATACAATCTAATTGTTCTGCTAACATATCTATTTTAGCCTTTGAACCTGTTCAATTCGATTGAACAGAATCGATTTAAGTATTATTCAGTATGATAATCAGATACTTAATACTTTTTTGGCCTGGTCCCTTTATATTTGTTAGGTTCGAATATCCTGCTTTAAGAACAAGACCGGGGCAGGTTAAGAACGTTCTTCCTCCCAAAATGTCATGTTCTCTTTAATGAGAGCTACTTAGCCCCTCACGAGATTGGCTTCTAGATTTTTTTGTAAATAATTTTCTTTCTACGAGGTATTTCCTCATCCTCACTATATTCTGAACCAGAACTTTTATCAGATCTACCTTCTACCCGTATTCTGTAATTATCTTTTACTTTTTCTTTCCGTGGATGTTTAATACGGTCTAAACGCATTTTTTTTTCCAAATTCCCATGATCCTCCCCCCGTTATCAGAGGCCTGAATCTTTTAAGGAAAGCACTATTTTTAAGAATCGCCCCTGCCTCCATTGGCATTATTCTACTTCCTTCTTTTAAATGGTCCGCATCTCAACCCGTCGCTCCCTCCCTGTCAGATTCTGATGGGGTAGTCGAGTTTGCTAAGACCAATGCTTCCGTATTGGGAACACCGTTTTTAATCACTCGTATGTTAATTCCTTTAACAATTGGAACGGTGGTTTCACTGTCTTCAATATCTATTATAATTTGTTTTCTTTTACTCGATTCCCCAACCTTTTTGACTAGTTTTCGTAAACTTTCTACATTAGCGGTGTATAAAGTGTTTCTAGTGGTTAACATTTCCTCACTTCCTTCATATCCCGCATTTTTTAGTCGTTTAGTTAATTCATCTTCGGAGAGCAAATTGATATTAGTTATATTATCCATAGCTGTGTATCTGTTTCCTCTCTTTTGGTAATTATCCTTTTACATTTGAGGTCCTAGTATTGGGTACTCTCTTGGTCCCACAGCGCTGTCCTCCAGATTTTATTACCAGTTTTAACAACAGAAATATCTTTTCTCAGGCGTCCCTGAGATATATTACTGAAGTTAAAAAATGCGGAAGTTACTTTCCTAGTAGCTTCCTCTCTGTGCTTTGAGACTCTGATGGAGCATTTGAATAAAAACGCTTTATTGATTTAAATTATTATTGTTCACTCGGATTCTTTTTAGGTTTGTCAATATTAAATTATATTAATATTAAACAATCCCGGACGATAGCCCCCATGTAGTGGGATCCGGTATTTATCCCAGTTCCTGATTAACCCTTAAGATACAATTATATTAATTGCAGATAAGCAGTCTTGTGCTGTCAGGTCAGTATTAGGTCTAAGCCTACACTAGCTCGTTATCTCATACCATTAATCTAGTGATATGAACATCTCGTCCCTTAATGAACAATACAAAATCAATAAACAGTCAATAACCCTTGTAATGAGACCATACTCACCACCCGGTGGTTTTTCTCAACGATGGTTGCTTGACCCCTTGGCCGTGTCAGATGTGATAAAAATGCTCTATCTATTCTTTATGCAATTGACTTTATAAGCTGAGGTAAAAAACTGAAAAATACTTTTTCTTTATAAAATGAAAATTTATTTATACAAAAGATAAAAGTACTGGTTAAACAATGATCCAAAAGTAATTAGCAAAATAATAAAAGGTTACAGGTTATAATACTTCAGCTTATCCAATCTCAGACAATCATGAATGAGTGGGTCAATATAAAGGTTTGAAATACCTGGTATGCAGTTTCAAGCAATAGATGTAAAAAAGTAACTTGTTCTCGTCCGAGCAATACAAGTCAGATTGATACAGCAGAGCAATGCAAATAAAAATACAGAGAGAGAGTAATTCTCAATGATGGTACATCAATCAAAAGAAATCGAAAAGGAATGCACACCGACAGAAAAAATACAGGGGTATTTATACCGAACTGTTTACATGTTAAGCAATCTGGGTTCTTTCCAAAGAGGAAGTCTATTTTGTCTGCAAAGGAAATCAAGTGTGTCGATATCTTGTCATCTTAGTTACTCTTGTACAGACGATGCTGGCTCTTGCAGATTCTTCCATACTTTATGGTTCTTCCTTCCTTTTCTCCCCGTCATCTTAGGATGTCGTTTAACATGAGTGTGGGTGTATAATTCAGGAAGTGTTTTCGTTAGTTCATTTATACTCATATTGTAGCTTTCCCTTACAACATTTACATTAAACTGGGCATCAGCGCAATTCAATTGGTTTGGTAATAGCAAGGGAAAATAGAATGAAGTGATCTCCAACAAAGAAGTGCTTTTTGACTGTAAATTAAATTTTAAGGAGTAAAAAGTACTTTTTTTCTTAAAAAATGTAATTTAGTAAAAGTAAAAGTATTGATTTTTGATTGTTCTCAAGTAAAGTAAAAATCCCCCAAAATAATACTTAAGTACAGTAATCAAAATTACTCAAGTACTTTACACCTCTGATTATAATCACTCAAAATATATACATTGAAGCAGCAGTGGATTCCAGAATCCACACCCTTCATTATACTTTACGTAGTAAATATACTAAAAATATCAACGTACTACTAGTAAACTTGTAAATGTACTATTTCAATACTGCCTCCTAAACAATTCCTAAACAAAAAGCGGAATATTTCAACCGACCAGCCTCCCACTGCCTCCAGCTTACATTCCGGAGAAGGGAAAACACAGCTGCCTACATTCAAAAGGATAAGAAAATGCCTCTTCTAGAATCTACTTGCTGCACAAACTGCCACAGACTTTTACAAAGGATTGCAGTTCTTGAAACAAAGTTATTTGCGGAACCATCCAACCAGACGAATCACACAGCAGAGCTTCATCATGATCGCCCTCTGCACACTGCCGGTGAGTCCCATAAATGTAGTGCTACTCAACATGTAGAGAAACAAGTAACTGATCAACACACTAATCGATGGAACAAACAGGGAGCAAGACCAAAAGGCACTCGAGACATCAGATTGTCACGAGCGTCACATATTGCCGCAGTAGCATGCTCTACCCCAGACACAAGGATTGCAAACACTAGTTTTCTACCACCAAATATACATCTTGAAAACAGATTTGAAGTGCTAATGAATGTGGGTAAGGAATCCCCAAACGTGATAAATGTGACCGAACACAGATTGAATCAGCCCGCAGCTAACACTAATGCTAACAGGCGCTCAAGGTCGAGCAGACAGCGGCCATCAGCTCAGAGCGCAGCCGAGCCCAGGACTCTGATAGTGGGCGACTCAACAATCAGAAACATTAGCAGCAGGGATACAACTAAATGCTGCCTTCCACAAGCAACAGTTTCTGATGTAAACAGGGAACTTAAGAACATTCTGATGAAACACAAGACTCTAAATCGACTTATCATTCATGTGGGAAAGAACGATATTCAGAGAGAGGAGTCAGAACTCCTAAAGAGGGATTTCAATGAACTTTTTGAAACACTTAGAAAACTGAAAGTTCAGCCGTTCATCAGTGGACCACTTCCAGCAAAAGGAACAAATAGGTTCTCACGGCTACTTGGGCTTAATACATGGCTGCAAAAAACCTGCAACATGAAGGGAGTGAACTTTATCTACAATTTTAATCTCTTCTGGAGTCAGAGACAACTGTTTACATCAAATGGCCTCCACCCAAACAAACTCGGTGAAAGAGTGCTAAAGGACAATATTTATTTTTCCCTTCATCATCCTTCAGCTGTGTATGCTAACCCACTCAACCTGGATGGCACACACACACCAGTAAAGTACGATCACAGGACTTCATTTCAGCATCTGAATGGACATGCAGTTGATACACCCCACAAGGACAATGATAACACCACGCAGCCACAACAACCACTTCTCATGGACACACTCCCAGCTGAGCCCCGCCCTCAGAGCTCACCACAGACACACTGTGATGGTAACATCTCAGCCCATACTGTGGAGTCTGTGGAGGCACTGGTAAAAATGGGGACCTTCAGGGGTGAGACTGGTGAACTTTTACAACTTATATGTGATATAAGCAATAAGCTGGAAGAAATGTCACTCCTTGAACCGGACGATAACATATTGCAGCTTACGGTAACACCAGAGAAACTGTGGGCCCAGCTCGCTCTGCCCCTCCTCCTGTGAGATTTCTTCGGTCACAACGCCAGGGCACACACCCTCCTCCATCTGCACCAAAAACAACTGATACCAGCTCTCAGTGACGTGCCCTGGGTCCACGCAACGTCAACAGCAATCTTATCAAATGTTTACAAAACATGCGTGAATCCAGTGTGCCTGCTTCTTTCTCTATTTCTGTTCTGTTACGTGATAGAAAGTCCAAGGCTTTCTCAGGCCGTATGGCAAACCCATCTAATCTGCTGCCTGTTACTTATCAAACTAAGATTACTGTGGGGGAAAAAATTTAAATTAATACTGTTAAGTTAGCACTTTTAAACATCCGTTCACTTAAAAACAAATCATTTCTAGTCAACGACTTAATATCCACAAACAACCTAGATTTTTTGCTTCTAAATGAAACGTGGCTAGAAGACAGCTGCAGTGCAACAGTCCTCAATGAAACAGCCCCTCCTAACTTTACTTTTATGAGTGTCTGCAGACCAGTCAGAAGGGGGGGGGGGGGGGTCGCTGCTCTATTTAAAGATGTTTATCAATGTAAGCAAGTATCATTTGGTGATTATTTGTCTCTAGAATATCTGGGCATTGTGCTAAAAGGTGCACCACACATCCTGCTTATCATTATTTACAGGCCTCAAAAATATTATCCGGCCTTTATTGATGACTTTACAGAGCTGTTATCAGCAATCTCATCTGAGTATGACTGTTTTGCTATTGCTGGGGATTTTAACATTCACATTGACAATGCTGAATCCAGTACAACAAAAGATCTCATGACTGTTCTTAACACTTTTGATTTGACACAACATGTTCACGGACCCACACATGATCGTGGACACACTCTAGATTTACTTATCAGTAAGGGTCTAAATATTTCATCAATAGTTATTAAGGATGTAGCACTGTCTGATCATTTCTGTATTTTCTTTGATATATCAATCTCTCCTGCCATTGAAACTAGATCTGTCTCTGTCAAAAAGAGATGCTTAAATGAGAACACTAGTGTGCTGTTTATGAAGGCTATATCTCTAACACCAAGCATATCTGCAGACTCTGTTGATCTTCTCCTTGACTCTTTTAACTCAAAAGTTAAGGGTGTAATTGATGATATTGCTCCTGTAAAAGCCAGGAAAAAGAGTGGCAAACAAAAAGCACCCTGGAGAAACTCAACAGAAGTGCAATTAATGAAAAGACAATGCAGGAAATCGGAACGCATGTGGCGAAAGACAAAACTTGTAGTCCATTATAAGATCTATAAAGACAGTCTTCGTGCTTTCAATGTGGAACTAGGCAAAGCTAGACAGACCTTCATTTCAAATATTATAAACAGAAGCATAAACAACACGCGCACTCTTTTTGCTACTGTAGAGAGACTAACAAACCCCCTGAGTCACATTCCCAGTGAAATGCTCTCAGACAGCAAATGTAGTGAGTTTGCTTTCTTCTTCTCAGAGAAAATCAATAATATCAGAAATGCGATCAGCACATCCTTGAGTTTCTCTGGGGTGAATCAGATCAGACCACAACCTCAGAAAGTTACTATGACTGATTTCGAAGCAATTGATGGTAAAATTTTAGAAGAAACAGTACAGCACCTTAAAACATCAACCTGCGCCCTTGACACACTCCCCACTTCTTTTTTCAAAAGTGTGTTTAACTGTTTAGAAGCAGATCTCCTAGAAGTGGTAAACGCCTCACTTCTTTCTGGGACTTTTCCAAACTCCCTAAAAACCGCAGTAGTTAAGCCTCTCCTGAAAAAGAGAAATCTGGATAACTCCATACTGAGCAACTACAGACCAATCTCAAATCTCCCCTTCAAAGGCAAGATCATTGAAAAAGTTGTTTTCAGTCAGCTGAACAAATTCTTAAGCTCAAACGGATACTTTGACAATTTTCAATCTGGTTTCCGACCGCATCACAGCACAGAGACGGCCCTCATTAAGATAATAAATGATATTCGCCTCAATACAGATACAGGCAAAACATCAATTTTGGTACTACTGGACCTCACTGCTGCATTCGACACTGTTGACCACAAAATACTTCTTGACAGGCTAGAAAATTGGGTTGGGCTTTCTGGAATGGTCCTCAAATGGTTCAGGTCATACTTAGAAGGGAGAGGTTATTATGTGAGTATAGGTGACCATAAGTCTGAGTGGACATCCATGACATGCGGAGTCCCACAAGGGTCAATTCTTGCACCACTCCTATTCAACCTGTATATGCTGCCACTGAGCCAAATAATGAAAAATAACAAAATGGCTTACCACAGCTATGCTGACGACACCCAGATCTACTTAGCCCTATCACCTAATGACTACAGCCCCATTGACTCTCTATGTAAATGCATTGATGAAGTCAACAGTTGGATGTGCCAAAACTTTCTTCAGTTAAACAAAGACAAAACTGAAATTACTACATTTGGAAACAAAGATGAAATTCTCAAGGTGAACGCTTGAGGCTGATATCTTGAGGCTAAAGGCCTGAAATCAAAAAATCAAGTCAGGAATCTTGGTGTGATTTTGGAGTCAGACCTGAGTTTCAATAGTCATGTCAAAGCAATAACTAAATCCGCTTACTATCATCTCAAAAATATATCAAGAATTAGATGCTTTGTTTCCAGGCAAGACTTAGAGAAACTCGTTCATGCTTTTATTACCAGTAGGGTGGACTATTGTAATGGTCTCCTCACCGGCCTTCCCAAAAAGACCATTAGACAGCTGCAGCTCATACAGAACGCTGCTGCCAGGATCCTGACCAGAACCAGAAAATATGACCATATCACACCAGTCCTTAGATCTTTACACTGGCTTCCAGTTACATTTAGGATCGATTTTAAAGTGCTATTACTTGTATATAAATCACTCAATGACCTAGGACCTCAATACATTGCAGATATGCTGATTAAATACAAACCCAACAGATCACTCAGATCATCAGGATCAAGTCAATTAGAAATACCAAGGGTTCACTCAAAGCAAGGAGAGTCTGCTTTTAGCTATTATGCCAGCCGTAGCTGAAACCAGCTTCCTGAACAGATCAGATGTGCTCCAACAGTAGCCACTTTCAAATCCAGACTCAAAACACATCTGTTCAGCTGTGCATTTACTGAATGAGCTATGCCACTGTACGTGCTTTGTCCGAACTGCTTGCATTTTAATTTATATGCTTAAATTTAACCCTGTTTTTATTTTTATTTTTAATTATACTCTTTATGTTTATCTTTCAATATTTTCTTTATTTTTTATTTCTTTTAATTCCTATTATAACTGTAATATTTTTATTTCATTTCTGTGTAAAGCACTTTGAATTGCCACTGTGAATGAAATGTGCTATACAAATAAACTTTCCTTGCCTTGCCTTGCCTAAGAGTGTAACATTTTGTATCTCATTTGGGCTCATTGAGTAGGTACTTAATTTCAATAGGTACTTAATTACCGAGCGCTAAAGAGTGGGTATATAGCCTGATCGCGTTAAGTATGAATGTGATCTGCACGTCATGCACCATGTTGACGTGATAATGCCATGTGCCTACAACGTTATCACAAGCGCAACAACTTAAAAAATATTTCTGTCAGGACCACTATCGTCAAAGATGATAGACTGACTATTAGCATATAGTTTGGATTGGCGGTATGGTTCTGTTCTGGGCAAGAACTCCCTGCGCATCCATGCTGCCTAGCATGGATAAGAGCAGGGAGAGCAGCAGCAATAACCCCACTTATGGGTAAACAGAACAGAACCAACATAGTGTATTGCAGATATAGACTTGGTCTGCATTGTGTCATAGCTGGGGGCGTGGCGTGGGGGTGGAGTCGGCGTGGGGGAATACAGTCCATTCCCCCACAATGTATTAAATGCATGGGGTTAACCCAGTTTAGCCGGTGTAGAATCCCTTTTGCCACTCGACAGAGCAAGATATATAGAAAAACTGAGCCATATTTGGTCAGATTATCTGTATAGTATCTGTGACTGATAAACGATCCAACGGATTCAATGGTCAGAGGAGTCATTTTTTTCATCAAAATACATGCTGCTCCGCCGAACCACATATAGGTATGACATGCCTGCTTCAAAAATCTTTCGATGAAGATGTTAATTCAGTGTTCCTGAATTTAATGGATTAAAAAGATGTATTACATACATTTAACATTTTAAAATGATTATAAAACGTGTCTTGTGCTATGAAATTGACATGTCAGTGTCGTCTCGGTTACGTATGTAACCCTCGTTCCCTGAAGGAGGGAACAGAGACGTACGTCGGAACTGACCGACGAATTGGGATCTGGTTTCAGAGACCAATCTACTTCGAGTGTGTTAAAAATTAGCCAATGGAGATTGGCATGCGATCCACGTATTCCACGCTCCGCACCATGGTGCAGGTATAAATAAGGAAGTGGAATGCTTGATCATTGCTTTTTTCTGCTGAGGAGCCGAACTAGTGACTCGGCCTCCTAGCGGAAGCGCAGCACCTGGCGATGGGACGTGCATCTCCGTTCCCTCCTTCAGGGAATGAGGGTTACATGTGCCACCTCTCTACATTCGATGGATCAATAATTTCCTCAGCGACAGACCACAGGCGGTAAGGGTGGGTAGTACGTCATCCACCAGCATTACTGTCAACACGAGAGCCCCTCAAGGTTGTGTCCTCAGTCCCTTTCTCTATATGCTGTACACTAACGATTGCCGTAGCTCCTCCACCATCACGAAATACTTCAAAAACTCAGATGATACAGCCATACTCGCCCTCCTCACTGGCAAGGAATCAGTTATAGCTTATCATCAATCTGTTGCCCATTTTACCCAATGGTGTACAGACAGTCATCTTCTCTTTAATGTTACAAAAACAAAGGAACTCATTATTGACACACGTCAAAAACTCTCCACCTCTCACTGGCCTATCTCCATCAATGGTCAGTTAGTAGAAATTGTCAACAGTTTCAGGTACCGTGGCGTTATTATGGACAATAAATTAAGTTTTGACTATCACATCACAGACATTCATAGACGCTGCCAACAAAGACTATTTGTCATACGTAAACTCAAGACTCTCTCAGTCAAACCACGCCTCTTGTTTTTCCTTTACCGTAGTATAATTGAACCCATCCTCCTGTACTGTGCCACCTGCTACTTCACCATGCTCTCTCTAACTAATAGAAACAAGCTCCTTAAAATCACCAATATCTCTGCAAAAATAATATGTCTCCCAACTCCCGACTTGTCGGCTCTTATTTATATTGCTATCATTCGTAGAGCAAACACTATAATACAAAATCCTAGCCACCCTCTCATCTTATGTTTACCCTTTATCCCTCAGGCCATAGATAAAGACAGCTGCCCCATAAAAAATCACGCCTAGGGAAAAGTTTTGTACTCTCAGCTATAAGAGCGCTGAATTTACATAATACATAATTTCCATAATTTGTTTTTTATAAAAAAAATGTATAGGTTTTTGTTGCTAATGCCATCTATGTGCAGCATGTCTATTTATGTGTACAATAATATGTGTATTATGTGCAGTATGTGTATACTATGTGTGCTGAATGTTGCTCCTGGTACAAGCTGTGGAAACACATTTCCTCTACTGAGGACAGTAAAGAATACATCTAAATACGTAACCAAGACGTTCCCTTTTAGTTGGTCATGTTCGACGTACGTCAGAACTGACCAACGAATTGGGATCCTTACCAAAACGCCAGGATGCTGGCCCTTCCAGTGTCCTGCTTGAACGCATTGGACCGTCTTAGATGGTACGGAAGTCTGGGCTCCAAGCAGGGAGGTCAGTCACTGCTGTTACTGCAAGACCCACTCAGTGTGACTATTGGATAATGCTGGGAAAGCGTGCCCGTCTGGGGAGATGGTACGCTGCGGGTCACGTCCTTCCGAGGAAGGATTGGTGGCAAAATATACATAAGGACTAACCTGGCAGGGTAGTGCAACATATGGCAGTCTCTGGGGTGGTTCCAACCTGGTTCCAGAGGGGAAAGAAGACGCCCAGAGACGACAGAGCGGGCTCTGTCAAGGGAAAGACACGGGGCTAGCCAAGTAGGGTAGCTGGTACCGTGGAAGAATACACATATGGGGTTGCCGTGAGGGAACCGCTACATATGGAAACCAGCCTACACGCACGTTTCACAAGCATACGGGTCTAGGCCTGGCATCAGATGGCTCGACAGGGTTAGCCATTTCCAGGGAACACAACTGGAGACAATAGAAGCACGTATCCAGCCCAGAGGGCGGGAGTGGCGTTGCAAGCCAACACTTAGAACGGGCACTTAGCGCTACTGACCCCTGGGGGCGAGGATGCGGGAAGATACCTGATATATCTGTCAGCGAGGCGCCTTGAGCCAGCGCCCAGGAGAAAGCCACACTCCTTGTTGAGTGTGCTCGCAACCCGAATGGGCAAGGCACGTCTTGGGACCAAGCCTAGACGATAGCATCCACTATCCAGTGGGGAAACCTCTTCTTGGAGACAGCCTTTCCCTTCTGCTGGCCTCCGTAACAGATGAAGAGTTGCTCTGAGGTCCGAAAGCTTTGAGTCTGGTCAACGTAAGCGCAAAGAGCGTGGATGGGACATAACAAAGCCATGGCTGGGTCAGCCTCCTCCGAAGGCAGCGCTTAGAGGTTCACCACCTGGTCCCGAAAGGGAGTGGTAGGAACCTTGGGCACCTATCCAGGCCGGGGTCTCAGGACAATGTGAGAGTTAGCCAGCCCGAATTCTAGGCACGATTCGTTGACCGAAAGTGCATGCAGGTCCCCTACCCTCTTGATGGAGGCCAAAGCCGTCAGGAGCACTGTCTTTATTGACAGGATTTTAAGCTCTATAGACTGCAAAGGCTCAAAGGGAGGGCTCTGAAGTGCTCTGAGCACTAGAGCCAAGTCCCAAGAGGGTATCGAGTTTGAACGAGGATGATTCAGCCTCCTCGCACCTCTGAGGAACCTGACGATTAGGTCATGCTTCCCTAAGGACTTACCTTTGACTGCGTCGTGATACGCCGCTATTGCTGCAACATACACTTTGAGGGTGGAGGGAGACAGCCTTCGCTCCAGCCCATCTTGCAGAAAAGAAAGCACGACACTAACCGAACACCTTTGGGGGTCTTCCCGGTGGGTAGAGCACCATTCAACAAACAGGTTCCACTTCAAAGCGTAGAGGCGCCTTGTAGAGGGGGACTCTAGCAGAAGAGATGGTGTCCACCACTGCCTGTGGTAGCCCACCTAGAAGCTCTGTGTCCCGTTCAGGGACCAGACATGGAGTTTCCAGAGGTCTGGATGCGGGTGCCATAGAGTGCCCCGTCCCTGAGAAAGAAGGTCCCTCCTCAGGGGAATCGGCCAAGGAGGGGTTGTCGCGAGGAGAGTTAGTTCGGGGAACCAAGTCCAGTTGAGCCAGTAGGGCACAACTAACAAGACCTGCTCCTCGTCCTCCCTGACCTTGCACAGGGTCTGTGCAAGAAGGCTCACTGGGGGAAAGAGGCATCCGTGAAGAGCACAGCATGCCTGGACACTTGTTCTAAGGGCACCCCGGCCCAGAGAAACGAAGCGTTAGACCACAGGCTGAAAGTTTGGCAGCAGTAAGGAGTCACTGGCCGCTCTGCCACGATCACCTCGGGACTCAGCCATGAAGCCAGTGCTGAAGCGGTCTCATATGAAGCAATCCGAGCGGCGTTACTTTAGCTGCAGATGCTATATGCCCCACGAGCCTCTGAAAAATTTCAGTGGGACCACTGTCCTGCCTTTGAACGAATTCAAGCAGTTCAACACCAACCGGACCCGCTCTTCCATCTGGCGCACAGTCCAGCTCCATACCGAGATAAGAGTTCCTCTGTGTGGGACAGAGCTTCTTCTTCTCTCGGTTGACCCGAAGGCCCAACAGGCTGAGGTGACTGAGCACCATGTCCCTGTGTTCGCACAACTGCTCCCGAGACTGGGCGAGTATGAGCCAGTCGTCGAGATAGTTGAGGATGCGAACGCCATGTTCTCTGAGCAGAACAATGGCTGCCTCCACGACTTTCGTGAAGATGCAAGGTGACAGGGATAGCAAGAAGGGCAGGACTTTGTACTGATATGCCTTCCCCTCATACACAAAGCGTAGGAACGGTCTGTGTCGAGGAAGGATAGAGACATGAAAGTACGCATCCTTCAGGTCGATCACTGCGAACCAATCTTGGGGACGGATGCATTCGAAAATTTGTTTCTGCGTTAGCATCCGGAATGGCAGCTTGTGCAGGGCCCGATTCAGGATACGCAGGTCCAAGATTGGCCTTAACCCACCACCTTTCTTGGGTACAATGAAGTAGGGGCTATAGAACCCCGACTTCATATCGGCTGGAGGAACCGGCTCGACCGCGTCAGTAGGACATCGATCTCTGACCACAAGACCTGAGCATCGCTGCTTCGCACAGAGATGAAGAGGATGCCCTTGTACTCTGGAGGCCGGTGAGCGAATTGAATCGCGTAGCCAAGTCTGATGGTACGGATGAGCCAGCCAGACGGCCTGGGGAGCTGTAGCCAAGCCCCCAGGGACTGAACAAGCTGGACCAATGGCACCACACACGTACCCGAGGTGGGGCAGCGAGGTGGAATAGACATAACCGACTTGGGAGGCCCGGAGGCGGCCCGGAGTGTTGTCTGAGTATTCTCGGTGCGTTCTCGGTGCCCACACTGCTGCCCCCTGGCAAGGGGAGGAAAGAAGCGGCAAGGCCCGGAGGCGTCGCACACTGCCAACCTGGCCCTCTTGGGGCCCAGGGAGAGAGGAAACTGATCTTTTATTGAAAATCTGGGTACCGCTGGACTCCGGAGAGCCAGTGGCAGAGATGTTAAACCAGTCGGGGGCCCCCGGTCCTCCTCCGGGGGATGGGGGAGGGATGCGGACATTATCTCCCTCGGAGCAGCTTCTGTTCTCCCTGGGCTGCCTGCCTCCCTTGCGTCCGGCTGCTTCCCTGGTGGAGGCTGCTGCTTGGGTTTTGCAGGGGCAGAGGCAGACGCAGGGGGACGCCCTCAGCGGCGAGCAGGCGGAGGCGTTGTCGACGATGACTGGGCCATCAGCGGGCCGTCAGGGCAGGATGTTTTTGATAGCCTCCGTCTGCTTCTGGGCCACCTGAACTGCTGGGTGAAGCTCTCAATGGCATTGTCGAAGAGGCCGGCCCGACAGACAGGGGCGTTGAGAAACCAGACCTTGTCGGAATCACGCATGTCTGCCAGGTTCAGCCACATATATATATCATTATGATTGCTCATTTTTAAGATTAAACCAACCATGTAATTAAAAGTTCTGCAATAAAAATAAAAATGTATGAGTGACAGGTGCACTAGCATCTCATAGCATCAGTAACTCAACAGCCCTACCTAGTACAGTTTTCCTCAGCGTTTGTAATGTCTGCACAAAGTAGACATCTGGCAGCTGCTCGAAGATCTCGCCTTTGGAGAATGTTGATTTTATACTCAAAATGTATCACTACTTAAAAATTAAGATTACCCCAGAATAAATTGCATTGCTAGCCCACCCAGCACTTATAATAATAATGACACATGCTGACCAATACTTGATTATATTACTTTTTTGTTTGTTTTTTACTTAAAATTATATTGTTTTAGTAAAACAAGCAAAATGCAATTTGATACACATCAGTGATTAGACAAATGCAAAATGCAATTTTCAGTCAAGCAATGAATTAATACATGAATTAATAAAATAATTATATTTTATTTCCTGCCAACAGTACGAAACATGAACAAATTAGTAAAATAATTAATAAAAGTAACCATCTCAATATATATATATATATATATATATATATATATATATATATATATATATATATATATATATATATATATATATATATTGAGATGGATGCTTTATTCAAACATTTGAATAACTTTTTAAAGTTTCTAATTACAGTCTGTAACAAATTGAATTCAAATAAAAAGCACGCAAAACAAAGGAAAAGATAAATAATAAGGTATATGCAATACTTTTTTAAACTGTGCTAGAGAAGTCATGCAAGTGTTTTCTCTCTAATGATGAAGCATCAATTAAACTTCTGAGAATTGCACATGCAAAACCAAAATGGATGTTTACCAATCAGTGGCCAATTTCAAACTACAATGGGTGTTTTTCAACCATTTTTAAACAGACTTGCAGACTTTTCGCAAACCGATCGGCAGCTGACTTGAAGCAGTGCATGCCGGTTAGAAATTTTGTCCGACTTGCAAATATATGTCTCTACAGGATAGTAATAGGAGTTATCCAATCAATGGGCGTGGCCATAAACAGAGGACTGTTTTCACTGTTACCTGATTTGCCCATGTCACTGTGTGGTTAGGGTTAACTGTGCTGTGTATGTTTGCTAAAGAAATAAACCAATTAAAAGCCATTTGTGTGGTGTATAAGTAATGTTGCGCGTCTTCTTATCAAACCAGCCGCACCAGCAGTGATCAACCTCTCCTCTATTTTGCTTGGGAACTAATGTGGTCGGAACCAAAGTTTACAGCGCTGCGTTCTCTAGAATCATCTCAAGCGGAGCACTTCTACATTCCCATTGGTTGCCGCCGAACCGCGTCGTAGCTCATTACCATAAAGTTGACCTGATTTCAACTGTCCTCGATGCCCAAATCGTCAAAGACGCGCCGCACTGCTCTCGCCGGAGCTCGCCGCCGGGCTCCCATTAAGAATGAATGACTTCCGGCCACTTTGACGCTCTCGCCGGCGGAGGTGTGACACACAGTTAGGGGTGGGGTCGGGTGAAGGAGATAATTTTCATTGCGTGATTTATAAACACCCATCAGTTTGAAAACACCCACAAATTTTGAAACGCCCACCTTTGTTCCGCAGAGACCTCATACTCCCAACTTGAACGGATCCACGATTGGCCGGATTCACCGCATAACAGCGATCACGTGTTTCGTGTTTATTCTAAAACCTTCAGTTCCACTAATGCTTGCAAATTAGTTTTTTATAATAGTAAAACCTCTTTTCATGTAGCCACGATGTTATATTGTCATGTTTATCAAAATAAAACTGATAAAAAAAAGTAGACCCCACTTCTTTGATAGTGTAGGCTTATATGTTGAAAATTTTTCTTGTACAAACACATGCTGTAAGTATTACATGACAATAATCACTCTGAAACATCTGTGTATTGCATTTATTTCACTTAGGCTGTGATAAAGTATGCAAACACAGTGCAAGAGTCTCCAAGCGTCCGACTTCACGTCTCCGTTTGCAGCTCCTCCCTGCCTGCACGTGGCTACTCATCGGTTACATTCAGCCACAGCCGATGTCGAACACACCTAATATCATGAATGCCCACCCCTAAACCAAGCCCCCAGTGGATTAGAGCAAATCGGGTAACGTGGTTGAAAATGCCCATTATGGTTTGAAAACACCCCACTGATTGGGAAACACTCACTAGTGTTTTGCAGAGATACACACCTGCATGATCGTATGCTCATTGACTACAAATCACTGTTAGTTCAAAGTCACTGTCATGTGTGCTGTTGACTATCATCACAATTCCAATGCTGATCCAACACACTTAAAACATTGAAATGTCAATTTCAACCAAAATGATGGTTTGGATCAAAACACAACATTGTATAAATGTCACCATGCTATCTGGGAACTTTGTGGGAGAACGGCTATGTGGGCCGCTTAAGGCGTGAATAGCTGCTGTGGGGCAGCTAGTAAGGCAGGGCATTCAGATTTTGTGTTGTTAAACACAAATGTGACCTGATCCAGCAAAAATGAGTCACAGTGACCAAAATGTAAAAATTTTGATTTATCGGCTGCCTATACCACTGTAATCATGGCCATAGTCAGCTATGAGGTTGCCGTGGTCTAGACCTCTGTATTTTTCAGAGGTTTATATAAAAAAAATTGTAAAATCATTTAATCAGATTATGCATACAATAATGAATGTGTGTGTGCATATTGTGAATTCATTTATTTAACGTATTTACCTAGCGTTTGTAGCCTTCAGTGAATTAACTTGTCTAAGAAAATGCTTAATAAAATATAGGCTAAATATCAGTTGACCCAATGTTTACTTTCTTCACTGACACAGACGAAAATGAAAAGACAATCAGCCAGAGCTCAGCTTTAGAAGGGGAAGAAACAGGGCAAAAGAAAGAGTAAAAGAGTGATGTAAATGAGGAGAGAGTGATATAAATGTGAGAATGATGAAATGAGAAGAGAGCAGGTATTACAGATAATCTACTGCCCAGTAACATGGTTTTAAAAAAATTAATTAATAATTATTATTTTTTAGCCTTCATCCATCTTAAAATGCACATATGTAGATAAGAGAAATCAAAAAATGTATTGGGGGACCTCTGTGATTTTGAAATTCCGTAAGAAAGATGAATGCTCAAAAGTTGTTGCTGTTTCTGGAAACCTTTTTGATTTGACCTAGTATCTGGAGTCAATGTGTTGCAGTCTGGAATATTTATATATAGGCCTACTTAAAGGATTAGTTCCCTTTTAAATAAACTTTTGCTGATAATTTACTCACCCCTATGTCATCCAAGATTTCCATGTCTTTCTTCAAGACAAAAATCAAGATTTTTGATGAAAACATTCCATGAATTTTCTCCATATAATGGACTTCAATGGGCTCCAAACGGTTCAAGGTCCAAATTTCTGTACAGCTTCAAAGGGTTTAAACAATATCAAGTGATACCAGACGGTGAATAAGGGTCTTGTGGCGGGGGTTGGGGGGCGTGGTTTTGCAAGGTGTGCAGCAGGAGAGAGAGGGCGGAACTGAGCGGTGAGTAAGTAGGTCAAGTGCAGATCACAAACACCTGTGTCTCATTGCAGTAATTGGCGTGGAGAGACCGCATAAAAGCCGCAGCGGGACGAGAGAGAGGGCGAGAGAGACCTGGACTGGGACTGCGCACACCTACCAGAAGGAGAAAGTGATCCTGAAAAGGTATGAGTGAAGAGACATGCCTATGGGAAGCCGTTCAGGAAATAATGCATGTGTATTGTGTGAATATGGATTGGTTTACTGATTGAATGTATGGTTTAATTACAAACACATTGGTTTATAATACATTGGTCTGATCAAGTGTACATGGGTTTGCTCCTTTATACACTGTTTTTTTTCAAGTAAACATTGGGCTCCTCAAATATGCAATGGTTTCCTCAACTACATATTGGTTTCGATACATCGGTTTTCTCAACTATATATTGGTTCCTTAAGTTATATATTGGTTTGTGTATATATATTGTTTTGTTCAACTATATATTGGTTTAGATACATCGGTTGGCTCGGGTATACATTGGTTTGTTCAACTATATATTGGTTTGTTCAACTATATATCGGTTTGTTCAACTATATATTGGTTTGTATATATCAGTTTGTTGAACTATATATCAGTTTGTTCAACTATATATTGGTTTGTATATATCGGTTGGTTCAACTATATATCGGTTTGTTCAACTATATATTGGTTTGTTCAACTATATTTTGGTTTGTTCAACTATATATTGGTTTGTATATATCGGTTTGTTCAACTATATATTGATTTGTTCAACTATATATTGGTTAGTATATATCGGTTTGTTCAACTATATATTGGTTTGTATATATCAGTTTGTTCAACTATATATTGGTTTGTTCAACTATATATCAGTTTGTTCAACTATATATTGGTTTGATCAACTATATATTGGTTTGTATATATCAGTTTGTTCAACTATATATCGGTTTGATCAAATATATATTGGTTTGATCAACTATATATTGGTTTGTATATATCGGTTTGTTCAACTATATATCGGTTTGATCAACTATATATTGGTTTGATCATTTATATATTGGTTTGTATATATCGGTTTGTTCAACTATGTATTGGTTTAGATACATTAAAGTTTGTTAATATATACATTGATTTGTCGAAATACATGTTTTTGGCTCAAATTTGTATTGGTAAGGACAAATTGGTTTGCTGGTGAGTTGATGGGGATGTCACAATTCTTTTCTACTTGTCAAAATACACTGTAAAAAAGAATCAGGTCCCCAATTGAAAATTTTCTAGTGAGCGATCACATCTAAAATTTTCAGTTGGCCAAATTTAATTTCTTGAATTTTAATTGAATTATATTGCATCAATTCACAGAAATTCAATTTGGCCAACTGAAAAATTTAGATGTGATCGCTCACTAGAAAATGTTCAATTGGAGACCTGAATTTTTTTACAGTGTATTATTTTATTACTATAACCAAAAGAGTGTATGGAGTGCACATTATTTGCTTTAAAAAATAATATACACTCCTTGAAATATTAATGAATGCAAAGTGTATTTCCTATAATGATTTCTTTGTTACTCATGTGAAATTGTGGGGGTATTTCATAGACTGAGTTAGTTGTACAAAGTAATAAATTAACAACACAGACACAAGAAGAAGTAGGAGTTTAATAAAAACATTTGTGATCAGGCATATTGATTTTTATTATAATTAAGGCATTTGTTTATTCTGACAGTTTCTAGTATGTCACTATTTCATAGTGTGCTGGTTTTATGCATTCATGACCAAAAATAAGGATAATTTAGTTATGATAATTTAATTATTTGTTAAAAATTAAGAGTATGAGATGTCATTGGATGAAGACTGCACAACTGGATACTGGATTCATTTGAGCTAACAATTATAGTGGGATATGGTAAAATCATATAAAACAGTATATACAAACTATAAGTAATACAATAGACAATTGGGGAAATTATAATACATTTTATTTTCAAGAAATTGAGGAAATTATGATAAATTATATTTTTTAAGCAAATACAGGCAAATAGGAGAATTGACGAATATAGAAGAGAGGTCATGCAAGGCAAGTCAAGTCAAGTCAACTTTATTTATACAGCGCTTTTACAATTCCAATTGTTTCAAAGCAGCTTCACAGTAATAAACAGGAAAATATTGCAACAGAATTTGATTCGGCTGTACAGCCGCTCTGGAGAAAATGGTGATATCCGGCTAATTTCAATTATCATATAGTGTCAACGGAGCAGATCAGTGATATCGTTGAAATTTAATGTCCCCAACTGAGCAAGCCAAGCCAAAGGGCGACGGTGGCAAGAAACCAAAACTCCATCAGGGCATAATGGAGAAAAATAAACCTTGGGAGAAACCAGACTCAGCCTGGTATCTTAACCAATATATAGTTGAACAAACCAATGTATAGTTGAACAAACCAATGTATAGTTGAACAAACCGATATTTAGTTGAACAAACCAATATATAGTTGAACAAACCGATGTATAGTTGAACAAACTTATGTATAGTTGAACAAACCAATATATAGTTGAACAAACCGATGTATAGTTGAACAAACCAATATATAGTTGAGCAAACCAATATATAGTTGAACAAACCGATGTATAGTTGAACAAACCGATATATAGTTGAACAACCCGATGTATCTAAACCAATATATAGTTGAACAAACTGATATAGAGTTGAACAAACCGATGTATAGTTGAACAAACCGATATATAGTTGAACAAACCGATGTATAGTTGAACAAACCGATGTATAGTTGAACAACCCTATGTATCTAAACCAATATATAGCTGACGCTACGGGGAACGATATACCAACGCCGCCATGCTGAAGGGAGTGTCTGCCTATTGGCAGTGACAACTGTCAACACAAGTAAATTCAACTGAAAAACCTGAGCGACTCCCCCTCAGGTCACACTGGGCTGTCAGCGACAGCACTCCCTAGGGTCATAGCCCAAGCTATGCACCTAAATGGAACCCTAACGCCACTGCGTGAGGTTCTATCTAGACAGCTCAAAGGCCCGGGACCACTACTTCGACAGAAGGGGTCCCTTTAAGGGAATGTGGCTAGGGGACCCAAAGGAGCCCCAGCCAGTCACTGCTCGGGAAACAAGTTATCCCGAGTACCACCAGGGAGGCCTGACCTGGTGCCCTAAGTGTTATGGACACTTCGGTTTAGCCAACCCTGTCTGTTCAGAAACAGAGCCTCTGGATGGTGCCCAGGAGGCATCCAAACTAAGGGACTGAAAAACTGGCAGTCCTACTTAGCCCGGAACTCAGAGACGGGTTATCCAAGAGAGCAATACTCAGCATAGCGCTTTACAACCCTTGCTAGCGAGGGGAGTCTGCCTGCTCAAATTAAGGATATATCAGGTGCTTGTGTTTCAAAGCAGTAAGGAGGCCGGAAAGGCCTACGGACTGATCTAACAGGGAGGCCTCACGAGAGTCTGACCAGGCTCAGGCGGCTGTGTGCTCATAGACGACCCTCAGTGAGGGGAGCAGCTGAACCTGCCTGGCGGGTAAACCCCAGCTGTAGGCCCAACTACCACAAGTTCTAACACAGTGAACTGGTAACCAAGAAGTGCCTACCTTGGGAACTTCGCCTTCAAGAAGGCCCCGTGGGCCTACTACCTGATAGCGGGTTTTTCCCCCAGGGAGGCCTATAGAGGCCTACTACCTAACAGCACGCCATGCTTGCTACCCGAGCATCCTGGCTCGGGAATCCACCCTCAGGGAGGCCTAGTGAGGCCTACTACCTGACAGCAATATATGCCAACTTTCAGAGCGTTCAAGCTCACCTTCAGGGAGGCCTAGAGAGGCCTACCACCTGCCAGCGAAGCATGCTAACTGCTGAGGTTACGTCTAGGGAGGTCCCGTGGGCCACCTGATAACAGTTGAAGCTGTCTGTCAAGGTAGCTGGAAAACTGAACTTGTTTTCTCAAGGAGGCCTAATGGAGGCCTACTACCTGACAGTCAAGCTACGCAGGCTAGCCGAACATCCTGACTCAGGAACTCGACCTCAAGTGAGGCCTGATGAGGCCTACTACCTGATAGCAAGCCCCGCTAGCTCCCCGAGTACCTGACTCAGGAACTCGTCTCCAGGGAGGCCTGGTGAGGCCTACCACCTGGTAGCAAGCTCACACTGACTGCTACGAAAATCTTGACAGTTAGACCATTGGCTGACTAAGGGAGGCTGACTACAAGCTGTACGAGTCTTAAAATAGACGAAAAGTAACTGCCAGAATGACAAGCTGGCTGCTACTTAAACCAACGACTCTCAATGAGAGGAGGCTAACATACGCAGGGATGGTACAACAGGCTCAGAATCACGTAGTGAACAGCCAGAGGTGACAGTGCTTCAGCAACCTCCGTCATCCACATCCCACCTGACGCAACAGCGATCAGTCTCTATAAACACACTCTAAAAGAGACAAACTAATCCACCCTGCAGTGGCTTAGGGACACCAAAGACACATAGTAACCCTAAGCGGTAGACAAACACTCCATTCTCCCAGAAGGGCGTGCTACCGCTTAGTACTCCGCAAACATTTCAAAGAAAAGAGCAGCGGCCTAAACACCATTCTCACTATGAGAGCAGGCCCTCATTACATACATGTGATAACCATGCGTGGTGGCCTGCCTCGCGCCATCTTGACCGCCAAGGGAAAGCCAACACACGCTCACCTACACAGCCCAGCTCCTGGTGCTGCAGTAAGCCACCTACAGGGGGAAACTTCAGTTAACTCCTCCTTCCTAAAGGTTGCGTAAACCCACACTCTATACAGGGAACAACAATCTGTAAGAAATACATATTTTAGTGTTATCACACAAAATAGACCAATCTCACCTGCGGCGTGTAGAGCGAAGACTCACCACACAGTTCTCATATGACCGCGGTGTTCTACCGCCCTTGCATGCCTGAAAGGGCGCTCTCACTGATCAAGCCAAGGCGGGCCGCCCCAGGCCTGATGTAAGAAGCGCCTGGAGAAACGCTCTATGACGAAAAACTATGAGGGATCCTTCTTCCTACGGGAGACCCGCCCCTTTTGCGACCTCCTCCTATGAGGGGGCGCAAGAAAGGCCATACTGGTACTCTGGCCCTGTCTCCAGCCCTCGGGCCATGACGGGCCAGGCCCTCCCACCTGCCTGGGCGCGGATCCGGATCTCAGTGGTATGCAGGTTAAACGCTGCCGAACGCGCCTTCGCCTCTCTACACTTTTATTGAAAAGTTTGCAAGGCAAAAACCCGGCGCATCGTGGAGAAAGCTCTTTCCTTTCTCCACGATATCCGCCGAGTTCGACCACAGATGTCTCTCCGAAGCCACCATTGCCGCCCACGATCAGCCGATCGCGGCAGCTGTTTTGATTGGTGGCACGGAGAGCTAGACCTGTGGTGCTGAGCAGTTCAACTACCGCATCAGGGGTTAAAAAACCTACCCCTGATCGAGATCGCCCAGCAGATCTGCCTGGTACGCCTGAAACACTGCCATGGTGTGAAAAGTAGCACCAGCCTGACCTGCTGCCGTGTATGCCCTTGCCATTAAAGCACAACATGATTTAGAGAGGTAGACGGCAGAGTTTGAGCTCTCAGTGTTGAGAATTCAGCAAACTTTCCTCGCCAGTCGGTAGCATCAACACATATCCATATTCCCCTATCCCCTCGACATCAGCGAAGTTAAAACGCTGATGTCGATGAATATTGGGTCGAATATGGATTCTTCCATGCCCTCTCGATCTTTGTAAGAAGATCAGGAAGGAATGGAAGGCTCATCTGAGCTGATGGTTTACGGCCAAGGAGAAATCGATCGTGCAATCTATCACGAGCTATCTCTCCTCTAAAGCGCCAACATGGCAGCCGCAGCCTGCCTGCAGTGTGTTCCATAACATTCATCAGCTCAGCATACACGGTCAGGGTGGCTGAGAGGATTCATACCACTCTCACCAGCCATCCCTAAGAGCACTTGCTGATTAGTCTCGTTAGCCACCAGATCGTCCAAGAAGAATATAACCTCTCGCGACGATCGGCGAGCTGCATCTGAGAACCCATGATGCATGCCAGCGCTCAGCCTCAGCATGAGCGGGACAGCATCATCCAGCCCCAAATGCCAAACTCTCTTCCCTCAAGAAAAAAGCCAGACTGGAGTGGAGCGATCTCAGATTGAAAACTGCTCACACTCACACACAAACAACTTCAAATGAACTGACGTGCATCAAACAGACAGTCCCTGAAGACGAGAAAGATGTGTATGTGTTGGCACGGCGCCCTTATATACTTCCGGGTCGCATATTGATGATGTCATGGGCTGTCGCCGGTCAATAGGATTGACGTGATTCGATAGTAGCTTCAGACACCAGTCACGCCGAGGGCGTTCCCCCGTAGCGTCAGCTGACGCAGCGAGAGTTCCCTTTCGAAAGGGAACCATGTAACCTTGATCAGACCAATTAATTAAACCATACATTCAACCAATAAACCAATCCATATTCACACAATACACATGAATTATTTCCTGAACGGCTTCCCATAGTCTATGACCACGCACGTATTTTGACCTCACTTAGCGGAAGTTATGGTGGAGCTCAGAGATGATCACGTTCGTCTGATAAGAGGTAAAATCATCATCATATCAGTGTAGATGGACCAAAATAAAACCATTAAAATATCAAGTAAATAAGTATTTTGATACTTATCCCAAAAAGTATTGCTTTACCACAATACTCAATATGTTGCCCCACGGTGAGGCATTTCACGAGTTATAGACACGCATCAACTCAAATAAACACACCTACACTTTACTGTCACATCAATAAAGCTTTTATTCGCAAAAATCTGCTCAGATGCTATAAATAGCCTATAGTACCAATCAAACGTTTTGTGTTCAATAACCATTAAAATGTATTTGGTTTCATATTGATGTTTAAATATTATAACTTAATGTTATTTTTTTAATTGAATATGTGTTTATTGTGAAAAGTGGGACACATCATTAGATACGCAATATATCAGAAGACATGGTTTGTCAGAAATTATTTTGACCACTTCATTAAGTTTTGTTTTGTAGAAAGCCTTTCTATGAATTGAAATTTGGTTTTTGTATCTTAATCTTATTTAATAAGAAGCAAATATAGCAGATAGCCTTGCATCATGCATTGCTCGCGTGTCTCATAAATGAACCGAAGCTCGAAATTATATTTGAGTATTGTGTGTATCGGATAGTTTACAAAATCAAATGATTCATAATTTTGGGCATTGAAATGACTGGGAAAAAAGTGTCCCAATCAACCTGAATTCACCCTATATTCTGAAATCATCATTGATTTGCATTATGTTGTTTTAAATCCCAAATATTTTACTTATAACATTCACCATGACCAATTATTCAGTTATTTGTACTTACTGATTGCTGAATTGTGTTCAGTGTCACAATATTACAGTTTTTTTTCTTCATTCAAAAACATTAAAAATAGTAGTCAAATCTTTTGATAATTTAAAATATAATAGGCCTTTGTAATGTGCCTTTGTATATATTCTATATTCTAAATAAACTACAACAAAATGTGTTTCTTTTGTCTTGTTGGTCTCTCTGACACATACCTGAGGCTCATTCATTATGCAGCTCATTATGCAGGTCATTATGCATTATTTTGTTCTCTCAGGTGTGATTCACATCATTATTCATGATTGTTCAAGCCTCCTCGCATACGGCCTTTGTAAAGAAAAGGTGTCTTGCAAAATGTAAATCAATATATTGTTTTATGTGAATGAGCAGGCACAATGATTCTCACATCAGTTTGAAGCAAAAATTTTAGGCAGCAACTAGGGTGGCCCTATGTCCGCATTTTGGCCGGACAGTCTGGATTTTAAACCCCTGTCCGGCGCAGCCTCTTTTTTGGAATATTTAGATCTAGAATCTTAGAATCGTTATTGGGGCTCTAGAATCTTTATTGGGGCGCAGCAGTATAGCGTCTAATGCCGTAAGATCTCTGGTCAAACAAATGATTGGCTGAAAGCGGTGTCAAATAAATATCTGATATATCATTGGTTAAAAACGTAAACAAGCCTCCATGATGTGCTGGCTACGTCATATCATAACATGCTGACACGTCAGACCTCTTTTAATCCGGAATGGACAAAAGAGCATGAATTTATATCAAAAAGCATACATTGTTTATTTATGTATTTCCAGAAGTCCAGAAATGTTATGTTTTCAGGCAATGTGCACTTTGCAAGACAGGTTAATCTCAGTGGTCATTTGTTGAAACAGACATCAAATTGTCTTGAATAAATACAAATACTGCGAACAAACACTTTTTTACCTCTTACACATACAGTGCCCTCCACAATTATTGGCACCCCTGTTTAAGATGTGGTCGTTGACTTCTAAAAATTCTCTTTTTTTTAAACAACATAGAACCCAAATACAAAAAAAGGGAAAAATCCAACCTTTCATTTAAGTACATTACTTTTTTGATGATAAAAAAAAAATCACACATTTAGAAAAAAAACCTTGAAATCATGTGTCCCACAATTATTGGCACCCCTTACAATTCATCCGAAAATTATTATTATTTTTTTTTTATATATTTTTCTGTAGTTGCTAAAGTTGGTCAGGGTATCTAGAAACGTTTAATTAGTAATTCATGACTTCCTGTTTCCCTGGGGTATATATATGACGTAACACAGAGGCCTAATTCTCTTACCCATTTGTCAATAAGGCAAAGACAAGAGAACACACCATTCAAGTAAGGCAGATGTGTGTCGACCTTCATAAGTCAGGAAATGGCTACAAGAAAATAGCCACTCACCTTAACTTGCCCGTATCTACAGTCAGAGGAATCATTAAGAAGTTTAAAACAACTGGAACAGTGACAAACAACGCTGGAAAAGGTCCCAAGTTTATCTCGCCACAACGCACAGTAAGGAGGATGGTAAGAGAAGTAAAAAAATGTCCTATGCTCACTGTCACAGAATTGCATCAAAGAGTGGCATCTTTGGGTCACAAAGTCTCCAAAACAACAATCAGACTCTCTCTACATGCCAACAAGCTGTTTGTGAGGCATGCAAGGAAAAAGCCTTTTCTCACTAACATTCACAAACGTAAACGTCTGGAGTTTGCTAAGTGGTACTGGGACTTCAACTTGGATCGTGTGCTTTGGTCAGATGAGACTCAGGGTGTTTTCACACTTGGGTCCTCTTTAAAAGAATCGAACTCAGACTCCTTTAAGTGGACCAAAAGGTGAACCAAGTGAAAAGGACCCAGTTCTCTTCAAGTTCACACTGTCCCTGTACCTGAAAGAGGACTTAGATCCTTTTTTGGTCCACTTTAGTAGGAATATGGTCTCAGACCCCTTTGTGTTCATACTGTTGCTTTTTGGATCTAGTCCAGTTCAGTGTTTGATGGCTGACCCTATGGCCTTCAACATTTGATCCCATTCACTTACATTGTTTGTGCCTCGGTAACCAATATTTATTTGTAAAAAAAAAAATGTTTTAAATGACATTGCTACAAATTAATTACGTTGTTTATCTTTTTACACAAATATATATATATTTTGCAATACTACATATTCTTGCACTAGCTATATCACACATCCACCTTTGTAAATAACATTTTGAATTGTTTTCCTTGAATCATGTTTATTTTATTGCAGAAGGCAATAATAACATCAGAATACAAAAAATAAACAATACAATAAAATAATTTTAAAAAGATGCAAATTAAATAAACTGTGTTAAAAATATGTTCATTTTGTCCTCAGTTGTATATTAATGTAATGCTGAACTGTTCTGTATTATGCATATGTGTATGCCACAAGGGGGCACTAAAAGTGTAAACTACAGAAGACACGTTTTGCGTTATTATGTTTGTCCCATTTGATTTACGGTTCTCTCTTAACCTCTTAACCGGCGCCCCATTTTTGAGAATTCTTTGAAAACGATATACCCAAATGAAAATGTCTGCAGCTCTTAAACCCTATGGTCTATATTCATAAACCTGGTCTTATTTTAAACTAGACACTTGAAATGTTGCTACCCAAGAGTCATAATAACTCAAAGTAATATGGGAACAGAGTAATATACATGTAAATATACATGTAAGTGACTCACGTTTTTTGTTTTCACTTAGGGAAAAAAATATTATAATTTAATGTTAAGAGCCTGAAAATAACTTAAATATAAAACTGAATGTCTAATCATGTCATGATTCAAATATGAGGATGATTCTCTCAGTAATGTAGCTTCTGTGAGCTTTTATGTCAAGAAAAGTCTAGGCGTCTGTACTGATACTGACTATTGTATCAGTTAACCAACAGAGGGCGCCGTATAGCTGTGTTTCTTTATGTTGCTTGTAAACTGAGCAAGATCAATAAAGCACTCTGAGGAATGGCAGTCTGTGTTAATAGTGCAGTCAATACATGGTAGCAGGAGTAAACTCGTAAAACATGAGTGTAATGAATAATATACGCCCACCGGATGAGTTGAAGTTGACGGGTAATGTCCACGCTAACTGGAAAGCCTTTAGGCAAAGTTTTGAGCTTTATTTGTTAGCTATAGGACTCGACGAAGGAAACGATCGACGAAAGATAGCTCTGTTGCTAACTGTAGCTGGACGGGCTGCGCTGGATGTATACAACACGTTCGTCTTTTCGGATGAAGAAAGAGACACGCTGCCCGCGGTACTGAGCAAGTTTGAGGATTACGGCACGCCGAGAAAAGAATTGAAATCCTTGATAGACAAAGGGATAGTGAAAAAAGTAGAAGAACCTACTGACTGGGTGAATTCTCTCGTCATTGTGGAAAAAAAGAACGGTGATCTGAGACTGTGCATCGATCCAAGAGATCTGAATAAATGGATAAAAAGAGAGCACTTTAAGTTGCCAACTAAATCAGACATCACAAGCGCAATGACTGGAGCACAATTCTTTTCCAAGCTTGATGCATCATCAGGGTTCTACCAAGTTAAATTGGATGAGGAAAGTGCAGCATTGTGCACATTTAACACTCCCTTTGGTAGACATTGCTTCCTACGAATGCCTTTTGGAATAGCCTCAGCTCCAGAGGTTTTCCACAGGACTATACAACAAATGTTCGATGGCATGGAAGGTGTGGGAGTCTTCCTGGATGATGTAGTCATATGGGGTGCTACAAGGGCAGAACATGATGAGCGACTGAGAAAGGTGATGGCACGAGCACGACAAACAGGACTGAAACTGAATAAACAAAAGTGTCAGTATGGGGTGAGAGATATTACTTACCTGGGAGACAGACTGTCTGCTGAAGGAATACAGCCAGACCCTGAAAAAATAAGAGCTATAAAAGAAATGCCACAACCCAAAGAAAAGACTGAGCTGCAACGAGCATTAGGCTTAGTCAACTATGTGGGACAATTTATTCCAAATCTGTCGGCTAACACAAAGGCATTGCGCAGTTTGCTGGAAAGTGGAACCGAGTGGCGATGGGAGCATGAACATGTGACAGAATGGGACATGCTCAAGAACAGCCTAGTTAAAGAACCAGTGCTGAAATTCTTTGATCCTGAGGTTCCAGTGAAAGTATCTACTGATGCTTCAAAGGATGGACTTGGAGCAGTTCTGCTTCAAAAACATGACTTGGCATGGTTTCCAGTGGCATATGCATCACGAACGATGACTGAGGCGGAAAGAAACTATGCCCAAATAGAGAAAGAGACATTAGGAGCAGTTTTTGGATGTGAAAAGTTCCATGAATATATTTATGGAAGAGAAGTGGTACTAGAAACGGATCATAAACCACTGATTGCGATCTCAACAAAGGCACTAGGAGATGCTCCTCCTCGCATCCAACGGTTAATGCTCCGTCTCCAGAAGTACAGTTTGACATTTGAGTTCACTCCAGGGAAGCACCTGGTAATGGCAGATGCACTCAGCAGAGCATCTTTGAGCCATACAGGATCAAGTAACACGGAACATGATGTACAGGTTCATGTAGACTGCATACAAAAACACCTACCAGTGTCTGAGGATAAATGGAGAGAGATTGCTAAAGCAACAGCAGACGACCGTGAGCTACAAGCAGTAATCGACAAAATCCACCTGCCAGGAGATCAGAGGTTGACAAATCCATATCAGAGCTTTAAAGACGAGCTGTCAGTTGTGCATGGTGTGCTCCTGAGAGGGAAACGGATTGTCATACCTACCTCCATGCGCTCACAAATGGCAAAACTCACGCATTAGGGACACTTAGGCATTGAAAAATGCAAGAGACGTGCAAGAGTTTTGATGTATTGGCCACACATGAATAGGGACATTGAAGCACTGGTGCAGCGCTGCGAGACATGTCAGCGGCACAGGTACCAGCAACCAAAGGAACCCCTAATGGCCCACAGTAAACCTGAGGAACCATGGAGAAAAGTCGGAACAGACTTATTTCATCTGGCAGGGAGGGACTACCTTGTCATCATGGACTACAAGTCAAACTATCCAGAGCTGGCGATGCTGTCTAATACAACAGCACAGCAGGTGATAAAACACACTAAAGCCATTTTCGCAAGACATGGAATTCCGGTGACTGTGGTGAGTGACAACGGACCACAGTTCAGCAGTCAGGACTACAGAGACTTTGCAGAGACTTATGGGTTTAAACATGTAACATCAAGTCCACTGTACCCCCAGTCAAACGGCTTGGCTGAAAAAGGAGTTCAGATAGTGAAGCGGCTGCTGAAGAAAGCTGCTGAGACTGGAGAGGATCCTTATTTAGCACTGCTAAACTACAGAGCATCCCCTCTTGAATGTGGACGGTCTCCAGGTGAAATTCTCATGAACAGGAAGCTGAGAACACGGCTACCCTCAGCAGAACACCTGCTTCAAAAGAGACATGGAGATTATTCAAAGATAAACAGCCAAAGCAGAGCCTATGACAGGAATGCCAAGCAGTTATGTCCACTGGAACAAAAGGATACGGTACGTGTCAGATGCGATGGAAAATGGGGACCTGTAGCGAAGGTCATCAAAGAGACAACACCAAGATCCTACGAGGTACTTACTGAGTATGGTAACACACTGCGAAGAAATCGTCGTCATCTTCTGAAAGTGCCAGACACCTGTATTGAAAGTACAGACGTAGTTATCAATGATGGACTAACTGAGCAAACACGAATAGAGGAAAACTCACCAAGCTCTACAGCTGTCACTGAAAACATCACAGAAAACTCACCTTCCACTGAGATGGGTCAGGGAAGACCACGTCGTCACGCAATGAAACCTAAAAGACTGATAGAAGAGTGTTAAGTTTGGTTTGAAATAAATGTTTACTTAGTATTTACTGAGTATTTGCATAGTTATATGCAACAAAGTTTTGTGCAGCTAATGCTAGAAATATGCTGCAAGATTGTGTTGAATCTATTTGTTTTTATGCTATCAAGAGTAAGTGCTGTTAAAGTTTACAGACCTAATTTAAGTTATAGTTAAAAAAAGGGAGATGTACTGATACTGACTATTGTATCAGTTAACCAACAGAGGGCGCCGTATAGCTGTGTTTCTTTATGTTGCTTGTAAACTGAGCAAGATCAATAAAGCACTCTGAGGAATGGCAGTCTGTGTTAAAAGTGCAGTCAATACAGCGTCCTTTCAAAAAGGCCATTTATTTCAGAACATTTGCTATTGTAAAGAGTAGTTTTTCATTCAAATAAATCTGCAATAAACTGCAATAAACTACTAATTATAATGGATAAACAGTTACTGAAAAACTAAAGCAACTATTTACAGAGATTACAAAGTGTAAAAAACTCATTTAGCTGATAAAAAGTGTCAGTAAGAGTCTGCGCGCTCCACTGCAGTTTCTGCCATAGAGAGCGCGCCGACAGCGCACAAACAGTATTCACCAAAGCCTACTTACGTAAACTGCGCAAGATAATGCCTTTTGATTGGTTACTAAGTCCATCAATCAAACCTTTGTTGGAAAGGCATTGGCTGGGCACCGAGTGCCTTTATCCAACGAAAACCATGGGCGCAATGATTGACAGCTCACCAAGCCTGTAAGGCGCTTCCTCTAGTCTATATGATGCATCCCAGGAGAGACTCTGATTGAAGGAGAGAAACGAGGGTTGATCCATTTCACGTGGGAGAGACTATTCTTGCAGGGGGAGTTTGCCAGAAACGGATTAGAATCGATATTTCATTGAAAATGGACATGATTGATTACGCTAACTCAAAACTCTCTTGCAAACAACGGAGGATTTTTAGTTTTTTCCCTATTTTTTTGTTGTTTTGGATTAAAAAGTGGGATGCATTTTGAAGAGTGGACTCTTACACAGAGATGTATGCGGGTGTTTATTGGATTCGTCCGATCTGATCTGAACGACAGGAGATGAAAGATGAGTATGCTAATGTTTACATGGCCGGTCCTTTAGCGTTTCATTTAACCCTTTCCTCTCTGGTGTATTTATTGCAAAAACAAGTTCAGAACATGAATCTTGAGTGTTTTAGCTTTCAAATGATGCATAGTTTGTGATAGTTGATTGAATATTTTGTATAAAACAAAAGTAAATAAAAGTACACACACGCCCACTCACGTCAACCGCCCCGCCCACGATCCGATGCGGGTTAACAAGTGTGTATGACAGGGGTCCACATTCATTCTACCTTCTGTTTTTTTTTTGTTGTTGTTTGTATAGCAACCTGAGTACAAGTGGGGGTGTTAAAAATATGTTCATTATGTCCTCAGTTGTATATTAATGTAATGCTGAACTGTTCTGTATTATGCATATGTGTATGCCACAAGGGGGCACTAAAAGTGTAAACTACAGAAGACACGTTTTGCGTTATTATGTTTGTCCCATTTGATTTACGGTTCTCTCTTAAAAAGAAAAAGCTGTCTGACCGTGAGACTGTGTCGGCAGCTAGAAAAATAAATATGCCAAGGATGGCTAAAGATGATCCATCTCTATCGTCTATTTTCCTCCGAATGCAACGCTAGCTGCAACAGCAGTGTAGCATAATTCAACAGGTTATGGGCCCAGGAGTTGTCCGGAGGATAAGTTTGTTGTTTTCCACCGTTTAGAAAGTCGCGACGGACCGCGTGCTAACATGGCGGAACAACGGAGGACGTACAATTTGCCTCGACTGACGTTCGACGGAGATGAGACTAAGTATGAGCTTTGGGAGACCAAAATGTTGGGACATTTTCATTTATCAGGGCTAAAGGACACGGTGCTTAAAGAACCGCAGTCGGAAGCCGAGATAGCAGCGGATGCAAAGAAAAATGCTGACGCATATGCAGAGTTGATTTTACTGTTAGATGACAAAAGCCTCTCGTTAGTTATGAGGGATGCGCCCAACAACGGAAGAAAAGCTCTGGAAATATTGAGAGGGTATTATGCAGGGAGGGGAAAGCCCCGCATAATCAGCTTGTACACCATGTTGACATCGCTTCAAAAGGCAAACGATGAAAGTGTAATGGACTATATCATCAGAGCAGAGACCGCCATCACAGCGCTGCGTAAGGCTGGTGAAACGTTAGGAGACGGACTGCTAGTGGCTATGGTCTTAAAGGGATTGCCTGAGAGTTTTAAGCCATTCGCAATACATGTGGCACATACAGATGATCAAATCACGTTTGCGGAGTTCAAGACTAAACTACGTAGTTTTCAAGAAACAGAAAAGATCAAAGCAGCTGAGTCGAGTGACAGTGTGATGAAGACTCAAGGGAAAGCCGGACGGCAGACCGCTAAAACGAGCGCACATGGCTGGATCAAAGACGACACAGAGATAGTGTGCTTCAAGTGTGGTACCAAAGGCCATCGAGTGAGAGTATGTCGACAGAAAGCGTGGTGTAGTATCTGCAGAACTGACACACATAAAGATGCAACATGTAGGCGTAAGGACAAGGACACTAAAAACAAAAAGGATGGTGCGAGTAAGGCCTCAGAAGATGTCGATGACTACGTGTTCAAGATGAGAGAATACATGTTCCAGCGGCAGCCGACATGCAACATCCAGGAGAAGGGTCTGATGGTGGACACGGGGGCTACCTCTCATATCATCACAGACATTACTATGTTCAAGAGTTTCGACAGCGCGTTCAGGCCAGAAACGCACAGTGTTGAGCTGGCAGACGGCACTCAGTGCAACGGGGTTGCTCAGCGGAGGGGAAATGCTGAGGTTTCCCTCATCGACAGCAGAGGACAGCAACACAAGGCGGTGCTGAAAGACGCTTTGTTTGTACCGTCGAACCCCCAGAGCATTTTTTCAGTGAAGGCAGCGACCACAAGTGGGGCTACGGTTGTCTTTAAAGAAGATAAAGACACCCTGATAACCAGAGATGGTACCAGATTTAACATGCACGTATATGGCAAGTTGTATTATTTGCATACCGGAGCTGAATCTAATGATAAGTGTAATGCATGTCACAACATACAAACATGGCACGAGATTTTAGGCCACTGTAACTATGACGATGTTCTTAAGTTGCAGGATGTCGTTGAGGGTATGCAGATCAAGGGTAAAACAGGTAGACCCGAACAAGAGTGTGAGGTGTGTATTCAGGGAAAGTTTGCCCAAACCAGAAATAGGGACCCTGATACCAGAGCAAAGGCACCCTTACAGATGGTACACACAGACCTTGCCGGTCCAGTAGCCACAGAGTCGATAGATGGTTACAAATATGTGCAGTCATTCACTGATGATTACTCGAGCGCAGTATTTGTATATTTCCTAAAGAGGAAAAGTGACACCGTACAGGCTACTGAAAAGTTCCTAGCAGATGTATCCCCTTACGGGAAAGTGAGGTGCATCAGATCCGACAACGGAACCGAGTTTACGTGCAGTGATTTTCAAGCACTGTTGAGAAAAAACAAAATCAGACATGAAACGTCAGCTCCGTATTCCCCACACCAGAACGGAACCGCAGAGAGGGGTTGGCGTACTCTTTTTGAGATGGGTAGATGCATGATAGTTGAAAGTACACTACCAAAGCAGCTATGGCACTACGCAGTACAAACAGCAGCAATGGTACGCAACAGGTGTTTTAACAGGCGTACAGGGCAAACTCCTTATGAGTCGCTGACAGACAAGAAGCCTAATGTGTCTAAAATGCAAAAGTTTGGATCTGTATGCTACACGTACAAACAGGACAAGGGAAAATTTGATTCCAGATGTGACCAGGGTCGTTTTGTAGGTTACGTCAAGAACAGCCCGGCGTATTTGGTGTATCATCCAGATACAAACAAAGTACAAAAGCACAGGCTAGTGAAGTTTGTGAGCAAGGTAGCTGTGGAAAAACACACACAGACAGGTGAACCAGATCAAAGCGATGGCTACAGCAGTGTGAAACCCAGGACTAGTGAGGCTACACAGAGTAGGAGTACAAAAAATGCTCCAGAGCCAAGTGTACAGAGTAGAAGTACACATTGCGATAGTCCAGGTGAAGTAACGAGGTCTAGTGACCATAATCAAACACAACAGCGTGGTGAACCCGAGAATAGGCGGTATCCGACTAGAGAAAGAAAAACACAGAGTTACTTAGACTTAGTGACTTCGTAACTGAAGACAGTGATAGTGACGGGATTAATATCATGGTAGACTATTGCTGCAGAGCGGTGTGTGGCATTCCACAGACTTTTGAGGGAGCAATGAGGTCAACTAACTCAAAACAATGGGTAAAAGCCATGGATGAGGAAATCCAGTCTCTAAACGAGAACAAAACGTTTGCCACAACGACACTGCCAATAGGCATGAAAACAGTGGGGGGTAGATGGGTTTACTCTATCAAGACTGATGTAGACGGAAAAGATAGATACAAAGCACGGTTTGTGGCCAAGGGTTACAACCAAAGAATGGGAATAGACTATGGGGAGACATTTTCACCCACAGCAGACTTGACGAGTGTAAGGGTGGTGCTACAGAAAGCAGCACAGGAAAATTTACTCCTGCATCAAATGGACGTTAAAACCGCATACTTGCACGCTCCCATAGACTATGAGATCTACATCAATCCACCAGAGGGTTATCAAGAGAAAGAGGGTATAGTTTACAAACTCGAGAAATCCCTTTACGGCTTGAAACAATCCGGGCGAAATTGGAATAAGGTTTTGCACAATTGTCTAACTGAGAATGGATTCACACAAAACCCAGCCGACCACTGTGTTTATGCCAAAGAGTCAAAAGAAGGGAAAGTGATCATAATTACATGGGTCGATGACTTGATTATTGCTGCAAGCAATCAAGAGAGACTGAAAGAAGTGAAAGAGATGCTTGCAGAAAAGTTTAAAATGAAAGATCTGGGCGAACTCAAAATTTTCTGGGTATCCATTTCAGTCAGTCAGATGGGTGTGTTAAAATGACACAGGAAAAGTATACTAACAAGATACTACAGCGTTTTAATATACATGACTGTAGGACCAGAGAAACACCCTGCGAGCAAAAATTAGAGTATACTGAGAATGCAGTAAAGATGGAAGATGTCAGAATGTACAGAGAAACTGTGGGAAGTCTTATATACCTGACTGTTTGCACCAGACCAGATTTGAGTTTCGTAGTGAGCAGGTTATCACAGTATTTTGCAGAACCTACAGAGGAACAGTGGGTCACTGTGAAGCATGTACTTAGGTATCTCAAAGGCACAGCAGAGAAAGGGTTAAGTTTTAGGAGAAACAACTGTGACAAACTAGGTATACAAGCCTACAGTGATGCTGACTGGGCAGCTGATACCAGTGACAGACGTAGTACTACGGGATACTGTGTGAGTCTTAGTCAGAACAGCTCTCTAGTCTCGTGGAAGACTAGAAAACAGCCAACTGTTGCGCTGTCCACATGCGAAGCGGAATATATGGCACTGGCTTCAACCATACAAGAGTGTTTATACCTAGAGCAGTTACTGGAAGGTATAGATAGCTACAAGTACACACAAACTGTAGTACATGAGGACAATCAGGGAACAATCGCTCTCGCCAAAAACCCTGTAAACAGACGGAGATGTAAACACATAGACATAAAGTATCACTTTATCAGGTCTACTGTGAATGAGGGAAGGGTGACCTTGATGTATTGTTCTACTGATGACATGATTGCTGATGTAATGACCAAACCTGTAAATAAGTTGAAACTGAATAGGTTTGCAGGTGCTCTTTTTGGAGATTGACATGTGTATGACAGGGGTCCACATTCATTCTACCTTCTGTTTTTTTTTTTTTGGTGTTTGTATAGCAACCTGAGTACAAGTGGGGGTGTTAAAAATATGTTCATTATGTCCTCAGTTGTATATTAATGTAATGCTGAACTGTTCTGTATTATGCATATATGTGTATGCCACAAGGGGGCACTAAAAGTGTAAACTACAGAAGACACGTTTTGCGTTATGTTTGTCCCATTTGATTTACGGTTCTCTCTTAAAAAGAAAAAGCTGTCTGACCGTGAGACTGATGTGTCGGCAGCTAGAAAAATAAATATGCCAAGGATGGCTAAAGATGATCCATCTCTATCGTCTATTTTCCTCCGAATGCAACGCTAGCTGCAACAGTAGTGTAGCATAATTCAACAAACTGCTTTAAAATTTCCAGGTAAAGTATGCCTTAAAACAGCATTCAAGTAAGAAATGGAAATGGAAAACTGCAAAGGCTAGTAATGCAGATGTTTACATTCACTTAACCCTTAATCGCCCCTCAAGTAGGGTTTACGTTTGAGTCCCTTGGGGTCAGATAGACCCCAAACTTTTACAGAGCGATTGCATAAGGAAATATAATTTTTTTACATGGAAAACTATATATCATTTTTTTTATTTACTTCTCAACTATACATTTATGCTGTGTTTTTGTGGGTATTTGGTAGTTTTTTACCTATTTACTGCACAAATACTTAACTATGTCATAAATTGGCTCATTAAAAATTATTTTTTAATGAAAAAATCACTTGAATGATGATCTTAAATAAATATAAATAGTTTTTGGACATTGCTCTATGTGTTAGGGATAGAATACCGCCATCTGTAGGTTTGTGGAAAAACTTTAGGAATTATAGTTAAAGAGAAAGAGTGCAATGACCACATTATCCAATAGAGGTCCATAGGGAAGTTATGCAAAAGTTAAGCTGCCTTTCATCTTTCTTTTATTTGCCCTTTTCCCTCTCTTTCTCATGATTGTTCCATGTTGCATTTGTGCTCTAGTATTTGTCCTTCATTCATGTATGGAATTTTTTCAGATTTATGCCAGTTTTGTTGATTTTATTTGCCAGTTTCTATAAAAATGCTCTCTGTTGCAGTCACACACATGTGTGTGTTTGTGTGTGTGTGTGTGTGTGTGTGCGTGTGTGTATGAGACAGAAAGTTCGTTCCACTTTGTGTTTATGCTCTAGGACCAGATCTTGATATAAATGTAGACATTTTCAGATTTATACTGGATTTAGTTTTTTTTTTTTTTACAAACAAAGTGAAAAAAAGCATTTTTTATATTTTCCCATTCATTGCCAAAATCCAAAAAAATGCTCCAGACACCTGTGTTTGTGTTTGTGTGTGTGTGCGTGTGAGTGAACATGCTTGTTCCATATTGCATTTGTGCTCTAGTATTAGTACTTCATTTATGTATGAAAATCTTTCAGATTTATGCCAGTTTTGAAGATTTTATTTGCCAGTTTCTATAAAAATGCTCTCTGTTGCAGTCACACGCATGTGTGTGTTTGTGTGTGTGTGTGTGTGTGTGTGTGTGTGCGTGTGTGTATGAGACAGAAAGTTCGTTCTACTTTGTGTTTATGCTCTAGGACCAGACCTTGATATAAATGTGGAAATTTTCAGATTTATACTGGATTTAGTAAAACATTTTTGACAAAAAAAGTGAATTTTTTTTATTTTTTACACTTTCCCATTCATTTTCAATGTGGGGTCAATCTGACCCAGAGGGACTTAAATGGTAAAATTTGTTTTACACACCTTTAGAACAACCAAATCAAGCCCAGATTTTTTGTGCATGTTTAGATAGATTATGTAGGAAAAGTCACCGAGTCTCATGGCCCTGAGATGAAGGGAACACTTTTAAAAAATGGAGGAAAAGTCCAGTGGGGTCAGCTGGACCCCAAGGGACGATTAAGGGTTAATACAAAACCACCTGTTTATGTGAAACTTGTGTGTTTTTGACACTTTAAAATAGATGCTATAGGACGCTAAAGATTCCGTTTAGTACACGCGCTGTGACAGCTGGCTTATGTGCACGTGCTTTAGGTGTGTGCGTTCGAAACACCATTTTAAACTGGCAAGGCGCGCAGCTTCTCTCACTCTCACAGTGTGGAAGCGGTTGAAATTGCAATAAACAAGTCTAAGTTGTGAACAAATAATTTGTAAAGATTTGCCTGAAGAAGAAGCCATGATGAACAGTCAATTTGTACGGAGGCATCTGATGACCAAACTACACTGGAATTCGCGAACAGAAAAATCAAGTAAGCCCAGAGCGGTTTGTGTTCAGATTGCGTGTTTTTAGCGAACCGTACCATATGATGAGATCAAACCATACCCAGACCACCTCCTGAGATGGTCTCGGTTCGCTCCGCTTTAAAGGGGTCTGAGATCGTTTGGAGTGTTCACATATGGACCAAAATCACGCGAACCGCGCTTAGACCCCCTGAAAAGGACTGTGGGGGAGGGGGCGTGGTTTCGCGAGGTCTGTAGCGGGAGAGAGAGGGCGGAACCGAGTGGTGAGTAAGTAGGTCAAGTGCAGATCACAAACACCTGTGTCTCATTGCAGTAATTGGCGTGGAGAGACCGCATAAAAGCCGCTGCGGGATGAGAGAGAGAGGCAGAGAGAGACCGGACTGGGACTGTGCGCAACATGCTGGACAAAGAGAAACTGTAAACGAAGCCTGAGAGGCAGTTAAAGACAAGAGTTATGAGTGTTTGAGACAGAGAGGCCACCGTGCGTGTTTTGTGTTATACGAAGTTTGAGTATTAATAAAAAAAACAGTCCCAGTCACGCCGACCCCGTCTTCTTCCTTCCCACCCCCACACGAACCTCTACTACAAGGACCAAGTGTGAAAACACCCTCAGATTGAGCTTTTTGGCAACAAACACTCTAAGTGGGTCTGGCGTAAAACAAAAGATGAGTATCCCGAAAAGCACCTTGTGCCCACCGTGAAGTATGGTGGAGGATCTGTGATGCTGTGGGCCTGTTTCTCTTCCAAAGGCCCGGGAACCTTGTTAGGGTGCATGGCATTATGAACGCTTTGAACTACCAGGACATTTTAAATAAAAACCTGATGGCCTCTGCCAGAAAGCTGAAGATGGGTCGTCATTGGGTCTTTCAGCAGGATAATGATCCAAAACATGTGGCAAAAATCTACACAAAAATGGTTCAGCAGTCACAAAATCAAGGTCCTCCCATGGCCATCTCAGTCTCCAGACCTCAACCCAATCGAAAACCTGTGGGGCGAGCTAAAGAGGAGAGTGCATAAGAGAGGACCCAGGACACTGGATGATCTAGAAAGATTGTGCAAAGAAGAATGGTCAAAGATCCCTCTCTCTGTGTTCTCCAATCTTGTGAAATGTTAGGAGGAGATTAAGTGCCGTCTTGATGGCAAAAGGGGGTTGTACAAAGTATTAACATCAGGGGTGCCAATAATTGTGGGACACATGATTTCAAGGTTTTTTTTTCTAAATGTGTGATTTTTGTTTTGTTTTTTTTACCACCAAAGTAATGTACTTCAATGAAAGGTTGGATTTTTCTCTTTTTTGCATTTGGGTTCTGTGTTGTTTAATAAATAAGGAGAATTTTTAGAAGTCCACGACCACATCTTAAACAGGGGTGCCAATAATTGTGGAGGGCACTGTAAGTCTACTTCAAGATATATCATAGATCAAATGGTCTGGCAATGAATAGAGTAGCCTAGGCTATTTCAGAATGACTGTATCATGAGACCATCGATATGATGGACAAAATTGTATTGTAGTTGCGAGTACACCAGTCCTATGCAATTATTCTTGCTTCACTAAATGCCGCAAAGTGTCCTCCTTTTTGGTGTTATGGAAATGGTCACCTTAGCAACAACACCCATTAGTCAAATGCAGGGACGTCACTATTATTGGAAGACAGGGGGGGCTTAGCCCCCAGCATGTTTGCAAAATCTTTGCACTCACATCTAGAGCTACACTCATGAGTTACTAAGCAATGACTTAAAAGCTATCTGTCTGCTCATATAAATGTATGATAAAGTAATAGCATACTATTCCTCCCTATATAAGATAAGTTGTCCACAGAATGCTATTTAATTACACAGAACCACATGTATTCAACCCATTTTTGAGCTAAAATACAAATATACAGCTAAACCTAAATTGAGCTAAAAAAAACCTAGGCTACAAATACCACAGCTGTACAATTTTCACACCATATACTAAATTTACCCTACACAATAGCCTAATGACATAACATTATTTAATATTTTAATCACAGCTTCTATAGTGTTTTGACATTGACAACCCAAGTGCATTTTATCTCAAACTTGCGACTAGTTAACTTTCTAAAGTAGCCATCGCTTCTAGGGTCGACATTAACACACTGACAAAATGATATTCTGAATTAAAAATATTTTTATACCACTTTTTAATGTGTGATTGTGTAAAGGTGTTCACGATATACCAACCTTTCGTGAACTTGCTTTCAACGTCGAACACTCGTTCTCATGAAGACGGCGGTGTGTGTATGGCGCGCGTGTATGTGAGAGGGAGCGTGAGATGCAGGAAAAGGAAATGCATCTGAACGTTATTTGCTCTATGAAAGACATTGATAAAGACGAAAACTAAGGACATTTAATCTATAATTTTATTTTAGTTTGTTTTGCCAAACACACATTACAGATTTGATTAGTTATCGTTTTTTTGTAATGCCTCGTTTTTGTTTTTATTTCAGTTAAGGACAACCCACCTAGTTTTCGTTCATTTTTGTTAACGGTTATAACCTTGGTAACGACGAGACGAGATGAATCCTCCAGGCAGTTACTTGAGGTAGCGCTCCCGTCTGCAACGCTCTGAAAGCTGCCACAGTTCACACCAATGCAACGAGATGCGGTTCATCATCTTGATAGCACAACAACTCTTTGTTAGGCTACTTCTGTCCAACTTCCGACTTTTCTGCCATTTTTTTGTAGCTGGAGATATATAATTTGTTGCATCTAAATATGAATGAGGATACGGTTATTGATCAATCAAATTGTTATTGTTGTTCTTATTATCATTTAGGGGGGCTTAGGAACATTTTGGGGTAGCTTCAGCTCCACTAAAATAGGCCTAACAACGTCCCTGGTCAAATGTCTTGTGGGCACATATCCATTGTGTGTTTTGAGACCTTAATTCTTAGACTTAAATTATTATTTTTTTTTTTTCAAAAACCATGCATAAACGTTATTTTCTCAAAAATACAAGAATGTACATACACGTTGCTCTCATATTATGGTAGCCCAGTTTGTGCCGAATACAGTGTAATGACACTTTTGCCATTAAAATGTTTATTAAAGGGTAACTAAACCCTAAACCAACTTTTTTTAGTTAATGATCTGTAATACTGGGGCTTTATTAATGCTGTTCAGTGATTCGAGTAAATGTTTTGACATTTGAGTATAAAGTGTTTTAATTCTATAAAATATGGTGTATAACCGCCAAAGTGCTGCCCTCTTAAGGTTGAACGGTGGCTACTGCAGCTGAATTTTCCTATTGGACGTTGTGGTACATCGTGATGTAGGATGGCACTTCCAACGGCTCACTATCCGCGCCCCTGGCACGAGCTCACCATGCCTTCAGAAATGTTTTCCCCAATCACATGATGAGAACGGCTTCACTCCAGTATGAACTGTCATGTTACATGAAGTAGAAACATTATGAATGAAACTGACTTGACACTTGATCAGGCTTTTCTTGCAATATTATTGCCGGCCGTCGTGTGTACAGATCATTTTCATACATGAGACGCGCTTTCAAACCCTGACACGCAAGTGGTTGTCACGGTAACGAACAACAATACTGTAACGTGCTGGCGTATATAGTCTAACTTATTTGAGGAAATCTGTTTATAATAGGCATTTAGGTCTGGACTTATTGGTCCTGCGCTGCTTATTGATTCAGTTAATTTGAATGAAAATACATTGCATGTATATCAGATATATGATCTATTTTTAGTGGCATTCAGTATAAGGATTTTACCGTTCATAGATCAGGTCAGTTCTCTTGAGCTGCTGCTTCGCTAGCATCGTCGGCATCGGGAGTTAACGCAGTTTTAGCCAGCGGCTCGCATTGATAGGGCTCTGGGTCTGTGTCTACAGACAGTTCACCCTCCTCCACAGGTGAAGGTGGGGGATCACTCCAGTCATTCTCCATCTTTGCGACTCGCGAGTCAGACAGCTGTCAATCAATCCGTCACTGCGGGTCTCAGGTGCACACCCTCCGCTCAGCTCCGCCCTCGGTTCGTCCCCTCTGTCTCCTCTGTCTCTGCCCACTTTTCCAGCATTTTTCAAAAATTGCCAGTGGGTGGAGTTAAGCTCTGAGCTGGGGTTTAGTTACCTTTTAATAACATAAAACAATAAAATCCATTTTCACTCTTTTTTTTGTGTGTAAAAGGACCTATAACTGAGGATAGGAATGATATATCAACAAATCCCTCTCTAAAAGCCTTCAGAATATAGTTAAGTATAACAGTGCTTGTAGGTGCTACTGAAGTGGATATATTGTGTGTATTGATATAGTGTGAGAAAAAACTCATTTTGAGAAAAGCCTTTAAAGTTTTATATTATATAATTTCATACATTTCTATTGAAACCCCAGCCTACAAACAAAATATGTATTCAGTTCATTAATATCAGTAATGTATAATATTTAAAACACATTGAAATTGATAAATAAATAAATTATGAATAGCAAGAGCATTATGGTAAAGGTCCCATTGTGTGGATTTTTTAAAATTATTTGATAATGTTTCCTGGGGTGTAGTTTGTACATTGTTAGTATGATTTTTTACTTTAAAAAATGTCATAATTTAGAAATAAAAGGCATTTTATGATATTTGATATTTGCCTTCTGGCTTGAATGCTCTGTTTCAAGGAGCATGTCTGCTGTGAGACTTCAGTGTAAATGCCCACTGTTGTGATTGGCTGATATCTTTGCATTTGAAATGAGTTTTAGATTATGTGGCGGAGGGGGCGTGGTTTAGCGAGATCTGCAAACACTGCCAGAGAGAGACCAGACCAGAGAGACGGAGAGCTGGAGAAAGATTGCTGAGAAAGTTATATTGCACTGAGTTGTTGAGAGCACTGTGAGCGTGCGTTTATTTTGTTTGTATCTGACAGTTCTGAATAAACACAAGTCCCAGTCACGCCGACCCTATCTTCTTCCTCCTTATTCTACGAACTTTGTAACATGTGGAACCCCTCTCGAATACTTTTACTACTTTTTTTTTTTTAACCATTACAGCTGTCGAGATGAACGAATCGTGAAAGTGTTGATCTATTTTTAGATCTTTTCCCATCACATGAAAGGCTGCAGTGATGAGCATTGAGTAAACAGGCAGTCTGTCGATCGCATGAATGCAGTGATCTCGTCATTGCAACATCGACATCAATATGAATACAGTAAGAGCCTCGTTGTTCAGCATAACAGCGTCAGTCATTATAACGACAGTTTGGACAAGTGTGTTCTTTGATCGCTCTCTGTAGTTTAACACACTTTAAATAACAGATTTGTTTCATGCTACTAAGAGAAACGATGCAAAGTTGATAGTTTAGTCACTGGCTTGATTCACTGATGCATAAACAGTATTAAACGATTTAGAAAGTAAGTCTGTGTGAACTTGAATGATTAGCTACACATCAGAAATCACTAATCACAGAACAGGCATTAATGAACACTCTTACGCACTGTTTGTGGCGGTGCTGTCGAATCCATATCGTAAAAGTCTGTTTGTAAAGCCTGTGCTGACATTGCGATTAAAATAAACAATCCACTTTCTCCAAATTCTCATCATAATCTGTTGTCATTTAATTTCTTTTTTGATTTTGGCGTTGTCTTAGATTAATATTCACGAGAGTCACCTCCTTATACTCCTGAATCCTTGTAGAGTTTAACGATACCCCCACGATAATTCCCAGTATATTTTAAGTGTTAAATATCACCGTTGCACAAACCATTAGGTGAAACCTGGCATGTTTGGTATCGTTGGACTCGGCAAGGATTCAGAAGTGTAAGGAGGTTACTCTCATGACTATTGAACTAATGGTTGGGTGCGGTTATACACATTTTCATGTTTTTTTCCGTGTTATAGCGCCACCGAGTAGGGCTGATTCTTTTCATGTGACCTCCGATTGATATTATACACATGTGTTCCAAGTTTAGCGAAAATATCTTGTTCCGTTCATGGGTTATAGCCATTTTAGTAAAAGTGGCTCCCGTCACATTGAACATTTTGGAGTGCTAGTGCCAGTTTGTAGTTGGTTCCACTGACAAGCCTTCTAAGAACCGATTTTGCTTTCCACATGCCGAGAGCCACAACAGAGCCAGGTCTTATGTCTGTATACGTCTCATTTTTCTCAGCAACGCTAGCGAGACAGCGGGAAACACAAACACACCAGGCTTGTTTGAGATGCATCTGCGCTGCGCAAACTGATCCGTGTATGATATCAAAACACAGCATGAGTGAATCAAAAGCATAAGGAGTCATATGCTCTCGTTGGACTCGTTGTCATACGGCGATCGGTCTGCACAGCACCGCTGCATCTGGAACATGCCTTCCATCAACAATGGCAAACGTTGCGTTACTATTGATGCACATGGCTTTACGATCCTACATCGGCATCAAAACACAGCGAATCCAACGCATTCATGCAGCTCTAAAATAGTCGTCATGAAATGTGTGGTATGATAAAATGAACAGTGAACCATTGAAATGTTTGCTTATAATGCGGGGCCTCAGCACCAACACGTGAACAATAACATCTCAAATTCATCTTCCTTTTTATCAAAAATATTGACAAGACAACCAGCAAACCTGATATTATATTCTATACAAACAGCGACAACACTTAATTGCAGTTGAGATACACCGGCTTTGCATTCACAAAACCAGGTAGGATGAACGCAGTTGTCTTTCCATTCTTCTTTGTATGCCCTATTTTCGTTTTCAACTTTCCTCTTTAGACTCTTTGGTAATGCCATTTTCTCTCACCGACTATCTTAAATGTTAACATCACTACACACAACGTAATCGCGTACCTCCAGCTGGCAAACAATAAAAAAAATGCAGTTTACTACATGAGGATGACAAGTGTAAAAGTAGACTACGTCAAATAATTATTACAATAAGTTAGGCTCTATTGTGTAACAAGAAAATTAAAATACACATTTATTATTCACAATATGGAAAGAGGAAATAAAACAGTTCGTTAAGAGCATGACTCAAACCTTCCATTAATGGGCTTATTCAAGTCTTCTTTTATTTTTTTAGTTATTTTTATCCATTCTGCATCTTCCGCATATGTGTGTGTTTTAGAAAGGCAAAGTTGACATAGTGTTGCAAGTTGGTGAATGAAGATACTTAGGTTACGTGTCACTACTGCTTTATTAATGTGTCCAATTTTTTTAACAGAGTAACAGCTCACTACCAGTTACAAAAGACCCTGTAACTTTATTTCAACAGGCAATTCTAGTTGCATTTTTCATGAATACATTTCTTAAATGATCCCTTGATCTTTAAAGTTAATTTCTTGCCCGCCATCTAGTGGCAAATGTTTTTTTTTTGGGCCAATGTCAAATTTACTTGCCGACCCATGGTTTAGGAGTTCTGAGCAATTTCATACTTTTGACCACTGTATCACCCCCTATCAGGCCAATCGGCGCCTCAGTGACATTGTATTCGGTGTGAGTTCTACCAGCCCTGAAAGTTTCAAGTCTCTATGACTTACGATTTGGTCTGCCCGACCAGTTTTAGACAGAGAATGATGCATCATGGGAAAATTAACAATAACAATAGGGTTTCAGCATTTCTTGCTTGAACCCCTAATAATAATAATAATAATAATATAAAAATGTGTTTGAAAATACTGTAGACACAGCCACTTGATTGAGAGATTTATTTTAAATAGAATATTTACTTTATAATGTTATTGCAGTCTTACACACATGCTGTACAGTTACTCTGAGCTGTGCATTAATTTCAGTGGTGACAGATATTATGGGGGTGGCTTGATGCAGCGCAGGAGAAGCAGATAACTTGATCTTGACCCTTAAGAAACTTTAATTAATGCTGGCATGTAAAAAATCCCCAGAATGGACCCCAGATCCACCATCAAGTGACAGTGACAGTAATATTTGATTGTGTTCAGTACTTGCTCTACAGTAAATCGCGGAGCCATTTCAGGTTTAGCATGTTATAATGATTATTGTTTCATTATCTGTATAAAAGAAAATTGTTCATTTTCATAGGGAACTATGAGTGAAACGTCACTTCATCATTGCGTATTAGACATTGCCACCTTGTGAAATAAAGGTGAATTGCACTTATTCCACCATTAAAGACTCAATTATTGTTGTGCAGAAAAAAAAAACATACATACTGTCACACGTTAGTCTGTTTTGGTTGTGTTTCTGATTTGTCACATGTTCCTTTGTTCTCTTTCCCGCCATTTCTGTGTTTTCCTGATTACCCTCATTAGTTCGTTTATCCCAGCTGTGTCTTGTTCATTATCTCGTTTCTGTCCACTACCTAAAGGTAGGGTAGGTAAGAATGATCTAAAACACTTTTGTCCAAATTTGTTTAAACTTTCTTTATATATCAATACATAATTAAAATTTAAGTACTCTGAAAAAGAGAGTATAAAAATCGAGTGACTCTAGACTTTTTAATCTGCAATAAACACTGCTCATTATTTTCGTTCGGGCCGAAACAAGTGATTGGCTTGGGCGAATGTCACTCTCTCTCGTTACCATGGCTACCACCGCTTTTGCTACAGGATCTGCCCACATGCGCGCGCCCCAGTGTTGCCAAGTCGGGCTCCTTTAAACACTGTTGCCGCAGGCTGTTTTTCATGTCCGCGGTTTGAAGCGACCCCAATTATGTGATATTTTGCCCCGGGATTTGCGAATTTTAGCAGGCAGCCCTACCAAAAAGACACATATTTTACCCCCCAACGCGATTTTTACCGGAGAAACACGATTGGGCTTGTTTTGGGCTAGTTTTGAGTAGCAATTGGGCGGATTTTGTTGTGAAAACCTGGCAACCCTGGCGCACCCGTTTGATTTGAGTTCAAGAGGCTGTATATCTGCTTGACAGGTAATCTTTCATTTTGATTATACATTTTTTTGGTTTATGTTTTCATGAAGCATGTCTCACTAGCACACGTAGCTGCCTAATATATCTAACATAACATTACTTAGCATAAAGTTACAATGTTATACAATTAACGAACCATTAGTAGAGATGATAAATACTCAATATGCTTAGCTCAAGTTGATCGCTGTTGTGTTGAATTTCGCAAAATGTAACTTTAGATAACAAAATGCATGTGTAAAAGCTAGTACACCGCATCCAGGAACTTTTTTTTAGAACTAAGTTAGCTTTAGCTACTACCCTCTGTCTAAATTCTTTTACCATGTTCACCGGGAACTTTACCTGCGCGTTCATGTGTTTTGGGGGCGTGGCTTTGGAAAGAGCCTAGAAGGGAGAAGGTGGAGTGAATGGAAATAATGAGCTGTCTTTAAAACAGTCGTGAGAGGTCTACAGACACTCAATTATTATACTTTCTTTTTCTGAGTACTTACATTTTAATTATGTATTGATACATAAAGAAAGTTTAAACAAATTGGAAAAAAATTTTTTTAACCAAATCCTACCTACCCTACCTTTAAGTTCCTCTTGTTCATTCACTCCTTGTCTAGTCTCTGTTGTATTATGTGAAGAAGGTTGATGTCTAACTTTAAAAAAACGAATGAGTACACAAATAAAGTACACTTATGACACAAATAAAGTACACTTTAATATCACTAGTCAAGCATGTAATTAGTACCTACACAGGCATATACTTGTTGTTCCAATTTAGTGCATTAAAGTACACAAAATACACTTAAAGTTATGATTTAATACTGTAACACTCCTAAAAGTGTCCAGGAGGGCAGTGGAGAGGAGGCGGACCCGGGGGCAGGATGGAGGTTCAGGCCCGTGGAGCAGAAGAGGGACTGGAGACTGAGGCAGAGCAAGCAGGCCGGTTACATGACCAGGGTGGCACAGGCCCCGGCAGGCAGCCAGGGCAGAAAAGGCTGGGCAGATGACCAGACTGGTGCATGCCGGACAGATGACCAGGGAGGCGCAGGCAGAGTAGGCGGCCAGGGTGCAGCAGGTGGCCAGGGTGGAGCAGGCTTGGCAGATGAAAAGACTGGCGCAGGCCGGATGGATGACCAGGGTGACGCAGTTGGCCATGGTGGAGCAGGCTGAGCAGACGGGTCTAAAGATGGTCTTGAAGCCCCCCACGGCGGAGCAGACGACCACCACAGCAGTGCAGACAGTTCAGGAGACAATGGGGGTACAGGTAGTTAAACAGAATTAAGAATTAAACGAGACGTCCTCCGTAGGACACTAAGGCAGGAAGTATCACGTTGCTATGCCAACACTTTCACAGTGGAGTTGCGCTCTCACACCAGTTATATGAATGAAAATTATTTATAACTTGAAAATGACTATGAAATGTTTCTTGCCTTGACAGCAAAGTACTGTTCTAAACGTTTAAAAATCACTAAACACTTGTAATCCTGTTTACCACAACTATCTATTTGAGGTATTACAGCTTAAAAACAAAAACAAGCTTGAAACTATTTAAGTTTCAACACCACATCTTCGCTTGCATGTATATCTGCCGGATATACATGAATATATATTAATATTTAAAAAATAATATTTAAAAAACATGACGGTTGTTAATGGCGACGCAAAGAATTGTGGGTTAACTGCAGCAGCGAAGGATACACCTCATGCACACTCCGAATTCCTGAAAAGAAGGGCGCATTTGAAGGTTGCATTCGGAGTGTCCTACTTACTTTTCTGAAATGAGACAGCCTTGATGACGCATGCAGCCTTCAAATGCGACCTCTGGAGGACGCAACCTTGTGAAATGAGACACAGCTTGAGAGTCACAATCACTAAAATGTGCTGTTGCTGTTCCTGCACTTGACATGGAAGTTAATAAAAGATTAGTTTGCAACAAAACTGTTTCTTTACTGGATTAAGAAACATTTCATGGTACCAGGAGTGGTAATGATCACCAACACTGATAGTCGTCATGGAAAGTGTTAACGTTAGGCTGCACCCCCGCTTTTGAAAAAATCTTAAGAAATTACATACTCAGACTAAAACCGATACAGTTCATGAATCCTTTGCAATAAAAGCATAAGTATGGTCTCATTTATAAGCAGACACTGGGCAGTTTACTGTTTACTTATTTTCATAATCATTATATATATATATATATATATATATATATATATATATATATATATATATATATATATATATATATATATATATATATAATAAGCTTACAAGTTTTGTAAAGTTATTAGACGTTTATTTGTGTGAAATATATTTATGAAAATAAAATTGAAGTTGGCCTTGTAGCTATCTAAAAATGTGCTACAGCTAAAGCCACATGTCTGACCATGTTATATTTCAAATCGAAAGATGATAAATCTAAAACTGAATTTTATGAAATGTTTTACAAGATCATGTCATGTGATTTTATTTTGATATTTCTCTAAAATGTTAACTGATGTTTATTGCCATCTCTTCGGAGCTTTCATTCAATGCATTGTCTCTATTGTTTTGTGGTGCAAACAGCCCCATTCATTTTGTCTCCCCAGCACACATTCACACCTCTCTGGTCTGGTTATTATGGCTCTAATTATAATTCCTTTGTCTTCGTTGTAATCACTGAGGACTCTCTATTCAAACTGTTCTATTCAAACATAATTTCTTTGTTCAAACTGCTCACTTCACCTTCTCTGAAACTCTATAAAATGCCTTCTTGAAAATAAATTTTTTTTTTTACTATTCAATTTTTTTCATAAAAATAAAGTATTTGCTCGGGTGGCAGGTACATCTTGGGGCAAGTTAGCATGTTATCTTAGCACACCATCACAACAATTAATGAGATTAAAATCATGTTTTTACTCAAAACTTACTTTATATCACTTTATACCTCATAAGTCGAGTGTTTTAAACAACCTTCACAATAATAAAAGCTATACAATAATAAAAGCTATGTCGAATAGCATTGCATTATAAATATAATATATTATGAAAACACCCAACATGGCATAAAAAACACAGACAAACAAAATATTGTCGCGATTGTGTGTTTATTGTGTTCAAACGTGTCTATCTGCATGTTATAGTGATCTCTGGAAGCTTTGTTTATGTAAGAGACTTACTGGAATGTCACATGGTTTGTCTCTTCCTCGTCTGTACCATATATGGACTACATGTGCACGGAGCGCCTTAGGCTGTTAGTATGAACTGAAAACAGAGCACATCAGAGCATCCACACTCATAATGATTACATCTGCGCATTTTGGGGAAAGATTGAATAAATATTACTCCTCTGTATAGAAATTTGACACAAACATATGAGAATCTATCAATACTTCTAAACATCTGCACACTTTTGAACTAAAAGCCCTGAGGGATGTTGTTTTGTCGCGAGTCTTCATGATGAGCATAGAGGAGTTTTTTATTAATGAGAGCAGCTGACGCTCATATTACAATCAAAAGGTACCGACACCGGTTTTCATATTCAGAACTCCTGACACATATTAACAAATTACGGTCACTATAAGATTTTGAGAATAAAACAGAGGTAAAAAATTAAAACTTTAGTCTTAGATCTTTTTAATGATGTAGCTATAGTTTGTCAAGGTAATTACTTACATCTGACAGTAACTTTGAGCTAATTAAGCAAAGAAAGCTTTAGTGCATTGACGTCCTCGTGCAGATTATCAAGTTGTGATAGAGGGTTGTGGTTGTGGCATCTTGGCAGAGGGCTCTGGACTGGTGGCCATCTTGTCCGAAGATGCACACTCGGCAGCCATCTTGTCTGAAGAAACAGGCTTGGCGGCCATCTTGTCTGTAGACAAAGGTTTGGCTGCCATTTTGTCCAAAGACACAGGCTCCCAAAAAAGTTTAGGGGTAGCTTCCTTCTCGACCTCCCCAGCTGTGAAAGGGGAACCAGCAAGCAAAAGGGCATAGTGGAGGACCATCACGGACAAGTTTATCTTGAAGTGGTTTGTTTAATCCATAACAAAAGAAATCGATGAGTGCAAAGTCAGGCAGGTCAGATAAATATGCAATGTCTAGTAGTCCTTGAGGGTAGGCTACGATTACCTTGACGTAGGCTGACTGTCTAACTGCTGGATCCATGTTGGCGAAGTCTTCTGTAATGAACTTCTCTGAGACACGAAGGCTGAGGATACAAACGCAGCTTTATTAAGAGGATAATCCACAATCGTAGTCAAAAACAGGAAAAGGGTAGGGATGGCTAATGCGAAACTGACGTTTCAACGCTTTGTCGAGATCCCGAAGTGCAGATGTTTCGAAACACTGCTCCGAACTGTAATTCGAAACACCCATGTCACGTGACTATGGCTAAATGAAGCTTCAAGTGTTTCATAGGGTGGCGCCTGTCGAAACTGCGTTCGATTGAAAGGGGTGGGAACAAACCACACACATCTGTATGAACCTAATTCCCCACAGTTTAAAAGTAAGTTAATCCATCTTCACCTCGTGTTTTTTTGTGATAGCAGTGATTTTGTGATATAAGTGAGATGTATAGTGTGCTTTGTTTATATTTAGGCTAGATTTAAATGAGATATATTGACTGATAGTTAGAATAGATATAGTGACACATTCATATAGGCTAAGTTAGATAGTGACAGATAGCACAGCATAAGTTAGAGATATAGAATTACATAGATATAGATTCATAGGTGATATAAGCCGCGTTTCCACCGCAGGAACTTTCCCCCGGAACTAGGAACTTTGGGGGGGGACTCGGTGTGTTTCGACCGCAGGAACCAGGGTCTAAATGAAGTTCCGGGTAAATATTTCCCCCTCCAAACGGCCCTGCTTGCGAGGTGGTACTTTTCAAAAGTTCCGGAACTTTCGGGGGTGGGACTTGGGCGCTGAACACGCTGATTGGTTTAGCTCTCGCAGCATTTTTTTTTCCACCGCCATTTTTACAAGTCTTTTGCGAGGTGGGTTCTGCGTTCAGTAAATATTTTCTTTGCAACAATGGAGTTCAACAAAAAATTCGACCGATGGACCGATGACGAGGTTCAGGCTTTATTGAGCATATATGCGGAGGAGGACATCCAGCGGGAACTGGAAACGGCAACCCGCAATGAAAAGGTATAACGTTACCTGAAGATATCGACTCGGTTCCAGTCACACTGGAAAACAGTGCAGAGAGAAGTTAAATAAATTAAGACAAGATTACAAGAAATTAAAGGATAACAACCGGAGCGGTTCCGACCGGCGTATCAACAAGTGGTATGACCGCCTGGACGCGTTGTTGGGACACGGATGTCCTTTTCTGGTGCAGCGGTAACAAAAGACTCGGCTAGTGCGTTGTTGGAAACCATCCAGGAATCCGAGTGGGTTGAAGGTAAATATCTCATCTTGGTATCATCTATTAAACTCGTTGCAGTGTTTAATCACGTTGCAGTAACTTTTTTCAACGTGCTTTTCCAGACGTAACGAGTGGCCCCAATGAATTGCAGGCAACGGAGACCAGCGTGTTTTCCCCCGCGGTCACCAGTACGTTAGCCCTCGTCCCGTGTCTCCTGCCGAAACACACACACGCCGAGGTATAAAGCTGACAAAATGTGTATATATTTAAAAACTGATGTGTAATCCTTAATGGTTTTGAGTAGTTTTGTTTTTAATTGTAAACTTAAATTGCCCATGATAAAAATTGCACACTGGGCATTGTTCAAGCTGGGCAAACAATTGTTCATTATTTGTAGTGAAAACACTAAATAATTAATTGATGGTTTCTATTGTTTCATGGTTGCCTTGTGGATTAATTTCCATGTGTTTCTTTCTACTTAGGGAAAAGGAAAGGGGACTGACTTTTCTTGATGCACTGAGGGACATGGAGGATGCTAACCCGGCCGTCCTGCAGCATGGACAAGAACAGCGTGACCAATATATGCAGCTGTTACTTGAGAGCCAGACCGAGGAGAGATGAGGAGGCAAGAGCTGGCATTCCACCAGTCAGAAGCGGAAGAAAGCAGACGGCAGCAGAGGGACTTTCAGACCGGGTTTCTGTCTGTTCTTGGACAGTTTGTCCAGTCGTTCAAGAAGTAGCCACAACGACCAGCCGCTTGAATGAAGCATTTGCACTACCACATTTGTACTTTATATATTGTACGTATACACAGCTCTTGGACAGGTTACTGAAAAATACACTTGTTGTTTTCACATTTTATATTTTCATTTTATTGTTCTAGTAATTTATTTGGCTTTGCACACTTTTATTTTAATTTTGTAAGAACTAATCTGTCTAAAATAAAGTCAAATGTGTAAAATGTCACTGTGTCTTTTTAATTTCCACATTCTAACTATATAACCACATTCTAATTGTATTCATATAGTGTTGGAAGCAAATAAAAGGGCTGCTGCTCGCAAGTCTTTCTGAATATGCACATAAACATATCTAGAAAACCCAAATATTATATTTTTAAATGTATAACTATGTGAATGTAGTATAATAACTTATAACCACAACTTAAGTGAAGCCATAAGTGTGGTCCTGCTTCATTTCAAATTTGAGGAAGAAGTCTCTAAAATTATGCATTTAATGAAGCATATTGTAATACTAGTCATGTGAATTTTTTTTTTTTTTTAGTGAATGCTAAGAGATGTTATTGTGATAAAAAATAAATACTTGCAGTCTAGTACCTAATCTTTCAACCGCTTAATTCAGTCTATTGTTTTCATTCAATTAACTTTTCACACATCTGTCATGAATGACTTTAACCTCATTATCCTTTTATAGAAAATCTTTTGTTTTGGAATTGAGCACATTCAGATTTTGGATTGCCCATCATCCCATTTTGCATTAAAATGGTCAAACCAGGTAAAAGTGCACGTTTAAATAAGCAGTGTTGGTAATGTGTGTGTCAGAATGAGTCTCGGAGTCAAATGCAAGTTCAATGTTTATTTAGAAGTTACAAAGAGAGGTCTAGGCAAGACACATATCACACTCCACAGAATTGAGTCCACATGCGGCGTCCCACGACGTAATCCACTCTGGTGGGTAACCGGAGAGAAATCCTCACTTTGAATGACTGACAAAATACTCCATGCACTGGACAGAAGACGAGGCAGCGCCTGGTAGAAAAGACAGCTCGCCGAACTCAGGATGAAACTGGATCTTGCCTAAAAACGAAGCGCACCAGTCACACCGACAAAGCAGGGCAGAGTTCTCTCAAGGACAAGTTCACGAATACCACAAGCGTGTGAATTCCGGGCGTTGACAAGCCTCCGGGTGCCTGCGACCAAACCAGCGAGTAACTGAAGAGACAGAAACCAGGACCTCCAACTGGACAGAACAGAGACTGAGACCAACCAAAAAACAATGAGCACGCAACGAGAGACAGGACAAGGTGCTATAAAAAAGGGAATTAACTGATGAGACATGACAGGTGAACAATTAGTGAAACGAGTGGGAGGGACCAGTGAACCCGTGAGGAACCACCACCAACAGGTAAGAAAATACATACACACACACACATGATCACCCAGGAGTCCTGACAGTACCCCCCCCCCCCATGACCGGCACCGGACGGGCATGGAGGAGACTCACCCTGTCGCCGACGGAGATCCTCGATCAGAACAGGGTCCAGTATATCCCGGGCCGGAACCCAGCACCTCTCCTCCGGACCGTAACCCTCCCAGTCCACTAAATACTGAAAACCTCTGCCCCTGCGACGAGAATCTAGTAATCTCCTAACAGTATAGGCAGGAGCACCATCCACTAGACGAGGGGCGGGGGGTTTAGGGGCAGAGACAGGGGGATTGTTCCGGGCAAAAATCACAGGTTTAACCCTGGATACATGAAAAACTGGGTGAACCCGACCAAGAATAGGAGGTAACTTAAGCTTGACCGCTACCGGACTAATGACCTTAGATATACTGTATGGCCCAATGAAACGAGGAGCCAGCTTACGAGAAGGCTCACGGAGAGGCAGATCCTTGGTGGAAAGCCATACCTTTTGTCCACACACATAACGGGGTGGAGGTCGCCGGTGACGGTCAGCCGCAGCTTTGGTTCGTCTGGAGTTTTGTAATAAGAGGGATTTAGCTTTCCTCCAAGTGCGTCTGCACCTGTGCACGAAAGCTAAAGCAGACGGAACCACTGCGTCGGGCTCCTGTGATGGGAAAAGGGGAGGTTGATATCCGACAGATAATTCGAACGGAGACAAATTAGTGGATGCGACGGGAAGAGAATTATGAGAGTACTCGACCCAAGGAAGCTGTTGGCACCAAGAATTCGGATATTTAGACGACAGACAGCGAAGCGTTCGACCGAGATCCTGATTAGCCCGTTCGCATTGCCCATTGGTCTGCGGATGATAACCAGAAGACAGGCTGGCTGTAGCGCCGATCTGTCTACAAAACTCCTGCCAAAAACGAGAGATGAACTGAGGACCCCTATCTGAAACTACATCAGTCGGAATACCGTGTAACCGAAAGACGTGATCAATCAAAACCTGAGCCATCTCCTTGGCAGAAGGAAGTTTCGGTAGGGGAATAAAATGAACCGCTTTAGAAAAACGATCCACCACAGTCAATACGACAGTGTTACCATTAGATGCCGGTAAGCCGGTGACAAAATCAAGGGCTATATGAGACCAGGGGCGGGAGGGCACGGGCAAAGATTTAAGCAGACCAGCGGGAGGTTGATTAGATGCTTTATTACAAGCACAGACTGAACAGGCTAATACAAACTGTCTGACGTCTGAAGCCATAGAAGACCACCAAAAACGTTGACGGATGGCAGCCAACGTTCTCCGAATTCCTGGATGGCCGACAAACTTGGATTCGTGACCCCACCGGATGACATCGGAACGTAAACGCTCAGGAACCCATAGACGACCCGCCGGACACCCCTCCGGAACTTCCCCCTCTCGGCTGGCCTCTCTCACCCGCTGTTCGATTCCCCACACGAGGGCACCGACCACTCTCCCCTCCGGGAGAATGGTTTCGGTCCGCTCCGACCCGGAACCCTCGAACAGGCGGGAGAGAGCGTCAGGTTTAGTGTTCTTGGACCCCGGCCGGTACGAGAGGGTGAAGTTAAAACGCTCAAAGAAAAGTGCCCAGCGAGCCTGTCTAGATGTTAATCTTCTGGCTGAACGGATATAATCCAAATTCGTATGATCCGTCCAGACCAGAAAGGGTTCCGAGGTTCCCTCCAACCAGTGACGCCACTCACCCAGAGCGAGTCTAACCGCCAGCAGCTCCCGATTACCTATGTCGTAATTTCGCTCCGCTGGGTTTAACCGATGAGAGAAAAAAGCGCACGGATGCACTTTCCCGTCAACAGAGGATCGCTGAGATAAAACGGCGCCTACCCCGACATCAGATGCATCCACCTCCACTATAAATTGTTTAGCCGCATCGGGAATAGAAAGAACAGGTGCAGAGATGAAACGGGATTTTAATTCATCAAAGGCCTCCTGAGCTTCAGTATTCCAACGGAAACACACTTTAGAGGAAGTAAGAGCGGTAAGAGGTTTAGCGATCTGACCAAAGTTTCTGATGAAACGCCGATAAAAGTTGGCGAAACCCAGAAATCGCTGAAGCTCTTTACGAGTGTCGGGCACTGGCCATTCGGCGACCGCTTTAACTTTAGCGGGATCGGGGCGAATCTCTCCCTCGGCTATGACGAAACCCAGAAACGAAACCGACTCCTTGTGGAACTCGCACTTCTCCGCCTTAACAAAGAGCTGATTCTGTAACAACCGTTGTAAAACCTGGCGAACATGCTGGGTGTGTATCTGCATTGAGGGAGAAAAGATGAGAATGTCATCCAGATACACGAAGACAAATTTGTTAATCATGTCACCCAGCACTTCATTGACCATGGTTTGGAAGACAGCCGGTGCGTTACAAAGGCCGAACGGAAGAACACAGTATTCCCAGTGCCCTGATGGTGTATTAAAAGCTGTCTTCCACTCATCGCCCTCTTTGATACGTACCAAGTGATAAGCGTTGCGCAGATCTAACTTGGTAAACACGTGTGCTCCCTGTAATAACTCGAACGCTGACGACATTAAAGGCAAGGGGTACTTATTCTTAACAGTAATGTCATTCAGCCCTCTATAATCAATGCACGGACGAAGAGACCCGTCCTTCTTTTTGACAAAGAAAAATCCAGCGCCAGCTGGAGACGAGGAGCGGCGAATGAGACCGGCATTAAGAGATTCATTGATGTACTTATCCATAGCCTCTCTCTCCGGTTTAGATAGGGAAAATATGCGACCCTTAGGCGGAGAAGTGTCTGAGAGAAGTTTGATCTCGCAATCATACGACCGGTGAGGAGGCAGGGAAGCCGCCCGGGCCCTACTGAACACCCGATACAGATCAGAGTATTCCGCCGGAACTCCCGAGAGATCAACATCCGGAACCTGAAAAGTAGAACACACAACAGGAGAAGAAGTAGGACCGAGACATGAAACATGACACGAAGACTTCCAAGATAACACAACACCGTTCTGCCAATCAACGTGAGGATTATGTTTGGTCAGCCAGTCATGCCCTAAGATGACCGGCGATTGAGACTGTTCTAATAACAAAAATTCGATCTCCTCACGATGATTGCCAGAGACGAACAAACTCACAGGGGGTATGCGATGGGTGATAACAGCCATGTGCTGTCCCTTTAAAGTCCAGGCGGAGAGAGATGAAGAGAGAGGAATAAAAGGAAAAGCCCACGATTCGGCCAAACCGGCATCCAGAAAACTTGCCTCCGCACCAGAATCCAGCAACGCCTGTGACTGAAAAGACTGTTTATAATTAATGGTTACAGGAAGTGTGGTGCAGCCTACGGGAGACTTTACTGACGACACGCCCACCGAAACTCCCGAAGTCATCGGCGGACAGTACCCTTTTACCGGACACGCAGCGGCGATATGCCCTGCCTTACCGCAATACAAACATAACCCACGGGACAGACGACGATGTCTTTCAGTGGCGGTAAGACGGAGCTTGCCCAGTTGCATAGGCTCCTCCGTCTGGAGAGAAGGTGCGGTGAATTCGTCCGGCTCAGAGATGGCGAGATGACGAAACGACCGGCGGATGTCTCGTTGACGGTGGCGAGTCTCGACTCTCAACGCCAGGTCGATCGCCGTCTCTAGAGATATTGAAGGATCCTGTGCAGCAATCTCGTCCTGAATGGCAGGATTAAGACCCTCGAGGAATTGAGCCCGTAGTGCAGCGTCATTCCAGCCGCTGGTGACGGATAGCGTCTTGAACGCGATGGCATAATCCGTGACGGAAGAGGTTCGTTGCAGTAGCCTTACCAGCTCGGCGGCTGCCATATCCCCACGAAGCGACCGATCAAATAAATTCAGCATCTCCGTCTCGAGAGCCTCAAATGAAGTCGTGCACGGAGCCTTGGCCCCCCATACGGCCATTCCCCACTGTCTCGCCCTTCCGGTGAGAAGTGTCAATACATATGCCACCCTTGACGTTGAAGCAGCAAAAAGCCGTGGCTGAAGAGCGAAAACAAGGGAACACTGCTGCAGGAAGGCCCGGCAGGTGTTGGGGTCGCCGTCGAAGCATGGAGGTGTCGCCGCGTGTGGCTCACGGTCTGCAGGTGCATTCTCAACAGGTGCAGAAGGGAAACGCCCTCCGACCGGGGAAACAAGCTGGTACACCCGGGTACTGAGCTCCGTAAATTGTTCTGAGAGGGTACGGAAATCTCTGGCAGCTACACTCAACAGAGATGAATGCTGTTCAATGACCACTGTCTGTTGATGAAGTGCGGCATACACCGAATCCGAACTCGCTGACTCCATCATTGGCGTGCTCATTCTGTCAGAATGAGTCTCGGAGTCAAATGCAAGTTCAATGTTTATTTAGAAGTTACAAAGAGAGGTCTAGGCAAGACACATATCACACTCCACAGAATTGAGTCCACATGCGGCGTCCCACGACGTAATCCACTCTGTTGGGTAACCGGAGAGAAATCCTCACTTTGAATGACTGACGAAATACTCCATGCACTGGACAGAAGACGAGGCAGCGCCTGGTAGAAAAGACAGCTCGCCGAACTCAGGATGAAACTGGATCTCGCCTAAAAACGAAGCGCACCAGTCACACCGACAAAGCAGGGCAGAGTTCTCTCAAGGACAAGTTCACGAATACCACAAGCGTGTGAATTCCGGGCGTTGACAAGCCTCCGGATGCCTGCAACCGAACCAGCGAGTAACTGAAGAGACAGAAACCAGGACCTCCAACTGGACAGAACAGAGACTGAGACCAACCAAAAAACAATGAGCACGCAACGAGAGACAGGACAAGGTGCTATAAAAAAGGGAATTAACTGATGAGACACGACAGGTGAACAATTAGTGAAAGAGGAGGATGCTACCCGGGCCGTCCTGCAGCATGGACAAGAACAGCGAGACCAATATATTCAGCTGTTACTTGAGAGCCAGGCTGAGGAGAGATGAGGAGGCAAGAGTTGGCATTCCACCAGTCAGAAGCGGAAGAAAGCAGACGGCAGCAGAGGGACTTTCAGACCGGGTTTCTGTCTGTTCTTGGACAGTTTGTCCAGTCGTTCAAGAAGTAGCCACAATGACCAGCCGCTTGAATTAAGCATTTGCACTACCACATTTGTACTTTTATTTATTGTACGTGTTGGCACAGCTCTTGGACAGGTTACTGAAAAATACGGGGTTTTTTTATATTGTTGTTTTCACATTTTATATTTTAATTTTATTGTTCTAGTAATTTATTTGTTTTTATTTAATTTTGTAAGAACTAATCTGTCTAAAATAAAGTCAAATGTGTAAAATGTCACTGTGTCTTTAATTTCCACATTCTAACTATATAACCACATTCTTCATTGTATTCATATAGTGTAGGAAGCAAATAAAAGGGCTGCTGCTCGCAAGTTTTTCTGAATATGCACATAAACATGTCTAGAAAACCCAAATGAATGTAGTATAATAACTTATAACCACTACTTAAGTGAAGCCATAAGTGTGGTCCTGCTTCATTTCAAATTTGAGGAAGAAGTCTCTAAAATTATGCATTTAATGAAGCATATTGTAATACTAGTCATGTGATTTTTTTTTTTGTTGTGAATGTTAAGAGATGTTATTGTGATAAAAAATAAAATACTTGCAGTCTAGTACCTAATCTTTCAACCGCTTAATTCAGTCTATTGTTTTCATTCAATTAACTTTTCACACATCTGTCATGAATGACTGAAACCTCATTATCCTTTTATAGAAAATATTTTGTTTTGGAATTGAGCTATTACAACACATTCAGATTTTGGATTGCCCATCATCCCATTTTGCATTAAAATAGTCAAACCAGGTGAAAGTGCACGTTTAAATAAGCAGTGTTGGTAATGTGTATACATAAGCAAAAGCAGCGCTGCTTGCATCTCCTCCACTTGTTATTGTTGCAGACAGTATCGCGCAAAATTGATTACTGTCCGTCGCTGACTGGGAGGAGCAGTCGCGCGCATTCCCACGTCACCGGACTGAATTTGCCTAATCTTCCCGGTACTTTAGACCGCGGTGGAAACGCAGATTGTAGCAGGTCTGGGGGAGAAAAAGTTCCTGGGAAAAAAGTTCCTGGTACAAATAGTTCCGGGTAATTTCGGTGGAAACGCGGCTATACAGTACTTGCTAAAAAATATTTCTGCATGCCAGCAACAAGTGTCCCTTGTGAGAGGATTTTTTCAAAGGCTGGAAAAATAATATGTAAAAAAAGAAGTCGGCTAAGTCCTTCAACAGCAGAGCAAATAATATTTTTTTATAAAAATGTTATGTAACAAATGTCACACATTGTGGCTTTATGTTATTAATGTTCATTTTTCCTGACCAAAAAAAAACATATAGTTATTCACAATGAGGAGGCTACAGGTTACAAAACCAAGATCATGTAGTTGTCAGACAGATATTAAAACATTATTTTTTTTTTTTACATGGATCATTGTCAAGGTTATTTCAGATCAACACATGCAAGTGACCACTAGGTGTCGCTGTAGAGACCAAGGGGGTAATCCAGCACCTGGAAAGCGTACCTTCTGTTCTGTCACAGGTTCAGGGTGTGACACCGACTCTTCCTGTTTTGTCCTGTCATTTTCTGCAGCTTGTGACCTGGGCAATCAGCTCTGATTCTTCAGCGTGGGTGTGTGCAGATCACAAGCTGATTATGTCTTTCCCTTGTTGTCAGTAGATTTGTGCTGTTTGTCATGTACGGTTGTTCCTGTGTTTTGTGTCTTACCATCCGCTGCTGTGCTCAGGATGTCTAGACGAGGAGTTTTCAGCTGGCCGTGTGCCTGCCTTCCTCGCTCTCGTTCCACGTCCCGTTTGGGCTTTGCACCTGAGGTGGTCTCCTCAGCCTGTGTCCGCATGTCTCTGTTGGGACAGCTCTGGAGTTGTGACACCAACTTTCTGTTTTGTGTGTGTTTTCCCTACACACGTTGGATGTTTATTTGACTTTCTGTTGTGGCAATAATTTGTTGCTTTTATCCTCTGTGTTTGAGTCCTCTCCTCACACATCCCTGACACCTTCCATAGGGGCAGCCATTGCTAACCAAGCTACCTTTACATTTATTTGTTTAAAGACTTTAAAGACTCCATTTTTCCATTGTTTATTTCTAAAGAAACACAACAATGAATAAAAGGCTCCATTACCTTGTATCTTACACTATTGCCCCGTAGAAGCCGTTTTTGTAAAAATAGGCTAACGATTGCGTCATAACCACGCGACAACCGTCGCACAGTAGAGAAATGACCGTCGCTCACAGGCAATCTTTTACTGTCTTTGAGGCAATTTATTAAAATAAATAAATACTATGCAAAATGACAAAACAATTAATAAGAATACTTACCAAAAGTTGCTCCTACTCACGCTCTCTGTCTCTGCAAGATTCGGTGATTCAGATTTCACTTTGCACAACTATTAGAAGACTTACAACTGTCAGACAGGTTGCTCATGTCACATCGACGTTGTCAAGCTCAGTCTGAGGCTGCACAGTACGCTCAGCCATCCTGAAGTGAGTGCTTCTAATTTACTTCACTTTTCTCCGTGGAAGTCTATGGGGTCGCTGTGTCCATTTCTTTTACTATCTATGGTAGAGACGGGTGTCGGATTGATTCGAAGCTTCGAAACAATACGGCACATTTGCTTCCATTGTTTCAGTGCTTCACAAAGTCTCGGTCTGCCCATCACTAGCAAAAGGTAATGATGTTTTTTTTTATAATTAGTATTTTATTGATTTTAAACACCACTGTTACATTGTAGTCATCATTGAAGTCAACATTAAAATTGACATCTTAACCTATATCCCTTAGTGATGATACATTTTTGAAAAACAAACTAAAATAATTAAACAAACATAAATAATAGAAATCAAATTAAAAAAAATATATAATAATAATAAAAAATAAAATAACACATGGATCGATTGTACAGTTTTGCAATAAGCACCACACTCTCATCTGGTAGCAATATATTGCACGTATTTTCCCCATTTCGCCACATATTTTTCCGCCCTGTCATTGATGTTGAAAGAAAGTTTTTCATATGATGCCACCTTTGCCAACTCCCTGCTCCACTCCTGGAAAGAGGGCTCACCTGGGTTCTTCCAGTTTTTATTATTTGTTTTCCAATCATTATACTGGTCTGAATAAAGTCCGCTGCTCCACAGTTCGATGTCATTTGTGGATCATTCAAAACATACAACCTCGGACAGAACTCCAAGCCAGTCCGGGTAATGTTTTCAATGCGCTCATGAATCTTTAGCCAATAATTCTGAATCATGGGACATTCCCAGAGCAGATGAAGAAGAGTTCCTTCTGAGCTGCAACACTTCCAGCAGTCTGCATTATCCCTCAGCTTCAGCCTAAACAGCCGGGTTGGAGTCCAATAAAAGCGATTGAGAATCTTAAACTGGATTAATCTAATTTTAATGTCTCTTGAAAGCCTCTTAATGTTTTCACAAATGCGATCCCACTCTTTATGTGTGACATCAATGTTCAAATCTGCTGACTACATTAACATTGTTGCATAAGATATGGTAACTGTCTGCTGAAATAACATTGCATAAAAGATAGGAGCCTCGTGCCCCAGACCCATTATTTTCGTAGTCTGAGAGAGAAGGTTTGACTGCTGAGGTTCTATTCCTCTCCCTATGATAGAAAATAACAGGTGAAGCATTTGTAAATACTTCCAGAAATCATTTCTGGGCAGATTGTATTCATCAGCCAACCTTTCAAATGACTATCCCTATCATATTGGTTTGCTAGTGTAGTAATTCCTTTTTCTACCCAATCTTTCCTTAAGAGGGAATGTTTATTAATACGTAACTTTGGGTTATTCCAAATACAAGATTCAGAATTAAAGCTACACTGTGTAACTTTTTTAGTCTATTCTTAGCTAAAAACACTTAGTTCTTTCAAAAATATATATGCTCATTAATGTATATTTACTTCTTTCAAGTAATAAAGAATTCTCGTAAGTTTATAATTTGCCATTGAAAATACATAAGGTAATGGGATCTAACGGTGGTCGCCATGTTGCCCCTCCATCTTGAAAGTACATTAGCCAAAGAGGGACATACCCGTAAATTCAAGCTTCGCCTTTCTCGTTTTAACCGGTTTTAATACTCGATGGCACTGTACAAAATTCTCTGCCTCGCGCATGTGTGCGTCAACTTGTTCAGACTTGTCTGGTGCATGTGCAGAGAGTTTTCATCATAGCAGCGTCCAGTAACAGAGTTATACGGAGTTTTCCTGGCTTGTTTATTCCTCAAAAGTCTGTTTTTCCTTGTGCCGTATTTCTGTGCGTTAATAACTCCGTAAGTAATAATAGTTATTGTCATTGTAGATGTGTTTCAGAGTGTGTCATCGTGTAATTCAGTTGATGTCACCTCAGAAGTATTTTTGTGTCAACATACAATAGCGTAATGCTCACCTATTTGAATAATCATTCAGTTATTTTGTTATCAACAATGTTTATTCGTTTTTAGAAAATATTTGCTTGCAATGTATGTTGATGGAAATATGTAACAGGTCTGATCGGCATATTAACAATTGTTATACAGAGCGCACTGCAGTGCTAACGTTAAAGCGGCGCACACACTTTTGTAACCAGACACCGCTTGTTAGCAGCAGCAACGGCAGCTCCGCTCCTTTTAATGCTGCTGCATTTAGCGCCTATATATGGTACAATAAGCTCTGGTTTACAGTTACATTATACAAATGTAACTTATAAGTATAGTTATACAGTTCTTAACTGTGTATGTATATTTACCATCCTTATTTGTTCTCTCACAGAAACCACATTTATGTACATATCCACGCAAACCTGTTTATGCCTTGCAATTGGATGACTGAATAAACATTACTATCATCAAAGTTCACTCTGGATTAGCTGCAGTTCTTTCTAGCCGAATAATTAGGCCAGTTGAGTTCCAACCATCCCACTGCGCACAGAATATCCCACAGGCACCGTGTCGAATGTGGACGAGGTCGAACTGGAAGCCATGTTAATCTTGGACTAAATCGGCCACCGTAGGAGTTGAAACAAAATCGGAATTGAGAGGAACAGAAACTAAAATTCACTGGATGGTCATATACCTTTTCACCACTAGATGGGGGAAAATATCACACAGTGTAGCTTTAAGATAGAAATTGATATTAAAAGCTTTAGAAAACTTCTTCAACACATTACAGAGGTTGGGTATGATAGGTAGAGATTTTAATTTGGAGGGTATATTGCTAGACAAAACATTTATAGGGGTAAGTGGGGAGAACAAACTCCGTTCAATCGCAAACCAGGGAGGGGCTCTCTCAGGTGGCAATGTCCACTGAGCTATATGTCTCAGGCAGAAGGCATAATGATACAAGGCTAGTTTAGGGAGGCCCATGCCACCCTTATTGATTGACACCTGAAGCCTTTCTAATTTTATCCTTGCACGTTTACCATTCCATAGGAACTTTTGACAAATTTGGTCAAACCTTTTAAAGTACTTTTGGGATATTGCAAAAGGGAGACATTGAAGCAAATAATTCAACCTCGGGATACAGTTCATCTTCAGGACATTGACCTTTCCCCATAACGATAAGAATAGTGGTGACCATCTATCTGTATCTTATGAAATTTTATTAAAAAGTGGGTCCAGATTATTTTAGGTTATTTTATCAATTTGGTGAGGGAAGAGAATGCCAAGATATTTTATGCCTTCAGTAGGCCACTGAAACACGCCTAAAATAAAGTTTTTGGGCAGTATAAAGTCAGTGGAGGGGCCTCTGACTCTTGACTTTAGACTCTTGACTTTATACCCTGATATTTTGGAGAACGACTCTATAACGTCCTCTAGTGCTGGGACAGATCTGGCTGGGTCCGAGGCAAGCCACAAAATGTTGTCCGCATAAAGAAGAAGCTTATGTGTAGACTCATTAATTTGAACTCCCTGAATATTCTGATTCTTGCGAATAGCTGCTGCAAGAAGCTCAAGAGCTAGACAGAAAAGCCCTGGCGGAAATGCAGAGCCCTGCCGGGTGCCTCTATGAAGTGAGACCATACGAAATCAGACCATTTGTTCTCACTGCGGCCTGTGGGTCTTTGTAAAGAATATCCATCTGAGAAATGTTTGACCAAATCCAAAAGTTTTAAGCATATGAAACATATACCTCCATTCCAGCCTATCAAACGCTTTCTCAGCGTCAAGTGAGATTGCTGCTTTTGGATCGTTGGAGTCCCGCACCGACCACATAATATTTATAAGGCGTCTCACATTATCAGAAGAATTTCTCTGTCTAATAAAACCCACTTGATCAGAATGGATAAGTGACCCAAGTGTCTTATCCAATCTATTTGCAAGTATTTTAGATAAAAGTCTACAATCAACAGATATTAAGCTTATTGGATGATAGCTTTTACAGTCAGTCGGTCCTTTTCTTTTTTAAGTATAAGTGTGATAATTGCTTGGTTTAAGGAGGGAGGTAATTTGCCAATTTCAAATGCTTCTGCAAGCATATTTTCAAATAATGGTAATAGTTCCCTTTCAGTCGGTCACATTCGACGTACGTCTCCGTTCCCTCCTTCAGGGAACGAGGGTTACCATACTGTAAACCTGTCTTGGCCGGGAGATTTACCTGATGGTAGGGCCTTAATTGCGTCAAGTATCTCCTGTGAACTAATAGGTAAATCTAAGTCCTCCTGTTGTGAAACACTCAGCTTTGGAAGGTTTAATTTGTTAAGAAATGACATGATCTCTTTGTCCATGGCAGTGTTTTCAGATGTATAGAGATTTATATAAAATTTCTTGAATGCATCATTTATTTCCCTAGGTTTAGTTGCCTGGCTTCCATCCCCAGTCATCACTGCTGCTACCGAAGATTTGGACTCTTTTTGTTTAGTGTACCTAGCCAAAAATCTCCCTGCTTTATCCCCCGATTAAAAAATAGCCCTGCCTAGACCTGAACAAAATATATTCTTTTTTTAGATATTATAATATTATATTCATATTTAAGGTGGGTCAGTTATTTTAAACTAGATTCAGATTTTCCTTTTTGATTTAGCTTCAATGTTCTTAATTCTCCTTTCTAGATCTGTGAGTTTAGCAGCATTGACCTGCTTATGAGAAGAATATTGAATAATGAACCCCCTTAGAAAGGCCTTCATAGCCTCTCAGGCCACTATGGCAGAGGGAGCTGTGGGGTCATTGGTCTCCAAATATAGCCTAATCTGGGTTCGAAGATCTTCCTTAAATCCCACATCTTGTAATAAAGATGAATTAAAATGCCACATCTGTGATCTTTCTGTTTCCTGATATGGGGTCATTTGTAATCTAACTATGGCATGGTCTGTTAACAGAATACTATCAATTACACAGGATAATGTGGCAGGCAGCAAGGAGCTGGAAATTAGACAAAAATATATTCTAGAATATACTTTGTGAGCTCCTGAGTAAAAAGTATAATCTCTGTCCATTGGGTGGTTCAGCCTCCACATATCTGTTAGACCCATAGATGAACACATTCTCTTAACAAGCAAAACAGAGTTAGGCGTTCTACTTAATGTTGGTTTACTTCTATCAAGGATTTGATCTAAAACAATATTGAAGTCTCCTCCCAGAATTATGGGGTACTGTCCAATACCATGCAATTTATTTTCTAAGGCTATGAAAAAATTAGGGTGATCAACATTGGGTGCATATATATTGGCCAGTATTAGAGTATATCCTTGTATCTCTGCTAGTATTATAATTATTCTGCCCTCCTCATCTTTAACCTCCCTCCTGAGCCTGAACTGTAAGCCTTTCTTAATTAATATGGCCACTCCTCGACTTTTAGATGACCCAGCACTAAAGGACACGTGTCCTACCCAGTCCCTGCATAATTTAACTGATTCCTAGGGACAACAGTGTGTTTCCTGCAAGAACACTACATCTTGTTTTTTAGTTTTCAGATGGCCCAGTATTTTCTTCCTTTTAATTGGACAACCCAGACCATTCACATTCCAGGTTGAATAACATAATGTTGATACGATGAAGGCAGGATTAAAATGCAAGTAAATGTCTTTATTCAGACAACAACACAGACAATGGCAGAAAGCGAGATGTAAGTCCAGAGCAAAGATCACTCGGTAGCACAGGGACGCTGCAGGCAGCCCAGACCTCCGGCGTGAGAAGGCAGACGGTGAGGGAATGACGACGAACAGGCAGAACGCAGGCAACAGCAGGAGACACACAGGAACAGGCAGGAACAAGGGAAACATCCAACAACGCTCTGACAAAGACAAGGAGAATACAGGGAGACTAAATAGGGTGTGCTGATGAACTGCAGCTGGTGCGCTTATCAGCTGCGACAGGTGTTACAATCGGCAGCAAAGCAGTGGCTCCGCCCCATCCACAGACACACAACACACAAGATATGAGACAGTGAATTCATGAACCGTGACAGTACCCCTCCCCCTAGGAGCGTCTCCTTACGCTCCCAGGAGAACCTACCTGTTGATTGTAATCATCAATTAGGGAGTGGTCCAGAATGTCCCTAGCAGGTACCAAACTTCTCTCCTCCGGACCGTAACCTTCCCAGTCCACCAGATACTGGAATCCGCGTCCCCTCCGTCTCGAGTCCAGAATACGATTGACCGAATATGTTGGTTCCCCATCTACAAGTCGCGGAGTTGGGGGAACCGGGACAGGCGGATTAAGGTGAGAATGAAAAACAGGCTTTAATTTGGATACATGGAAGGCGGGATGAATTCTCCTGTATGCTGGAGGCAGTTTGAGGTGGACGGTCACCGTACTAATAATCTTGGTGACAGTGAACGGGCCGATAAATTTGGGAGCGAGTTTATTAGACACGGAGCGGAGCGGAATATTATTGGTAGAAAGCCACACTTTCTGACCCACGACGTATACGGGAGGCTTAGCCCAGTGGCGATCGGCCTTAGTGCACACCCCCACCTGGAGCAGAGTCTCACGGGCTCTGGTCCACGTGCGGTGGCACCTCTGGACGAAGGCGTGAGCGGAGGGGACCGCGACTTCGGAATCCAGGCTCGGAAAAATAGGTGGCTGGTAACCTAGACTACACTCAAAATGGGAGAGGCCCGTGGATGACACTGGTAACGAGTTATGAGCGTACTGTACCATAGAAAGTTGTTGACTCCAGGATGAAGGATTCTTGGAGACCAAACATCGCAACACCCTCTCCAAATCTTGGTTGGCTCACTCGGTTTGACCATTGCTCTGGGGATGGTAACCCGAAGACAGACTGACTGTCGCCCCTAACAATTTACAGAACTCCTTCCAGAATTTGGACACAAATTGGGAACCTCTATCAGAGACCATGTCCATCGGGAGCCCATGTAACTGAAAGACGTGGTCTATAACAGACACTGCTGTCTCCTTGGCTGAAGGTCATTTGGGCAAGGGAAAGAAATGTGCTGCCTTCGAGAACCGGTCCACTACGGTTAAAACAACCGTCATGCCATTAGAGGGCAGGAGGGCGGTGATAAAATCTAGTGCAATGTGGGACCAGGGTCTCGAAGGGATAGCCAGCGGATGAAGCAACCCATCAGGAGGTCGGTTAGACGTCTTACCAATGGCGCAAGTCGAGCAAGCCAAGACGAAACTGCGAATGTCGCGAGCCATACATGGCCACCAAAATCGTTGCTTTATCAAACTGCTAGTGCGTTTGACTCCTGGATGGCAAGCAATGTTGGAACCGTGACCCCATTGAATGACGTTGGACCTTAACCCCTCCGGAACAAACAATCAACTCGGTGGGCAACCGGGCGGAGGCGTTAAGGCCAATTTATACTTCTGTGTCGAGTGTACGGCCGACGCCGTCGTGAGGATTTATACTTCTGTGCTGTTGTCCACGTCAATGTGCAATTACACATGCAGACGCTAGAAGGCAGTGTCCTCTGGGATGTTGGTGTAATCAAGACAACAGCCGAAGAAGAAGCAGCTTGTTGTGTAGAATGTGTACATTCATGTCGGAGTATCAGCAGCAGTGAGGGAGCGGCTTTTCTTGCAGCTTGAGTTGTTGTATCGAATACAAATGAAGCGTCTCTAGTTGATTAGTAAAGTTAAATAAGGTGATCTGGCGCTGGAATGTGTTTGTGAAATCATGCAGAGTGCTCGTGGCGCTGTTTTCACTAGCAGTGGTTCCAGCAATCGATTGCTGTTGCAGAGACTTCATTCACAAAATGTACCCTAATGTGTCCCTGTTCTTGAGATACAATTACTGATCAACATATGTTTTGAACAACATATTAATGAGAAAATAAATAAACTATACTCAGCGGATCTATGTATTTATTTACTAGCATAAACAATCGCTGGACTACAAAATATTGTGTTATAGCAGACGTAAGGAACTATCATCCCATTTCTGGACACACACACACACACACTCCTATCGCAGATTTTTTATTTATTTATTGACCTGAGGGAGGGGTTCTGGAAGACCAATCACAGCGCTTGCGGTCCGTGCAGAATTGACGCGTTGTTACATTTTTGGAGAGGTGCGCGTCAGGGTACGGCGTAGGGTATGCGCATATCACACAGCCTACAGCGTAGCTACGGCGTAGGTCCGACGCAGAAGTATAAATTGGCCTTTACCCTTTCTAAGGCCACCTTGACCTTTGATTCGACCTCCCATGTGAGTGTAGAGATAACTATCTTCTCAGGCAAAATGCACTCGGGAGTAACCGGGCATTCGGAAGGGTCAAAAATGCGAGATGAAGAATCGGGTTTGATGTTCTTGGACCCGGGGCGGTACGAGAGAGAAAAGTCAAAGCGTCCGAAAAAAAGTGCCCACCGAGCCTGCCTGGAGTTGATTCTTTTGGCAGATCTAATATATTCAAGGTTCTTGTGATCAGTCCACACAATAAAAGGTACCCCCTACCCTTCTAACCAATGCCGCCACTCCTCCAGCGCTAACTTGACGGCCAACAACTCTCTGTTACCAATGTCATAATTACATTTGGCAGGTGACAGACGAGGGGACAAAAACGCGCAAGGATGCATCTTATCATCTGAAGAAGAGTGTTGGGACAGAACTGCACCTACCCCCACCTCTGACGCATCAACCTCTACCACGAACTGACGTGAGGGATCAGGGGCAACAAGAATGGGAGCCGAAACTAAGCGACTTTTGAGGTTAGAAAATACAGCCTCAGCTGTATTAGACAACCTGAACGTCATTCTGGGAGAGGTCAAGGCAGTTAGAGGCGCTGCTAGTTGGCTGAAGTTGTGAATGAAACGCCGATAGAAGTTGGCAAACCCCAGAAACCTCTGTAGGGCCTTATGGGAATCTGGACTTGGCCAATCTACCACAGCCTTAACCTTGTCAGGGTCCATACGCACTCCCTCAGACGAGACGATATACCCTAGGAAAGGAACAGACTGTGCATGAAAAGCGCATTTCTCCGCCTTGACAAAAAGCCCATTCTCTCGCAACCTCTGAAGCACTCGTCTGACGTGTTGAATGTGTTCCTGGAGAGACGAAGAAAAAATTAATATGTCATCCAGGTAAACATATACGAACTGGTCAACAAAGTCTCAACAAAGTCACGAGTGCTTGGAAAACAGCTGGGGAGTTGAATAGCCCGAACGGCATAACCAAATATTAAAAATGGTCCTTGGGGGTGTTAAAAGCGGTTTTCCACTCATCCCCCTTCCTGATACGAACCAAATGATAAGTGTTACGCAAGTCCAATTTTGTGAAGATAGATGCTCCCTACAACCTCTCAAAAGCTGAAGACATCAGCGGCAAAGGATAGGTATTCTTCACCGTGATGTTGTTCAGCCCTCGGTAGTCAATGCAAGGTCGCAGAGTGCCATCCTTCTTCCCCACAAAAAAGAACCCCGCCCCCGCTGGAGAAGAGGAAGGGCGGATGAATTCGGAGGCTAGAGAATCAGAAATATATTTCTCCATGGCCTCCCTCTCTGGAGCAGAAAGAGAGTAAAGCTTGCCTCTAGGCGGAGACTTACCTGGGAGTAAATCTATAGCACAGCCGTAGGGACGATGCGGAGGAAGAGAAGCAGCACGGGACTTACTGAACACTTCCTTCAGGTCGAGATACTTTGAGGGCATGTTAGACAAATCCACTGCCTCACTCTGAAAAACAGAACGGGACATAGACAAACAAGCAGATACAAGACAAAACTCATAACATTTAGTGCTCCAGGATGACACAGAATTGTGTCCCCAGTCAACCCTGGGGCAGTGCTGGATCAGCCAGGAATGACCGAGGACCACGGGAGTAGAAAGGAGATCTGTTCCGTGTGATTGCCAGATGTGATGAGTGTCAGGGGTCTAGTGGTGAACGTGATGGGTGGAAGTTCTTGACCGTTAAGTGCACTGACAGATATGGTGTTCTTGAGAGGAGTTACCTTGAATCCATGAAGTTACCTTCTGCGCCGGAATCCAGAAGAGCTTGACAGGTGTGAGTCCGGGCGGCCCACAGCAGTCTAACCGGAAGGAGAGTAGAGGATGAGGTCTTATCCACGGAGATCCCACCCGACAGTACCCCTTCTCTTACCGACGGGCGTGGTCTTTTAAAGGACAGTTATTAAGGAAATGTCCGGCTCCACCACAGTACATGCAAAGACCACGGGATCTCCGTCTCTCTCTCTCCTCCCGGGAAAGCCGAGCACAACCCACCTGCATGGGCTCAGGATCTGAGACAGGTCGATCTTCTCCGGTAAGTCCAGGGTGAAAATTTCCTTCTGGATGCGGTCAGCCAGCCCATGCAGGAACATGTCCCACTGTGCTTCCTCGTTCCATTTGCACTCGGCGGCCAGGGTGCAAAAGTCAATGGAATAATCAGAGACTGAGCGGTTACCTTGGCGAAGTTCGGCAAGTTGGTGAGCTGCTTCCCTTCCCGCCACCGCTCGGTCGAACACACGTTTCATCTCCTCTGCCAGCGCCTGGAACGAGGAACAGCAGAGATGTTGGTTATCCCACACCGCCGTCCCCTACAGAGCCGTTCTCTCCGTCAGAAGCATGAGGACGAACGCCACCTTAGATGCCTCCGTACTGAACGTCCAAGGCTGTAGAGCAAAGAACATGAAACATTTCGGGCCCTATTTTAACGATCTGAAACGCAAGTGTCAAAGCGCGAAGCGCAAGTAACTTTGTGGGCGGGTCTCGGCGCTGTTGCTATTTTCCCGGCGGGATAAATGGCTCTTGCGCCCGGCGCAAATCTAAAATGGGTTGGTCTGAAGTAGCTTCATTATTCATAGGTGTGGTTTGGGCGTAACGTGAATAAACCAATCAGAGCGTCATCCAACATTCCCTTTAAAAGCAGGTGCGCAAGTTCCATTATGGATTGCTATTATTATGGCGTATTTACCAGGCGCACGCCAGGAGCGGTTCACAGCCGAGGAGACTGATGTTCTTGTAAGAGCAGTGAAAGACAGAGAAGTTGTGTTGTATGGGGATGGGAGAAACCCACCCAAAATAGCGTCGGTTAAACAGGCGTGGGAGGAAATAGCCACAATTGTTTCATCAGCTGGCATCCCCAGGACGTTGCACCAGTGCCACAAGCGCTACAATGACATCAGAAGACAGGGAAAGTCCAAGCTTGCCAGCATCAATCAGGCACGCCGTGTAACGGGAGGTGGATCTGCCTCTACTCAGGACCTGACGCCAGCAGAGGACATCGCTGCGTCCACCCTCACCGATTTTTTTTCCTGGTTCTTGACGGACAAACCAATTTGTTAGATGTCCTTATATACATATATGTCTTGCCAGAAGTTGCCACTATTGGGCAAACAGGTCTCCTTAATTATTAGACTACAATTAGCCTGAATAATTTGTAAGCTAGATTTATGCCTATTTTTTCACATCTTCGTGGCACACCACAATGTTTCCGTCATCTCATGTGTTAATATTTTTAGTGTAACAATTTATGATTTGCAAAAATAACTGTTGCATCTGTGTAGATTACATGAGCAAAGTGTATGCGCGTTGTGCACGCTATACATTATGGTCAAGCATGCGCCCTTAAAATAGCATAATGAACAACGCGCAACGCGCCACTGACTTTAGACTAGGTTTTTTCTGGTCAGTGGTGCAATTGTTTAATGGAACAGCAAAATAGCACCAGGGATTGTTTGCGCCGGAACACGCCTCCTTTTTTGCGCTGAACCGCCCAGGGAGCGCAAGTTCATTCACTAGTTTAGCGACGTGCTTCTGTGGAGGGAAAAGCGCGCTTTGCGCGGGTGCAAAATAGGAATGACACATGCGTCGGTGTAAAAAGTCAATTGCGCTGGGTGCAAGATAGGGCCCTTCGTCAAGAAAGCTCTACAGTAGTTGGTCTCACCCGCATAACCCTCAGGCGACGGTAGGCGTGGTCCGGGAGTGGGGGAAATCGGCGGTGGGCTGGGCACAGTGGGACTAGCGAGTTGTTGAATCCATTGGGTCAGCTCGGACACCTCTGCTACCAAGGTCTGAACTGCTCGTCCCGTGATGGCGAGGTTCTCCTCCTGTTGATCTAGTCGGGAGCTGCTGTGTGACAGAAACTCTTGGTCAGAGCGTTCTGTAATGATACGATGAAGGCAGGATTAAAATGCAAGTAAATGTCTTTATTCAGACAACAGCACAGACAATGGCAGAAAGCGAGATGTAAGTCCAGACCAAAGATCACTCGTTAGCACAGGGACGCTGCAGGCAGCCCAGACCTCCGGCATGAGAAGGCAGACGGTGAGGGAATGACGACGAACAGGCAGAATGCAGGCAACGGCAGGAGACACAAAGGAACAGGCGGGAACACGGGAAACATCCAACAACGCTCTGACAAAGACAAGGAGAATACAGGGAGACTAAATAGGGTGTGCTGATGAACTGCAGCTGGTTCGCTGATCAGCTGCGACAGGTGTTACGATCAGCAGCAAAGCAGTGGCTCCGCCCCATCCAAAGACACACAACCCACACACAAGATATGAGACAGTGAATTCATGAACCGTGACAAATGTCCTCCCACTGCTAATCATATGCACTCTCTATGTATTTTACTGTATAATAAGTGGCCATTCTATTATGATATAAGATCCATAGTGCAACATAAATTGTACACATTTACAAATAAGAAAAAAAAAGAAAAAAAACATGATACCAGCACCGTAGTGATATCAATAAACCGCAGACTGCGAACCAGTCTGGCACAAAGAACAATAGAACCAGGAACATAGTGGAAATATAACAAAACAAAAAGTCTTTTAAGTCCATGACTTATGGAACAAGGGCAGCCTAAAAGCCCACTGCCCTGAGTATCGTACAACATAGTGTTTAGATATTAGATTGAGGAGAACATAGGAATTTCTATACAATAAAATTTGTTGGCATCACAGGCCCCAGCTATGAAAAAAATAACCTCAAATGTCATCTTCCAAATGATTTGTGACGTGCATATTGAAATGATCTATCCATGCCCAAAACCAAGACAGAGGTCTGCAAATTTGCATATACACACCCCCCATCTCACATACCGTTACTTTTCGAACAGCCCGGATTGCATGACGCGCTGACACAGTGCCAGACAGACGTGCCTCTCAGTGCCTCTCAATGTACTCATTGCTTTTTCCGGGTCGTCAAACACCCGTGGACTCTTCAGAAGTGCAGGGTAAAGCATGCCAAATTTAATCTTGCGCTCATGGGGTGCTTTCTTGCAGCGTGAGAATGCTTCTCGCTTCCTTTGCGTCTCCCTCGAATAATCCGGGAAAATCATAACTTGTTTGCCGTTCCACGTCAAGCGTTTCTTTTCCCGTGCTGCTTCCAGAATGGCTTGGCAATCTTTATATCATAGCAAGCACGCCACAATCGTTCGACCATGACTTTTGTCCCCCGCTTCCGACCGTGTCCCGATCCTGTGCGCGTGGTCCATCTCGATTCCCACCGGGGTTGGATCAATGCCAAGGGTCGCTGAGATAAACTCATTCAGGAACACAGAAACATTGCTCTTCTCAGCCCCCTCTGGTATCCCAACGAATCTGAGGTTGTTGCGTCGGGATCTATCTTCAGCTGCGGCCAACCTGTCTGTCAGTAGTTGTATGTCCTCTTTAGTGGCTGCGGCCGGTCTTGCGTTGATGTTAACTTGCTCGTCCTCTAGCTGGCTCACTCGATTTTCCACTTCCGTAATGCGTGAAATGAGGGAGGAAAACTTTGTATCTATACGGAGCTCAGAGACCGGCAAATTTCTTTCAGATCCCCCGTTTCTTCTAATATCTTGCTCAGCATCCCATGAATCTGAGCCATATCAGGCTGGTCAGGCTCCAGAGCAGTGTTAGCTGTGGGATCTTTGCTAGCTGCTAATCCCTTTGTGCACATGTTGAGCTGAGTCTGTGCGGCTGAGCGAAGTTTTCTTTGTTCAAAGTTACCGCCAGAAGACAAACTTTTGCCTTCTTCTGACATTTTGAGGTCCACGTAAAATATAGAAGAGAAATGTCTGTATCTGAACGTGTTTTAGGATGTATTAAGGATATTAACCCAAAAGACAGTAGGAGCACCTGTTTCAAGCTGCCATCGCTTATTCTTGCGTTACGTGACTCTCAAAAGGTAGTGATGTTAACAATGAGACCAAAGCTCCGACTTTGTAGCGATGCTTGATTCGTTCTATCAAAATCACGTGACCAATGACGTCGAAGCTTTGTTTCACACACACCCACAAGACTGCTTCATACTCTGATTCAAAAAGGTTTTAAAATGCGTGACACGGGTTGTTAGAACTGTTGTATTGCGCTCTAGTTTATTGTTGTGAGACTTTGTCATTGTTCTGAAATGTGGGAACACTTTCATTTAAGAGTTCGCCCAATAAGGTTGAGAATATATTTGGCTTTTGTTCTGCAGCCTTTATATATATATGTGACCCGTCACAGAGACCAGTCACACAAGTCGGCAGCACAACTTTCGAGCAAAATGAGAAAGAATCGTTTTTTTTTCAAAATTTGTGATTTTCGCTTTTTTGCAGAATCTGTTAGTTGAGATCACGAAGAAGCCTCTCCGTGTTTGAGATAGCAGTATTGGTATATTTAAAAGCATACACTTTGAGGTTGAAATCGGCTTGTTTTTCGGAGATTCTAGCATGCAGTAGAGGCATGTTTCTTTTGTTATTGCCCCCGCCCTCCAAGGAAAGCGTGGCTCAGTGTTGCCAAGTCCGCGGTTGGGCAACTTCAACACTGTTGCCGCGGGCTGTTTTTCATGTCCGCGGGTTGAAGCGACCCCAATTATGTGATATTTAACCCCGGGAATGCAAATTTTAGTAGGCAACCATGCCAAAAAAAAAACACATTTTACCCCCCAAATGCGATTTTTACCGGAGAAGCCCCCCTGAAACGCGATTGGGCTTGTTTTGGGCTAGTTTTGAGTAGCAATTGTGTGGGTTTTGTTGTGAAAACCTGGCAACCCTGGTGTCTGGCCGCGCACAAATCTCTGCTGGCAGTTCTAAAGCAATAACGAGCAGCTGATACGAAGTGCAAACCTCCCTGATGATAGAAAGTCTGAAGCAGTAAAGAAGCAACAAGATCATCTTTCCCTTGTGCAGAAAGAGAGGGCTGTGTACAATGACATGGCTGAAAATAAACATACATACAGGTCCTTGAAAGTGCTTGAATTTATTTTGTGCAAGAAGTTTTCTGGAAGAAATTCCATATTATTCTCTCCAGTCCGATAATGTATTTCGCCAACACTTCGTGGACTATGCTTGATTTACGTTTGTTACTTGCATTTACGCGTTACGTTAAGTGTGAGGTACTTTGTGTTGTACGTTGCCATGATGTTCATGCGCACACAAAACTAAACGGTACCACAGTGTTTCACAGACACACCATGAAATATTGCAAAAATAGACTGGGTACATGAGCCTAAGCTCTTTTCAATAAAATCCATGAAAAAGTTAATATCAGATCATTTTAGAATACAGTATAGGATGTACCGAATATTCTTCAGTTTTATGCAAAACAGAAATATGACAAATAGAATATCAGACCTCTGTCATATGACCAAAAGTAAATGCCAAAAAAAAAATCTGGACCTGGAAAATCCTTGAAAGGTTCTTGAATTGAAGTTAACCAAGCTGTGGGAACGCTGTATTAACAACTATCCAAACTGTTTTAGACCTAAAAGAGTCTTTGTAGGCCTATGTTACCCTTAAATGTCAGAGAAAAGAATAGAATCAGAGATTAACTTTTTTCGTATAGAAAATTGTACTTTGCATATAATACTATAAAAACACATAATTATAGTTGATTTTAGTTTATCATAGTTGATCATAACTAGAGATGAAATGGCATGAAAATTTCATTTCATGATTATAGTGACCAAAATGGTTTATCACAGAATCCTGTTTAAAAAGTCCTAATGCTTCACAATGCATCCCGTTGGGTCTGTCGTTGCTATGCAACCATGCAGCTTTACAGGGGGTATGGCTTATCTAAATGAGATGTAAATGAACCCTATTGTCACTCCCAGCAGGTGAGAACAGGTGAGAACTGCACAATGTTTAGAGGTCGTTTTTCTCCCTATTAAGCTTTTTTGAGTGCCTACTTTCAAATGGCCACAACTTCTCCAAATATTATCAGATTTCCATGTGTTACACATCGTTGGAACGCTTGGAGGCTACACTTTCAGAATCTGTGAATAACTCAAAATTCCCCTAGATCCGACTTGTGTCCCTACTTTCTGTGACTGGTCACATATATTTGGGTGAAAGCCAGCCTACTTTTTCTTCCCAACTTTGTTCATTTTCAAATATTGGAAAAATTTAGTGGTTAAAAAATATTGTTGTTATTGGCAATTATGTGAACCTATTAAATCTCTCTCTCTCTCATATTTTGATTTTCTCAGACACATCAAGGTAATTTGACGTAAGGTCTCTCTTCTTTCTCTCTTCTCTCTCTCTCTCTCTCTCTGTCTCACACACACACACACACACACGTCTGGTTCACTATCTTTGTGGGGATTTTAATGGTTTTTACACCGTACATACTGTACATTCCATATCCCTACACTGCCCCTGCCCCTAAACCTACCCATCACAGGAGACATTCTGCATTTTTACATTTTCAAAAAAACATAATTTAGTATGTTTATGAATCCATTTACATTGTGGGGACCACTGGCTGGTCTAAAGTAAAGTCATTTTGACCTTGTTGCATGAAAGATTTTATTAATTTGTTTAATCCGTGAGAATAAACGTCCTTCAAAACAGTATATTTCCAATTGACACGATTAGCCACAGCACAGAACTGAGAGGTGTAATTTTCAACGCTACTATTACCTTGACGCAGGAATAGTATTTCTTCTGCTGGATCCATTTTAGGTGAAGTCTTCCGTGTTGCTCTGAGACGTGAAGGCTGAGGATCCAAATGCAGCTTTATTGAAGGGTAATCACAATCGTAATCAAAAACAGGCAAAAGGTCATATACAGGCAAGCAGTCCAAACAAGCAAACAAGACAGGGGAGACAGGCAAACGGGTAATCCACAGAACAGGCAAGAAATCCAAAACCAGAGACATGAAACCAGGGAGAATGCTCAGAAATGCAGTATAGACAACAAACAAGACTTCGCAGTGAATGACAGAGTGAACATATGTATAGGCAGAGGTAATGAGGTAATGAGACACACTTGTAAACAGTGAGTGCTAATGAGTCCAGGCAAAGGATTATGGGTAATGTAGTCTATGATAGAATGACAGTCCAGGTTGGAGTGCCCTCTGGTGGTGATCACAGGCACTCACACTGGTGAATTGTGACACATACACACAATTAAAAAACAAAATCAACATGTGTGACAAAAAAATAATGCAGTAAACAGTCATTTAACAACAAGATGTAACATAAAACCCTAATGTACATAACTGATAACAAAAAAAACGAATTATTCAAATTAAAAACAGAGAATTTAATAACAGTACATTTAAAAGTATTTTACTGTAAAGTGACATCACATGAAATTTAAGTTTAGATCTATTACAGATCTATTAGCAGCCTCATATGTTGTTTTTTGGAGTAACGTCAGCTTCCACTGCCAATAACCCAAAAAATCTGTCTGCCTGCATACTCTCCCTTTCTAAACCCGATTGAGGAATTTTTTTCAGCATAGCGGTGTAAAGTGTATGACTGACACCTCATATTCGTGTTTACCTCCTCCAGGCCATGGAAGAAACCTGCCTAGACATTTTAGTTGCCAGGGATGGATGAGGCATGCAAGCGGATTTTATTTCCGCTGCTTGGCTAGGATCAATATTGCCTGTGATGTTGACGAGATTCTCTGGTCTGTCCCAGAACAAAGACGGGATGCTAGGAATCACATTTTTTTATTTATCTCCCAAAAAATATTAAAATTAAAAACATGCTAATCTATCCAAGTGTGGGTATCTGCTGGTTGTAATAATGGGCATAACGAAAGGTTGAAGCATACCGAAAGGTAGGGGCATAGAGAAAGGTCTTTATCATTGGTTGTGAAAGCTGTCTGTCACGGTGTGGGGATTAGGGGTTAGGGGTTAGTTTCTGTTATAGCAATTCACCTTTCTACACACCTCATTTTCGGTGCGGCCATTACTCCGACCTGCAGCTTTTGTTGCGTCTGTTTGCCTGTCCAAGGAATATTATTACTATTAAAACCTGTAGTTTAACTTCATTCATAGTCTTGGTCTGTCTACCTGCAACCACCAGTGACAGAAGATAGGACGATAGGGCGAGAATTAGTGATGGCAAAATGAGGCTTCCTGAACCACTGAGACCTTGCAGCCCATTGCTTCACCAAAAGGTTCCTAACCTCAAGTGTTATTAAAGGGTCACTTCAGTGATTTAGCATTAGGCTTTGTATCAGTAGAAACCCGGTAGTATATTCAAATGATGGTACTTTCCCCCCTTCTATCCCCGTGAGACAAGAGAATTATGCATTTTAATTCTGGAAAAATTCCTCCGATGATGCAAATATCGTCATTTTGCGTAATCGGAGGATTTTTTGGCCAGAGGCAAAGACTACAGCCACTAGATGACGCTGTTCCGCATGTTATCAACCCGCCCATTGGGGAGAGATCTCACGCACAGAATGTAAAGACACAGACGGCTGCACGGATAATCATAATAACATAGTGCAGAGTAAAGTGAGTGTTTCAACTTTTCAATGAATTCCTGTGATAGTTTAGCTTCCATTTGCGATCTGAAAACGTGCCAGACTGGCACTTAACGTTACCTCAGCTCTTCGTGAGGAATGAAATCTGACACTGCTGCCTGTGCCGTGACTTTCGTTTGGCTCACTCACACTTTATTGAAAAGACACAGTAACCCAGTGTTAAAGACACAGTTTTTAATTGTAGTGTTTATTCTCTATCTGAACTAAATGATTGTATTACTATGAAGATCAAAACGTCGGTGTACGGAGTGGCCTCGTAGGGCAGCGAAGCAAGTGCATTCTGGGAGTTGTTGTCTTTCATCCACATGAGACAAAAATACATTTTCTGTCTTTTCTCAGTCTAGAAGGCACCAAATTAAAAAATAATTTAATATTTCTACTGCATAAATGACCCAGTTTAAATACAAAGCTTAATGCTAAATCACTGAAGTTACCCTTTAATCATTGCTCACTAGTGACACCTAGCTACTGTGCAAAGCAATGTGTATCTTTCTCTGTCTGACTTTACTTGCACAAAGACAACTGTCAGACACACTGTTAATTAATGATTTATTTATACTGTGATCAACCTATCCAGCAGATACCAAAGGACACCTAATAATAGAGGAAAACACTATTATAGAAAAACTGTCTAACCTAATAGTAATAATGTAGTAGGCTATACTGTAGTATAATAGTATAATGTAATAATATATAGCACATATAGGTGCTGGTCATATAATTAGAATATCATCAACAAGTTGATTTATTTCACTAATTCCATTCAAAACACTTTTTATCCGCGTTTGTAGTTCTAATTGAATCCTCGTCCATCTCGCAATGGGTTGTGGGCAATATCAGCCATAAGAGTGGGCATCGATCTGCACTTCTAGACCATCCGGGAATCTTTGGAATACTCTTTTCAACATACTACGATTTGGGACATACTAGTTCTTTTTTCGAATACTATTTAGTATGGATAGTATGCAAATTGGGACGCAGCACTAGACTGAGAGACCATTTAAAGGCCTTTGCAGGTGTTTTGAGTTAATTAGCTGATTAGAGTGTGGCACCAGGTGTCTTCAATATTTAACCTTTTCACAATATTCTAATTTTCTGAGATACTGAATTTGGGATTTTCCTTAGTTGTCAGTTATAATCATCAAAATTAAAAGAAATAAATATTTGAAATATATCAGTCTGTGTGTAATGAATGAATATAATATAAAAGTTTCACTTTTTTGAATGGAATTAGTGAAATAAATCAGCTTTTTGATGATATTCTAATTATATGACTAGCACCTGTAACACATATGAACCACAATAACGACAATGACACAATTCTATAACTCTCTGACACTCACACTTCTACTACTCCTGACACTTCTCACAACTACATGGTGACGTGACTTTCGTACTCAAAGCGACACTCAGACCGAAACGATAACGTATTTTACACAAAACTAGGCCTCGTTTGTCATTGGTCACGTGATTTCTCCCTTAACAACACAAGCCTCGAATCAGGGCTTCATCTGGCACGCCCATTTAATCTCGACAAAAGTTCCGACGCCTCGGTTCAAATGTCCCATCTCTAGCCAGAATTATCGTCCTGGCTCAGGAAAGCCAAAACCTCTTTTCATTAATTAAAAACTTTTGTTTCCTTGCCATCACCAGCGTGCTTGACGCCGAGACTCTGAAGACCTTGTTCTGGATCGGGGCAACCTTTCGTCATCCTATTGACTTCCCAGACACCACAGGACTGAACTGGAAAGAGACCATCATCAGGTGTCTGGAGAGTGCTGCGCCCCGATCCAGAGCATTGCCAGACCCAGAGCTCCATTTCACCACCAGCGACCGTGGAGAAGTCACACCAACAAGCAAGCCAGAGCCAGAGTATAAAAGGACAGAGCTTTCCATCTCCATGAAATGTAATGGGATGTAGACAAACTAAACAAATTTTTTCCAAAGATAGTTTCTGTCATTTTAGGCTGTTTTGATCACAATGATTTTAGTTCAAGTGTTCATTCTTCAAATAAGTTAGTTTTTAGTTAGTTATTTGATGCTATAAAAACCGGTGAGTGACGTTATGATTGACAGCTGAGAGAAGTCACTGAGGCACTAACAGACATTTTTCAGGCACTTCAGGAAGAGATTGGAGCTTTAACTTTAATATCTACATTTCCATAACTGTTTATTTCACAAAAAAAGTTTTTGATTAGGCAGGAGTGTGGGTGGGGCCTTGATATTGCGGTTCAACTTTGCGCTCACTACTGCACATACTCTGGCTACAAGTTGCTACTGCGCAGACTCGAGACCCAAGATGTCAGCACCATATTTGAACACTGACGGTTTCACTTACATCAACAGAAGAAAGTGAAGGAGCATTGTTCTTCTTTTTTTACAGTCTATGGCTCCTTCCTCCCTCTTTTCTGCCAAGGGCTGTCGGCACTGGGGAGTTCTGGGTCTGTGCCTTCAGACACCCTCCATCATCGCCACTGGGGTCTCGTTGTCCGTCTGCCACCATCCCTTCGCTCATTCCTCGTTCACCTCCAAAACCTCCTCCACTGCTCCCTCTACCATCCTTAAGTTGCAGCGCAAGGTCGTCTTTTCAGAGGGGGGCGTATTGTCACAGTCACCAGCTTAGTCACCCTCAACACTACACTTCCCAGAATCCCTCCGGCTCACCACCTGCACCCTTTCATCAATCTCCTGCACCTGCAAGACATCAGCCTCATTATCACTCATCAGCACTCCCTAGATGCGTCTCTGTTCGAAGGCTGTGTCCTCTGAAGGTCACATTTGAAGGCTGCATACGTCATCAAGGATGTCTTATTTAAGAAAAGTAACCATAATAAAACTGACTGTTATACCTCATGATGTGTAAAATACTGTAATGTATTTCTTATTTTGCAATCTAACGGTTACTTTTCTTAAATGAGACTGCCTCGATGAATGTATGCAGCTTTCTAATGTGACATCTGGAGGATGCAGTCTTTGAAATGAGACGCAGCCATTATATCAGCAGTCACCATCCTAACCATAGTTGTCCAATCTCTGTTATGTTTAGTGTGTTGCACCTGTTTGCCTGACCAAGGAATATTATTCCTTTATAGTCTTTGTCTTGTCCGTGACTGCATTCAGGATTATTTTTTGATAAATATGAATAATGTTTCTGAAAGCAATATGTAAAATTAGGCTACTAAGGAAACCTGTGGAATTAACTCTACAATTTAAAACACATGCATTTAATGGGCACATTTTAATATGTCATGTGGGTGCAAATGATCAGGCAGGGGAGAAGATCTGAACGCAGGAATACTTTAATAAAACATGGAGAAAAACGTCTCGGTTTCGTATGGTAACCCTCGTTCCCTCAAGGAGGGAACGGAGACGTACGTCGGACGTACCGACGAATTGGAATCACTTCAGAGAGCCCCTATCAGCTTCGAGATATGGAGAACAGGCCAATGGCCATTGGCGTGCGAGATTTGCATCTCGTGCTCCGCCCCGCACTGCGGGTATAAAGTGGAAGCGACAGCAACACGCAGTTGTTTTTCACTGAGGAGCCGAACTTAGTGACTCGGCCATGCAGTGATGGTACAGCAACTGTGGCGACGGGACGTACGTCTCCGTTCCCTCCTTCAGGGAACAAGGGTTACCATATGTAACCGAGACGTTCCCGTTCAGTCGGTCACGTTCTACGTACGTCGGACGTACCGACGAATTGGGATCCATTTGAAAATGCCACAGTTACTACCACTTCCAGCGCCCAGCGAAGAGCCCCTCAAACCCTGTCTGTACCGGGCCGGAAAACTCATGCAGGGAGAGTCACACTGCTGTTTCGAAAGACCCATTCAGCTGACCTTTATTGGATAACGCTGGGAAAACGTGCCCAGAAGGGCCGCTGCGGAAGCCACATCATGCCCGGAGGGAGTTAACATGTGGAGAATACACGTATGGACTGGCCTTGGGCAGTACAACATACGGCAGTCCCAGGGGTGGCCTCGGCCAAGTCGGCGGGGGAACAACACCGTACTGGGACGGCAGAGGAACTCTGCCAAGGGAAAGACATGGGCTCGCGGTAGGGAGCCGTACCATGGAAGAATACACATATGGGACCGCCGTGGGGGTCAGAACATGTGGAACCCAGCCTAACACCCAGTGTTAAGCCTGGCGTCGGATGCTCCGCCACATCCGACTGCCGCGGGTTGCGGAGGACTCGTCAGGGTTCGCCTAAGCTAAGGGGAACTCAACTGGAGCAGATAAGCGCACGTATCAGTTCCACTTCAACGCATTGAGGTGCCTCGTAGAGGGAGCTCTAGCGGAAGTGATGGTGTCTACCACATTCTGTGGCAGGCCACCTAGAACCTCCGCATCCCGTCCAGGGACCAAACATGGAGTTTCCAGAGGTTCGGACGCGGGTGCCAGAGGGTGCCCCGTCTCTGAGTCAGGAGGTCCTTCCTCAGAGGAATGGGCCAAGGAGGTGCCGCGAGGAGCACTAGTTCCGGGAACCAAGTCCTGTTGGGCCAGTACGGAGCGACCAACAGGACTTGCTCCTCGTCCTCCCTGACTTTGCACAGTGTCTGTGCGAGAAGGCTCACTGGGGGAAACGCATACTTGCGCAGGTCCCAGGGCCAGCTGTGTGCCAGAGCATCCAAGCCGAGGGTCCCGTCGGTCAGGGAATAGAACATGGATGGAGTCTCCACTCTCCCGGGAGCACTGGTAACCGCGACAGCTCGTCTGCCTAACGGTTGAGCAGGCCCGGAATGTGAATGGCTCAAAGCGACCTCAGATGCTTCTGACTCCATAAGAGGAGATGGCGGGCGAGTTGTGACATGCGCCAGGAGCGTAGACCGCCCTGTTTGTTGATGTACGCAACGGCCACAGTGTTGTCCGTACGGACCAGAACGTGATTGCCTCTGAGCGGCTCCTTGAAGCGGCTGAGAGCAAGACGAACTGCTAACAACTCTAGGCAATTGATATGCCACTGCAGTTGAGGCCCCGTCCACAGACCCAAAACTGCACGCCCATTGTATGTGGCACCCCAGCCCGTGGATGAGGCATCCGTGGAGACAACAGCATGCCTGAACACTGGTTCTATGGGCACTCTGGCCCGCAGAAACGAAGGGTTCGACCACGGGCTGAAGGTTTGGCCCCGGCATCACTTGGATGCAGAGGGACCCGATATGCCATCTCGGTCGTGTAGCCAGCGTTGAAGCGGTCTCATATGAAGCAATCCGAGCTGTATTACCGCGGCCACGGATGCCATATGCCCCAGGAGCCTCTGAAAGTGTTTCAGTGGTACCACTGTCCTGCATTTGAACGAATTCAAGCAGTTCAACACTGACTGGACGCGCTCCTCTGTGAGGCACGCTGTCAGGGCGACCGAATCCAGCTCCATCCCGAGAAAAGAGATCCTCTGTGCGGGGCAGAGTTTGCTCTTCTCCCAGTTGACCCGAAGCCTCAACTGGCTGAGGTGCCGAAGCACCATGTCCCTGTGTTCGTACAACTGCTCTCGCGACTGGGCATGCGAACACCACGCTCTCTCATGGGAGCAATGGCCGCCTCCGCGACTTTCGTGAAGACACGGGGCGACAGGGACAGCCCGAAGGGTAGGACTCTGTACTGATATGCCCGTCCCTCGAACGCAAACCGTAGGAACGGCCTGTGTCGAGGGAGAATCGAGACATGAAAGTACGTGTCCTTCAGGTCGAGCGCTGCAAACCAATCTTGGAGCAAATGCACCTGAAGATGCGTTTCTGCTTTAGCATTCTGAATGGCAGCCTGTGAAGGTACTGGTTCAAGAACCGTAGGTCCAAGATCGGTCGTAACCCGCCACCTTTCTTGGGCACAATAAAGTACGGGCTGTAAAACCCTGACTTCAAATCGGCTGGAGGGACCGGCTCTATCGTGTCCTTCGCCAGCAGGACAGCAATCTCCGCCCGTAGGACAGGGGCATCTGCCTTCGCCACGGAGGTGAAGTGAATGCCTCTGAACTTGGGGGGACGAACTGAATCGCATAGCCGAGTCTGATGGTGCGGATGAGCCAGCGAGGCGGGCTGGGGAGCCCCCAGAGACCGCGCAAGCAGGATAATCGGCACCACCGACATACCCGGGGCGGGGCATCGTAGCGGCATGCAGGGACCTGACTCGGACGGCATGGAAGCGGCCCGAAGTGGGGTCTGAGTGTGCCGTGTAACACTTACCTGCTTCCGCTGAGGGGATGTGCAAGTGTGCGATTGGAGAGGTGCTTGAGGGTGACATGGCATGGGAGTGTAGAACACCGCCAAGTGCGCTCTCTTGGGACCCAGAGATATTGGAAACTGCTCTTTTATTGAGAATTTGGGTGCCAGTGCCAGCGGCGGAACAGAAATCAAACAAGAACTCAGGATTCTCCCCCGGCCCTCCTCCAAGGGAAGGAGTGGAGCTGCGGCCATCTCCTGTAGAGCAGTTTCCTCCATCTCTGGGTGGCCCGTCTCAGGGTCGCTTGTGACGGCGCTTGCCACCTGGCTTGGCAGCGGCCTGAGCAGGCTGGACGTCCTTCCCACGACCGGCTCCACGCCAACGCCCGGGTGGAGGCTGCTGCTGGGCTTTGGCGGGAGCGGAGGCGGCGGCGGGTGGACATCCTCAGCGACGAGCAGCCCTCATGTCGGCCAGGTTGAGCCAGAGATGCCGCTCCTGGACCACGAGCGTGGACATCACCTGACCAAGGGAGGAGCTCTGGGTCAGGCCTACTCTTGTGCATGTCCATGAGTGCTTGGGCTTGATGCACTTGAAGCAGTGACATGGCATGCAAGGCAGACGCGGCCTGTCCACAAGACCTGTAAGCCTTTGCGGTCAGACCGGAAGAGAACTTACAGGCCTTGGACGGGAGACGCGGGTCACCACGCCAGTTGGAAGCGGTCGCTGGACACAGTTGCATCGCGACAACCGGCTCAACTGGTGGGATCCCCACGTAACCCTTGGCCTGCCCGCCGTCGAGGGTAGTGAGGAGGGAGGAGCCACTAGGTCGGTTCCGAGCACTGAACGGTGTCAACCACGACCTAGTAGGCTCCTCATGCACCTCCGGGAAGAAAGGCACCGGGGCGGGACGCTGAGAACCAGCGCGACCCACCCCGAGAAACCAATCGTCCAACCTAGAAGGCCCGGGACGTGGTGGAGGGTTCCACTCAAGCCCTACCTTTTCGGCGGCCCGGGAAAGTATAGCCGTCAACTCCGGGTCTGACTCGACCGTTGCCACTCTCCCAGAGGGAGGCATTACAGCCGGACTGGAACTCCCCCTCCGATGCAGCGATCGACATCTGATTGTCCGCTGGAGCCCCGAAAGCCACCGCTGGACGCCCATGGGAGGGGCCAGTGGGTTCTCCCGGAAACTCTACCGGTTGCGGCGCTTGTGGGGTTCAGGGGCCCGTGGAGGTTCGCTCGGCGGGTTTGCCTTGAACGTGATCCTCAGGTCACCCCGGCCATCCGTCGAAGTAGGTCTATTCTGCGGTGCAGGAATAGCACTAGATCGAGGTATGGGTATGGGGACTCCGCCTTCCCGAAGGTAGGTGAGTCTCGACCTAAGCGCCGAGATAGTCATGTTCCCGCAGTGGGAACCTGAACTATCCGCAAATGCTGCTTCAGTGTGCAGGATGCCCAGACACGTGATGCAGCGTTTGTGACCGTCAGCAGGCGATAGGGAACGACCGCATCCAGAAACGCACGGGCGGAATGAAATCTTGAAAAAGACGAAGTGTCACACTGAACTCTTTTTGTGAGGAAACGCTCTTAGTGCTGAAGCACCCAGGGATGACCGTGGCAGAACACAGGGAAAAGGTGCAGCCTGTGTCTGCACTCACTGTAACGGAACGCCCTCACCGAACCAACTCAGAAATTTTCTGTGATGCTGTGAGAACAGCAGTTCCCCTTCGAGGGAACTCACACTGCGTCGTCGAGTGACAACACTCTGGGAACGCCCACAGCGTTACGCATCTGAAGTATGAATGAAATCAAGCCAATCTGATTGGTGGTGCGTCGTGACGTAGTAGATGACAGCATACCCGGAAGATACAAAAGGGAAGCTGATGCAAACACACACTAGCTTTTTTGCTCTTCAGCGAAGCGCTCTATGTTGAATTGTCTGTCTATTTGGTGTTGTTTTGTCTATATCTCATAGAAAAAAAGATGGCTAGTGGGCAACAGTTTAAGAGGTGTGTGCACCTGTGTCCGCGATTCCTTTCGGGCATGAACACACACCTTTTATGTGTGCAATGTCTGGGCATGCAGCACGCTAGGGCGGCTCTCGAGGGAGCCGCCTGTAGCGAATGTGATAAGCTGCCGCTCAGGGTATTGCGCTCACGGCTGGCCGTGTTCGATGAGACCGGCAAAGCCCGCGAGCCCCAGGGATCTGGGCCCGCTGTTGCTGAGGCACAGCGGCGCCGTAGATCATGGGGCTCGCAGCGGAACCTCGCGACAGGATATGGGACTGCTGAGGCACTTTCCCTATCCTCGTCCGAGGATTCCGATGTTCTCCCGCCCCGATGTTTCAGCTATCTGGCTCCGAGGAGTCAGATGTGCTGAGCGGCGAGGCGAGTGCTGTGGAGCCTGAGCCATCGCTTCACGCACCCGCTCCAGAGGAGCTAGTGGAGGTTTTGACCCGCGCCGTGGCCAAGTTAAACATTGACTGGCCACAGGAAGAACCGGAAATCCAGCCGCCTTCCATATTTCCATCTTTCCAACCCACAGGAAGTTCCTGAGGTTCGCTTTCGGGGGCGAAGCGTACCAATATCGGGTTCTTCCCTTCGGCCTGGCACTCTCCCCTCGCACCTTCACCAAGTGTATGGATGCAGCACTGGCTCCGCTGAGACTCATTCTGGCCAGGTCGCGCGAGATGGCGGTTCGGCATCGAGATGTCATTCTGGCCCACATAAGGTGCTTGGGGCTGAGACTCAACACGAAGAAGAGCGTGTTGATGCCCTCCCAGCGGACTACGTTCCTGGGAGTCGTATGGGACTCCACGTCGATGCGGGCACAAATGTCCCCCGCGCGCGTGGAGTCCATACTGGCGATGGTCTCCAGAGTGAAGCCAGGCCGCAGCCTCACTGTGAAGCAGTTTCAGAGACTGCTGGGGCTCATGGCAGCAGCGTCCAACGTGATACCTTTTGGCCTGCTGCACATGAGACCCCTACAGTGGTGGCTGAGGGCCAAGGGGATTTCCCCGCGGGGAAATCCGTTTCGTATGATCAGGGTAACGCGCAAATGCCTTCGTTCCCTCGTCATATGGAGGAAACCTTGGTTCCTGTCCCAAGGACCAGTGCTGGGAGCATCATGTTGCCGGAGAGCCGTTTCAACAGATGCTTCCCTCACTGGCAGGGTGGCGGTCATGGAAGGCCGCTTTGCGAGAGGTCTGTGGGAGACCCGGCATTCATGGCACATCAACTGCCTGGAGATGCTGGCGGTCTACAAAGCTCTTAGGAGCTTTTTCCCGGACCTCCGCTATGCCACCATGTCCTGATATGCTCAGACAACACCTCGGTTGTCGCGTATCTCAATCACCAGGGGGGTTTGAGGTTGCGCCCTCTGTGCAGACTGGCACATCAAATTCTCCTGTGGTCCCAGGGGAAGTTATCGTCTCTCAGGGCGATGTACATTCCCGGGGACCAAAATCAGGAAGCAGACGTCCTGTCGAGGCAGGGGCTGAGGCCCGGGGAGTGGCGACTCCACCCAGAGGTGGTGGAGGCCATGTGCGAGAGATTCGGCCAGTGGAAGTGGACCTGTTCGCGTCTCGAGAGACGTCCCACTGTCCACTGTGGTTTTCTCTCAGGCATCCAGCTCCGTTAGGGCTGGACGCCATGATGCAGACGTGGCCTAGGCTTCGTCTGTACGCATTTCCCCCGATCGCTCTGCTCCCAGGAGTTCTGGAGCGTGTCCGCCGGGAGGGCATCAGCCTGCTCTTAGTAGCACCCCGGTGGCCCACTCAAGTATGGTTCTCGGACATCATAGCTCTGCTAGACGGCTCTCCGTGGCGGATCCCTCTGAGGAGGGATCTGCTCTCTCAGGCAGGGGGCACAATCCCAGATAGCACACGTACGTCTGGCCGACGTCGGCCGCAGAGTGGGACGTCGGCCTCCTATCTATTACATCTAATAAGTATCGGCCAGGCATAGGCGAATAAGGCCAGGCATAGGCGAATAGCGCTTTATGTCCAGCTCGTCGGCTTTGGGTTGGCACACTACTGGAGGCCGATGCCGCGCTTATCTGTTTGCGCGAGTCCATTCATCGTGACCATGGAAACGGGCCGAGTCGCACTGGCAGCAACAACACCACAGTAACGGACGGACACGCTCTCACTGTTGTTTTCTCTGCTTTCAGGTGAGTTTAGTCCCTAAAATCACACACACATAATATAAAACTGTTCCTGACACGTTTCTTACCTGTAATTGACATGCTTCTGTCGAATATTTACTTTATTGAAATAGTTCAGTATCTTTGAAAAAGTCTGTTAGCATCTCACAACAGGTTTGCTAATAGGCTAACGTTATAACTTACTTAACGTTAACTCTTATGAAAGTTTGCGTTCCTAATCACGTCTTTATGTGCAGAAGAGAGGCTTTGAGAGTTTTGTTAGGGTTTGCTGGCAATCTGTCAATGGGTAATTGGATGTGAGCTAATTTATTTAACGTTAAACTAACTTACTATAAGTTATTTTAATGGCATCCCTTACAGGAAGCGTGAAAATCAAATGAAACGAAATTATCTTTCATGGTAAATAAATTATATCGATTACATTTAATGTTTAATTATTTAATAACATTACATTCAAGAATTTTTGTTTTCTGTAATTTCAGGAAAAATATATAATTCTACAACAACGGAGGCAAATGAGGACCCATGGGCTGCTGACAGAGAAGTAGGAAACTCATTAAATAACTTCATTTGTATTGTACAAAAGTAACACTTTAATAAGGGGAACAATTCTAAGCTTGCATATTTGCTGTTTATTAGTATTATAAAGCACATATTAATTCCTGACCTGCATGACCTTATTCTGCAACATCCCTAAATCCTACCTGATACCTAAACTTAAACAACTAATGTTACCTTACTATCTATTAAGCAGTAAATTAAGAATTTGAGGCAAAGTTAAAGGGATAGTTCACCCAAAAATGAAAATTCTGTCATCATTTACTCACCCTCACGTTGTTCCAAACCTGTATCTTATCTGAGTCTTATTGTTCTGCACACAAAAGAAGATATTTAGAAGAATGTTTGTAATAAAGCAGCTAGAGCAACCATTAACTACCATAGTATTTCCCCCCACCCCCCTGCTATGGTAGTTAATGGTTGCTCTATCTGCTTGGTTACAAACATTCTTCAATATATCTTCTTTTGTGTTCAGCAGATCAAAGAAACTCATACAGGTTTGGAACAACTTGAGGGTGAGTAAATGATGACAGAAATTATTCTATGTATACTCTGTATATTCTACTTTCTCTTATCTGCATTTCACCTCTGCTCTAGCTTGCTTCCTTCTAATAAACCTGACATTATATAGGCTCTGTGGTAATTTGTTTATGTTTCTAGATTCTTCCATGCTGATGGCCTGCACTCCTGTCGAAGAAAATCTCCAGATGTCTAGTAAGCAAAACCTCAAACATACACTACTGTTCAAAAGTTTCATATATGTATTTTTTTACTGATAAATTCTTAAATACTTTTTATTAAATACTTTAAATGCTAACTTTAGGCCTTTAAGTTATTTTTTCACACAAATCTGGTCAGCTTACTCACTGCTCATACTCTTAGCCTATAAAATGTTTGAAGTATATCACCAATACAATATCGGGGTAAAGATTTCATTAGAGTTCTTACAGTTATGGCTGTGCTCTTGTTACCAAAAAAAAAGTGCATCCATCCATCATAAAAGTGCATCTATCCATCATAAAAGTGCATCTATCCATCATAAAAGAGCATCTATCCATCATAAACGTGCATCTATCCATCATAAAAGTGCATCCATCCATCATAAAAGTGCATCCATCCATCATAAAAGTGCATCTATCCATGATAAAAGTGCATCTATCCATCATAAAAGTGCATCCATCCATCATAAAAGTGCATCCATCCATCATAAAAGTGCATCCATCCATCATAAAAGTGCATCTATCCATGATAAAAGTGCATCTATCCATCATAAACGTGCATCCATCCATCATTAAAGTGCATCCATCCATCATAAAAGTGCATCCATCCATCATAAAAGTGCATCTATCCATGATAAAAGTGCATCTATCCATCATAAAAGTGCATCCATCCATCATAAAAGTGCATCCATCCATCATAAAAGTGCATCTATCCATGATAAAAGTGCATCTATCCATCATAAACGTGCATCCATCCATCATAAAAGTGCATCCATCCATCATAAAAGTGCATCTATCCATCATAAAAGTGCATCCATCCATCATAAAAGTGCATCCATCCATCATAAAACTGCATCCATCCATCATAAAAGTGCATCTATCCATCATAAAAGTGCATCCATCCATCATAAAAGTGCATCCATCCATCATAAAAATGCATCCATCCATCATAAAAGTGCATCTATCCATCATAAAAGTGCATCTATCCATCATAAAAGTGCATCTATCCATCATAAAAGTGCATCCATTAGAAGCTAATGGATGCGCCGGAAGCTAGTTATTTTAGTCTATAAAGTTGTATGATGGATGGATGCACTTTTATGATGGATAGATGCATTTTTATGATGGATATATGCACTTTTATGATGGATAGATGCACTTTTTATGATGGATAGATGCACTTTTATGATGGATGGATGCATTTTTATGATGGATAGATGCACTTTTATGATGGATGGATGCACTTTTATGATGGATAGATGCACTTTTTATGATGGATAGATGCACTTTTATGATGATGGATTATAAAGCTTGGACTTTTTCAATATAACTCAGATTGTTCGTCTGAAAGAAGAATACACACCTAGGATGACTTGAGGGAGAGTAAATCATTGGCTAATTTTAATTTGTTGAACCCTTTAAATTCATTTAGTCAAGACTACTAAGCAAATTGTGTCATTCCTACTAGACAGCCATGCCTAATAGAGAAAATTGTTTAATTTTGCCATGCCTTCTAAAATAATGTCATGTTAACTAAATTCCCACACAAACATATTAAACATATTAAATAATATTTATCCAAATGAGGTTTGTAAATGCATGAATTCTTTATATTTTACATTGATCGTTAATTTTGTATAAAAATTACATATAGAAGAAAATGTGACAAGGTCACTGGGCTTCCCACAAAATGCCATATTAAAGGAATATTCAGAGTGCAAGTCAAAACGTTTATTAAAGTTTATTTTGTGTAATATTATGCTGCAAATATTGTCTATTGAGCCAAAGTTACATTGAACCTGGAATGATAATTTGTGTTTCCAGATGCAATACTTTGTAATGAGTATGTATGATGGATTTTGAACTGTACTATTATTACAGGTTCTCTGGGAATGCCCATGCAGTTGAAGGAATGAAGACATCAGATGTTGGCCTGGACAGATGAACCAACCACACTGACCTCTGATTACTGGATTGCTGATTACTATCATGTTCTGTGAGGGCATCATTATAGCACCTGTGACAGTGGGATCTGTAGTTGTAAAGAATAGTCACACATCACTTAAAGTCAGAGAGAAAAGGTGTTTTTTAGAAGTTGCAAACTGTTCTCTCTTACAAACAACACAACAGTTAAACCTTTTCAAATTCTTTTCTGGTGGTGCACAAGTCATATTCTACAAATCACAAATTAAGAAATTCATATGCTCACATTTAAGCTGCGGACACACAACTTTGACACAGTAACAGTCATGATATGACGTCACACTCTGCAGAGTCTTTTTATAAACATGAATTCAACATTTAACAAATAGTATATTCAAAATATATCTACTCGACTTTACTACAAGCGTTTCTTGTCAATGGAATGTAAAGTGTAGTGTGACCGCACCTTTATTCTGCAGTTGCTGCACACCTGCATCAAAATTATGAAGTCGTGGACAAATTTAATTTGATAACTGATATGCGAGATCTCACATAATATATGTTATGATATGACATACCAGTATGTGACACTCACACACATGCTCTATCCAGTGATAAACATGTTCTTGTCATTATTAATCAATCAGTAATCATTTATTATAAATGCTACTATTTTACAATTAATATTTAAGACTGTTATAGAGGGATATTTTCGTTGTTTTTCATTAAACTTTATTTAAACGATCTAAAAAAATCTCTTATTTTGTGTTTTGTAGAATGGGTTTAGTACAAACTGTTGTATTTGTGATAGAGAAAAGAAAACTACAAGTTTATAAATCCTAATACATGTTCTTGTGACTTTTCTGAAAAATTCTCTACAAACTCCACTGTCACAGTTGCTTAGTTTTGCCACAATAATACTAGATATTATACAGCACATGCTTAATTTCAGTCGATATTCTGATTACATTTTTTACAATTTACCAATGCTGAACCACATCTTGCTTATTAACTACTATTTATTTTGTATATAATCAATATATAAACAAGTGATATTTAATTATTAACAAGGGATTGGCTGGACCCTGCTGACCCAATCAGTATTTCTTATCCAATGGTAATACTTTAATTTTCCATTTTCTCTAGTATTGCATCCTTCTCATGGGCATTTAATAATGACTGTGTGGGTTAAACCTTTTTTATTTTTGGCCCATAATATGCATTTTATTTTTTAAGTAATTAAAAATATTTCTCTATGCTTTTGAAATTGTGGGTTACATCTTTGTCATCTTTTTCACCCAAGGAGTTTACATTTGCTGATTTGTACACTAGTTGCAAAGGGTAAGATTTCTTTATAAACTATCTACTCAGCCATATGCACTTATTTTGTGGAACACAAAAGGAGAGTCACTTTTAGAAACAAACCTGTGATTTATGACTAAGCCTGTCAGTCTCATTATGTTCTGCCTTACATCTCCTTTTGTGATGTGCTCCAATAATTTGGTACAAAACAACATGATCAGCTGTATTCGTGAGTAAGTATTGCTTTTAATTTTTTAACTTGAGACTGTTTATATTTGTCTGTAATTTACTTGTATACCTCTTTGTGTATTTGAATGTAAATGCCTTTTTCTATTAGTCATATTGAATATTGTATAGATGGGTTATGCTTTAAACATATATTCTATCTGTAACTTCTTTGTAAATATTAAAACAATGTTAACTGAATGTGATGTATGATTATTACGTAAACAGGCTAATTTATCTTATTAGTATTAAGTATTTGAGATTTTTAAAACAGAAAATGTGTTAACTGTATACAACTTTAACCAAATCAACGTCGTTTCAGCATAAGGTAAGCAAAACATCTGCGTAGATTTACGTTAGTTTTGAATGGCATGTCTGACGTTGGTCTTTGATGCCATGAGTAGCCTAACGTGGATTCTATGCCAGTGCTATCTGGGTGTATCCCGAAAGGTTCAGCCTAAATGAATAACGGTCCTAGAAAGCCCATGCAGAGCGGCCAGGATTTGCATCGTCCACACATCGGCCGGAGAGCACTCGCGATCAGATGCCGATGTCGCGGCGACATTTTCCCAATTAGCAAACGCTCTCTGAGCTACATCTTGCCGATGGAACTTTGTGCATCGGGTCGACATCGGCCCGACGTACGTGTGCTATCTGGGATATTTCACCCCCGGCCAGAGTTATGGAGCCTCTGGGTCTGGCCCCTGAGGGGGCTCGGTACCTAGAGGCGGGCCTGTCAGCAGAAGTGGTCGAGACCTTACTCAGCTCCAGGGCTCCTTCTACCAGGAGACTGAACAGCCTCAAGTGGAACGTATTCTCCACTTGGTGTAGAGAGCGTGAGGTGGATCCAGGCTTCAGTGCTGGAGTTCCTCCAAGATCGCTTCTCCTCTGGTCTTACCCCGTCCACACTGAAGGTGTACGTGGCTGCCCTTGGGGCTTTCCACGCACCTCTAGGTGATGGACCCTTGGGGAAGCACCATCTGGTTGTACAGTTCCTCCGTGGGGCTCGGAGGATGAGGCCTGCGGCTCGCTCCTGGCGGTGGTTCTTGAAGGGCTGGCTGAGGCCCCCTTCGAGCCACTGGAGTCGGCTGAGCCGAAGAACCTGACCCTGAAGGTGGGCTTTCTCCTCACCATTACCTCTCTGAGGAGAGTGGGAGATCTCCAGGCCTTGGCGGTCACGGATCAGATCCTTCACCCTAGACCGGGCTACATACCCAATGTTCCATCTCAGGGAGCCCGGTCTCTGGTTCTTCAGGCTTTCCATCCCCCTCCCCACCTGAGAGCGGAAGAGGGGAGACTTCATCTCCTCTGCCCGGTCAGAGCTCTGAGTATCTATTTGGAGAAGTCTTCCCATTGGAGAAGGTCAGACCAATTGTTGGTGTGCTTTGGCTCACCCAAGAAGGGGCTGCCTGCGTCAACGCAGACGATCAGTAATTGGATTGTCCAGGCTATAGCCACGGCTTATAGGGTGCGCAATTTGCCCCCACCCATGGCCGTCAGGGCCCATTCCACCAGGAGCATGGCTTCCTCAGTGGCCCTCCTTTCTGGCGTCTCGCTTCAAGAGGTATGCGAGGCGGCCGGGTGGGCTACCCCGCACACCTTCATAAGATTTTACAGTCTGCACCTCCCGGTGACGCCTGGTGCTCGAGTACTCGCGTCCTAAGTGTGCCTGGGTTTCCAGCTTCACACTGGGACGTGAGGTGATTTCGGTGTGGCCTAGTGGGTATTAACGTTCCCAGAGTGTTGTCACTCGACGACACAGTGCGAGTTCCCTCGAAGGGTTATGACTTTATGTTATGTTATGTTTTGACGTTATGGGAACGTCTCGGGTTATGACTATAACCCTTGTTCCCCGAGAAGGGAACGAGACACTGCGTCTCGTCGCCACACCTATCACGGCTAGAGCGCTTGCTTCATCGCAAAAGCTAGTGTGTGTTTGCATCAGCTTCCCTTTTGTATCTTCCGGGTATGCCGTCATCTACTACGTCACGACGCACCACCAATCAGATTGGCTTGATTTCATTCATACTTCAGATGCGTAATGTTGTGGGCGTTCCCAGAGTGTTGTCACTCGATGACGCAGTGTCTCATTCCCTTCTCGGGGAACAAGGGTTATAGTCATAACCCGAGACGTTTTTGCTGCATGCAGTGGTGAGCACGCTGTCTCGCAGTTTCGTGCCGTCTCGCCAACACGAGTGTCCCCAGGTCCTCCTTTCTCTCTCTGCTGAAGCGAAATTCTCTTGCAGAATTGCGTCTGTTTCTCCGAATTAATGGCAGTTCGGCTCCAAAGTGAATGACAACTGCGTATTGCTCTCGCTTCCGATTTATACCCGCAGTGCGGGGCGGAGCACGAGATGCAAATGTTCTCCATATCTCGAAGCTGATAGGGGCTCTCTGAAGTGATCCCAATTCGTTGGTACGTCCGACGTACGTCGAACGTGACCGACTGAAAGGGAACTAGGAACAGATACACGTGAGGAAACGCCACACATAACATCCACAATGACTAACAAAACACAAGTGTAACACAAGCACTGTATATACACACAAGGAAGACAAGCTTAACATGATCACAAGGAGGCGTGGTAAATGGGAAACACCTGGGAAAACTAATCAACAAGAAAAACTACAAAGGACTACAAAACAGGGCACAAAACACACAGGGAATTTATGACACAACAGAGTTTATTAGCTTCATTCTTGAATTGGTCACACGTTACAATAAGACTTGTTAAAAGGATAGTTCACCCATAAATGAAAATTCTCTTATCATTTACTCACCCTCAAGTTGTTCCAAACCTGTACACTCTAAAAAATGCTGGGTTAAAAACAACCCAAGTTGGGTTGAAAATGGACTAACCCAGCAATTGGGTTGTTTTAACCCAGTGAATGGGTTGTTTTAACCCAGCGGTTGGGTTAAATGTTTGCTTAAAACAACCCAGCGTTGGTGCGCTGGCTGCGGCTGAAATAACTATCAAAAGTCTGAAAGAGCAAAACACGACACTTCTGGATCGAGTTGATGACTTGGAAAACCGATTGCGGAGAGCAAATATCAGGATCTTAAATGTTCCGGAGAACAGCGAGAAAGGCCAGTCTACAATCAAGTTTGTGTCAGAGATGTTAATGGAAGCCATGTGTCCGGAAGTTTTTGAAAAGCCTCCCAAATTGGAACGAGCACACAGACCCTTGGGCCCAAAACCACAAGAAGGTCGACCTCCTCGCCCACTGGTTGTGTGATTTCACAAATTCCAGGAGAAGAAAAAAGCGCTGAGATGGGCCAGACAACACGAGACAAAATATAAGGACTGTACTTTGAGGATCTACCCTGACATCTCCGCCGATCTTGCCAGAAAGCGTGTCGCTTTTAAAAACGTCAAACAGTTGCTGTACCAGAAGGATGTACGATTCCAGTTTCTTCATCCAGCAAGACTACAAGTTTGTTTTAATGACGAGACATTGCTTTTCAATACGACTGATGAAGCTCAGCAGTTCTACGATCAGCGGATTGCCACACGTGAATAAACCTTTAAATTGTCGTGGCAGCAATATTGTGAATTACAGAAGAGACATAGACAGCTAGGTTAAGACATACATAGGCTTAAGACACAGTAACTGTAAAACCTATTTTACATTTCAGTACACCCTTTTAAGTGCAATTTTTGTTTGAGAGTGGTTTGTTTTCCTCTGCGCTAACAATTACAAGGCCCTGCTATTTTCATAATTGAGTTTGTTATAGATCCTACATTGGATATCAGGTTTAAGTGATAGGTCTGTTATAGATCTATTACATAATGCACTTTATTTAACTGTGCTATTCAGTACTATTAATGATGAAGAATATATATATATATATTATATATATGTACTAATCATAGCTTAAGGTCTTCACGCAAAATTAAAATTGTATATTCACCGAACATATTTAATTGTGCTCAGTCAATCTATGCTGAACAAGTCCTCTGTCCGAAAAACGGTATACACATGCGCAAATGCGGAGACGCGGGAGCGGCAGCGCGAGCGGAGCCGAACCAGCAGGTGCTGAAGACCGAAACAGACATTCCCAAGAGAATAGAGAGATATTCATCTCACAAAGACGTTGGTGAGTATTTAGCACTGAAATTATTCTCCAGAGTTTTGCTTTATGACCGGGTATGAAGTTTAAAAGACATTTTGTTGAATCACGAGTTCATGCATTCATTGTTTTCATGAGTGTGTTCTCGTTTACCACATAATTATCTAATGGCAGCCTGTAGCCAATAGTTTTATGTTCCTCATGTCTTATATGTCTAAAACAATAGGTAATAAGCAAATTAAGTCATTTGTGTGATATGTGCGGCATGCGACTGTTGAACAACGTGCGTTTGGCGTCGGCCTCTTTCAGGGCTTGAGTTATTGCCTTTTAATATCAAACACGTCAAGCTCGTGATTTTCTGATGTCCATTCATTCGTCTCATCCTCATTATATAATGAAGAAACTTCTGTTCTGTCTCTTGCCAGATGTGATGCAGGGGAGCTTTGTCATTAATGTTAGTTCCCATTCAGTCGGTCACGTTCGACGTACGTCGGACGTACCGACGAATTGGGATCACTTCTGGGAGCCCCTATCAGCTTCGAGCTATCTAGAACCGGCCAATGAACAATTGGCGTGCGAGATTTGCATCTCGCGCTCCACCCCGCGCCGCGGGTATAAACAGGAAGCGAGAGCGAATGCACGCTGTCATTCACTTCGGAGCCACACGGCATGAAGACGACTCTCAACACATTGCTTGAGTTTATCGCTGCTATCAGCCAGAGTAAATACTTACCGGAGAATCCAGAGGAAACGAGTGTTGGAGGAACGGCACACTTCAGCGGGACCCGCGCTGACTCATCGGCTGCCTCTGCAAACAGAGAAAAACTGCTGTTTTCACAGCAACGAGCAATTGTTGGTCTGGTTGGGCGTTTTTCCTGTTTTGAGTACAGGCACGGGCTGCACAACAATCCCGTGCGCTGTCGCGTTTCCCCCTGAGTGCTTCAGCACAGAGCGTTTCCTCACAAAAGAGTTCACGGGTGACGTGCCGTCCTTTTCAGGATGTCTTACCACCCGTGCGTTTCTGGATGCGGTCGTTCCCTGTCCCCTGCTGACGGTCACAATCGCTGTCTCACGTGTTTGGGCACACAGCACGCTGAGGCGGCGTTTGTGGATAGTTCATGTTCCCACTGCGGGAACATGACTATCTCGGAGCTAAGATCGAGACTCTCCTACCTCCGGGCTGGGGGAGTCCCCTTACCCATCCCACGAACCAGGGCTGCCCCTAACCCGGGCGGACCTGCTTCTTTGGATGGCCAGGGTGATCTGAGGATTACGTTTAGGGCAAACCCGCCGAGCGACCCTCCGCAGGCCCCTAAACCCTCAGCTCCGCAGCCGGTAGAGCCTCCAAGAGAACCCGCTGGACCCTCCCACGGGAGACCAGTGGTGTCTTTTGGAGCTCCAGCGGACAAACAGATGTCGATCACTGCATCGGAGGGGGAGTTTCAGTCCTCGGAGGATGAAGGGTCAGCTGTACTGCCCCCCTCTGGGAGAGTGGCAACGGCTGCCCCGGACCCTGAGATGGCTGCTATGCTTTCCCGGACCGCCGAAAGGGTTGGGCTCGAGTGGAACCCTCCACCGTGTCCCGAACCCTCTAGGTTGGACGATTGGTTCCTCGGGGTGGGTCGCGCTGGTTCTCAGCGTCCCGCCCCGACACCTTTCTTCCCGGAGGTGCATGAGGAGCTCACGAGGTCGTGGACGGCACCTTTTTCTGCCAGAAACCGACCGAGTGACTCCTCCCCCCTCACTACCCTTGACGGCGGGCCAGCCAAGGGTTACGTGGGAATCCCGCCAGTGGAGCGCGCCGTCGCGATGCAACTGTGTCCGGCGACCGCCTCTAACTGGCGCGGTGACCCACGTCTCCCGTCCCGGGCCTGTAAGTTCTCTTCCGGTCTGACCGGGAAGGCTTACAAGGCTTGCGGACAGGCTGCGTCCGCCTTGCATGGTATGGCGTTGCTTCAGGTCCACCAGGCCCAAGCACTCCTTGACATGCACGAGGGTAGGCCTGACCCAGAGCTCCTCCGGGAGCTCCGGACGGCGACGGACCTTGCCCTCCGGGCGACGAAAGTCACCGCCCGTGCCATCGGTCAGGCGATGTCCACGCTTGTGGTCCAGGAGCGTCATCTCTGGCTAAACCTGGCTGACATGAGGGAGACCGATAAATATCGGTTCCTGGACTCCCCCATCTCGTCAGCTGGGTTATTCGGCGACGCAGTCGAGAGCTTCGCCCAACAGTTCTCGGCCGCCCAGAAGCAGACGGAGGCGATCAAGCACATCCTGCCCCGTCGCCGAGGACGTCCACCCGCCGCCGCCTCCGCCCCCGCCAAGGCACCGCAGCAGCCTTCCACCAGCCGACGGCGTGGGGCCGGCCGTGGGAAGGATGTCCAGCCCGCTCAGGCCGCTGCCAAGCCAGGTGGCAAGCGTCGTCGCAAGCGACCCTGAGACGGGCCGCCCAGAGATGGAGGAAACTGTTCTGAGGGAGATGGCTGCAGCACCACTCCTTCCCCCGGAGGAGGGCCGGGGGAAAATCTTTTGTTTGTCTGTTCCGCCGCTGGTCCCAGTGCCAGCGGCACCCAAAACATCAATAAAAGAGCAGTTTCCAATATCTCTGGGTGCCAAGAGAGCGCGCTTGGCGGTGGTCGACGCTCCCATGCCTCGCCACCCTCAAGTACCTCTCCCTTCGCCAGCAGGGGACGCCGGCTGTCGGGACGCACACAAGCGGCCTCCCCACACTCGCACGTCCCCACCGCGGATGCAGGTAAGTGTTGCACAGCACACTCAGATCCCGCTTCGGGCCGCTCCCATGCCGTCCGAGCCGGATCCCTGCGTTCCGCCTCGCTGCCCCGTTGCGGGTACGTCTGTGGTGCCGATGGTCCCCCTTGCTCGGAGTCTGGGAGCCTGGCTAGCGCTTCCCAGCCCGTCTCGGTGGCTCATCCGTACCATCAGACTCGGCTATGCGATTCAGTTCGCCCGGCGTCCCCCCAAGTTCAGGGGCGTTCACTTCACGACTGTAGTGGAGGCAAAACGCCCCCGTGCTCAGGGCGGAAATCGCTGTCCTACTGGCAAAGGACGCGATAGAGCCGGTCCCTCAAGCCGATATGAGGTCCGGGTTCTACAGCCCGTACTTCATTGTACCCAAGAAAGGCGGCGGGTTACGACCGATCTTGGACCTGCGATTCCTGAACCGGTCCCTTCACAGGCTGCCGTTCACGATGTTAACGCAGAAGCGCATCTTCAGGTGCATCCGTCCCCGAGATTGGTTTGCAGCGATCGACCTGAAGGACGCGTACTTTCATGTCTCGATTCTCCCTCGACACCGGCCCTTTCTGCGCTTCGCGTTCGAGGGACGGGCATATCAGTACCGCGTCTTACCCTTCGGCCTGTCCCTGTCGCCCCGCGTCTTTACGAAGGTTGCGGAGGCGGCCATTGCTCCCATGAGAGAGCATGGCGTTCGCATCCTCAACTACCTCGACGACTGGCTGATTCTTGCCCAGTCGCGAGAGCAGTTGTGCGAACACAGGGACAAGGTGCTCAGTCACCTCAGCCAGTTGGGACTTCGGGTCAACTGGGAGAAGAGCAAACTCTGCCCCACGCAGAGGATCTCTTTTCTCGGTATGGAGATAGACTCGGTCGCCATGACTGCGCGCCTCACCGAGGAGCGCGTCCAGTCAGTGTTGAACTGCCTGAATTCGTTCAGAGGCAGGACAGCGGTTCCACTGAAACATTTTCAGAGGCTCCTGGGGCATATGGCATCCGCAGCCGCAGTAACGCCGCTCGGATTGCTTCATATGAGACCGCTTCAACGCTGGCTACACGATCGAGTCCCGAGATGGGCGTGGCACAGCGGTTCCCTCCGCGTCCAAGTGACTCCGAGGTGCCGCCAAACCTTTGGCCCGTGGTCGGACCCTCTGTTTCTCCGGGCGGGAGTTCCCCTAGAACAAGTGTCCAGGCACTCCGTTGTCTCCACGGATGCCTCATCCACGGGTTGGGGTGCCACGTACAACGGGCTTGCAGTTTCGGGTCTGTGGACGGGGCCTCAACTGCAATGGCATATCAATTGCCTCGAGTTGTTAGCAGTTCGTCTTGCTCTCAGCCGCTTCAAAGTGCCGCTCAGAGGCAAGCACGTTCTGGTCCGGACGGACAACACTGCGGCCGTAGCGTACATCAACAAACAGGGTGGTCTACGCTCCCGTCGCATGTCGCAACTCGCCCGCCATCTCCTCTTATGGAGTCAGAAGCATCTGAGGTCGCTTCGTGCCGTTCACATTCCGGGCCTGCTCAATCGTGCGGCCGACGAGCTGTCACGTCAGCAGGTACTTCCGGGAGAATAGCGACTCCATCCCCAGGCGGTCCAGCTAATCTGGAGTCGTTTCGGGGCCGCACAGGTAGACCTGTTTGCCTCCCCAGAGACGACCCACTGTCAGTGGTTTTATTCCTTGACCGAGGGGACGGATGCCCTGGCCCACAGCTGGCCCCGGGAAGAACGCAAGTATGCGTTTCCCCCAGTGAGCCTTCTTGCGCAGACACTGTGCAAAGTCAGGGAGGACGAGGAGCAGGTCCTGTTGGTCGCTCCGTATTGGCCCAACCGGACTTGGTTCCCGGAACTAGTGCTCCTTGCGACAGCACCTCCCTGGCCCATTCCTCTGAGACAGGACCTCCTGACTCAGAGACGGGGCACCCTATGGCACCCGCGTCCGGACCTCTGGAAACTCCATGTTTGGTCCCTGGACGGGACGCGGAGGTTCTAGGTGACCTACCGCAAGCGGTAGTTTACACCATTACTTCCGCTAGAGCCCCCTCTACGAGGCGCCTCTATGCGTTGAAGTGGAACCTGTTCGTCGACTGGTGCTCTTCTCGCCGAGAAGACCCCCGAGGATGTTCGGTCCCATCTGTGCTTACCTTTCTACAGGATGGGTTGGAGCGAAGGCTGTCTCCCTCCACCCTCAAAGTCTATGTCGCCGCTATCGCCGCTAATCATGAGCTCGTAGATGCAAAATCTCTAGGTAAGCACGATCTGATCGTCAGGTTCCTTAGGGGAGCGAGGAGATTAAATCCACCTCGTCCTCCCTCCATACCCTCTTGGGACTTAACTCTGGTGCTAACTGCGCTACAGAGAGAACCTTTTGAGCCTCTGCAGTCAGCTGAGTTGAAAGTTCTGTCGTTAAAGACAATACTCCTGACTGCGTTGGCCTCCATCAAGAGGGTAGGGGACCTGCAGGCATTTTCGGTCGACGAATCGTACCTGGAATTCGGGCCCGGTAACTCTCATGTGATCATGAGACCCCGGCCTGGATATGTGCCCAAGGTTCCCACTACTCCCTTCCGGGACCAAGTGGTGAGCCTGCAAGCGCTGCCTTCGGAGGAGGCAGACCCAGCCCTAGCTTTTCTCTGTCCCGTCCGTGCTCTCCGGACTTACGTGGATAGAACGCAAAGCTTCAGGACCTCAGAGCAGCTCTTCGTCTGTTACGGAGGACAGCAGAAGGGAAAGGCTGTCTCCAAGCAGAGGATGGCCCACTGGATAGTGGATGCCATCGTCTTGGCTTATCAGTCCCAAGACGTGCCCTGCCCGCTCGGGTTAAGAGCCCACTCCACTAGGGGTGTTGCCTCTTCCTGGGCACTGGCTCGTGGCGCCTCGCTGACAGATATTTGTAGAGCTGCGGGCTGGGCGACACCTAACACGTTTGCTAGATTCTATAGCCTCCGTGTAGAGCCGGTGTCTTCCTGTGTGCTCACTTCCCATAGTCAGTAACACCGAAGTACCCGTTCTAGTGTCGGCTTGCTGCGCCATTCCCTCCCCTATGGTACGGATGCGTGCGCTTATTCTGCTCCAGTCGAGTTCCCCGGAACGGCGAACCCTGTTGAGTCCTCCGCAACCCGCGGCAGTCGGACGTGGCGGAGCGTTCGACGCCAGGTCTAACACTCGTATGCATTGGTGGAACTTGTGTTAGGCTGGGTTCCGTATGTAGTGACCCCCACGGCGGTCCCATATGTGTATTCTTCCACGGTACGGCTCCCTACGGCGAGCCCGTGTCTTTCCCTCGGCAGAGCTCCTCTGCCGTCTCAGGTACGTGTTGTCTCCCTCCTAATTGGCCGGGGCCACCCCTGAGACTTCCGTATGTTGTGCTGCCCACGGCCAGCCCATACGTGTATTCTCCACATGTTAACTCCCTCTGGGCATGATGTGGCTTCCGCAGCTGCCTTCACAGGCACGCTTTCCCAGCGTTATCCAATACAGTCAGCTGAGTGGGTCTTGCGGAACAGCAGCTTTGACTCTCCCTGCGTGAACCTACCCGCCCGCATCAGATCGGGGTCTGTGGGGCTCATCGCTGGGCGCTGGAAGTGGTAGTAACTATGGCATTTTCCATAGGGGATCCCAATTCGTCGGTACGTCGGACGTACGTCGAACGTGACCGACTGAATGGGAACGTCTCGGTTACGTATGGTAACCCTCGTTCCCTGAAGGAGGGAACGGAGACGTACGTCCCGTCGCCACAGTTGCTGTACCATCACTGCAGGTCGAGCCACTACGTGTGGCTCCTCAGTGAAAAACAGCGTGCATTCGCTCTCGCTTCCTGTTTATACCCGCGGCGCGGGGCGGAGCGCGAGATGCAAATCTCGCACGCCAATTGTTCATTGGCCGGTTCTAGATAGCTCGAAGCTGATAGGGGCTCCCAGAAGTGATCCCAATTCGTCGGTACGTCCGACGTACGTCTCCGTTCCCTCCTTCAGGGAACGAGGGTTACCATACGTAACCGAGACGTTTTTATTTTTATTTGCAGGTTTTTAGCCTATGCAGTGCCGCGTTTTCTTCACCACAACAAGACATCCTGTTATGCAGAAGACTTCTTGAATGTATTCAGAGTTTTTCCTTATTGAAAATAAGGTATTTTCACCAAATATCCTGTGTTGGAATTTACTTGTTAATAAAGTAATGTGATAAAATGTCAACCCTGTTGTCTGTTTCTGTATTTTGCTTAATATATTTATGTTTTTAGTCATTTTTGTCTTTTGGGACAGTGAGAAATAAACAATTGTTACTACAATTTAAAATATTTAATTGGACCAACCACACAGTTTCACTGTAAAACATTTCTCCAATTAAAAATGTTCTAGTGACTGATCACATCTAAATTTTTTAGTTGGCCAAATTGAAAAATTTAGATGTGATCGGTCACTAGAAAAATTTTAATTGGAGAGGTCTGACATTTTTTACAGTGTTGGTCAATTACATTTTTCCATTGGCTCAACATATTATTTTTAATTGAGCCCATGTTAACAGACTGTTGCCACAATGGATAAAATTCAATTCACAGAAATTCAATTTGGCCAATTGAAAATTTTAGATGTGACCAGTCACTAGAAAGTTTTGAGTTGGGAAGATTATACATTTTTTCCATTGACTCAACATATTATTTCTAATTGAGCCCATGTTAACAGGCTGTTGCCACAATTGATAAAATTACATTTACAGAATTTCACTTGGGCCAATTGAAAACTTTAGATGTGACCAGTCACTAGAAAATTTTGAGTTGGGAAGATTATAATTTTTTACAGTGTGGTAATATGACTCAAATTGGTTGTGTGGATCCATGGAGGTTTTTATTTCCTGATAAAAAATAATTTTCCTGCTTTTCACACGTCCACCAGACGTATTCTAGGATAGATTATTTCTTTACTCATAAAAGGCTTATTCCCGCAATAAAAAAGGTAGAATACTCAGCTATTGTTGAATCAGACTATGCCCCTGTAATTCTTGATATTTGTTTTTCTTATAACTACCCATCGTGGCCTGTGTGGAGGCTAAACACAACTTTACTCTCAGATGCAACCTTTTGCCAATTCATATCTAACACGATTGACAATTTTCTACTAACAAATAAAACAGACTTTATATCGCCATCATTTTTATGGGAAACATTTAAGAATACCAATAAAGCCTTTGAACTTTATTTTAGGATACTTTCCTTTTTTATATTTCTCCTTTGAAGAGACAAAACAAATGAGTAGACATAAGGTGTTTATTAAAGTGCTTAAGCAACTAGCTCATTGGGAGGCTCATTGTTACTGTTTGTGTTAAAAGACTAATAGTTGATAGAAGCCCCCTCGGATACTCATTGATAATGTTGTTTTGGGGCTGAAGCAATTGTTTGGTTATTTTAGGAACTACCACGAATGGGGGAGGGGGGAATTCCACAAGCTGCTTCAGGGTATGTAGCCTAAACAAATATGGTTACATTGACCCTAACTCTTAGACTAAACAACGGTCACCAAAAGATATCGCCCAGCAATCAGGTGGTGCAGATGGAACTTTTTTGTTAGCTTATATGTGTGTGAGTGTGGGTTCTACATGTGTTAAATGTAGTTTTTATTTTATTTTATAAATCCTACCTGTCATGCTAGCCTGAGGAGTTGCAAGAGTATTTTCTTTCTTTAAAAGACTACTATGGATAAATCATTAAAATTAATGACATGGAATGTTAAACGTATAGGACATCCTAAGGAAAAGAATACTCACAGTAATGAGTAATAAATGGTTTACTCGTCACCCCTGACTTCCTTGTCCTTCTTCATCTTCATTGAAATTTCTTACACCTTTATTTGCAGGACTATAAAAATATAATCCAAGAGCACCTTTGGTACTCCAAAAAAACAACAACAAAAAACAAGATGGGTACCTACCAGAAGGGGAACAAAATGCAAACAATTGTAGGTGGATCCTATTGCATCAGAAGATATATAAAATGAATTACACCCAGGCAATCACATAGATTTTTATTTAAAAGGTACCCATCACTTTTTTGGAGTACCATAAGTGCTCTTGGATTATATTTTTTTCTATATTCAAAATCATAAAGGCATCATTTGAATTATATGAAAAAATCTGTGTTAAAACGTTTAGTATTATTTACACTGTCAAAAGTAACAGATTTTACTTTTTTGCAAGAGTTACTTAAAATCACTCAGAAACAAAACATATATTTAAAACTGTACTTTACAGAATTTCTATTTGAAGGCTTCTGTTGACAATTTTTAATTCACTATTTACACCAAAGGTGGAAATTCCCTTAAATGTAAGAATTTATACGGTAGGCTAATCTTTATGAAAAGGCAAATCAGTCAAACATCTGAATGTAAACAACAAAGTTCAGAATCAACAGCCTCGCTTAATACTTTCAAAATAATGTGTTATAGTGGTGCTGAAATGAAGGCCGGTTCATTCAAAACTCCTAAAGAATAAGACAAACGCAACTGGGTGTTGTTCTCTGTGAAATTCATGACAGCTGAAGATAAATCTTCTGGGTGTCATACCAAAAACCAATTCCCAGTATTATATAGGGTACCTAACACTTAATTTCCAAGTTCAATTTATTAGCATTAATGCATTAGGAATCATGAACTAAGAGTAAACCAGCTTTACAGCATTTATAAATCTAGGGGAATGTCAATACACTATTGTTGACTATTAATTTATTCATAATTCACAATCATTTTAATTAAGAGTCTTGGAAACTACTACGATAACAAATACGAATCACTGTTTGGCTGCCGAACTTGAGAACAAGAGGATAACCACGAACGCCGCGCCTCTAAATGCCCAAATTATCATCCCGCGGAGAACAACCTTCATGCGGGAAGGGGAAAAACAGTGGACTAAGCCATCACTCCCAGAATCTGGCCCACTGAACGCAGCCCGGGATTGGGAAATGCGGGTAGACCTTTACCAGAGGCTCACCTTCCCACCCGAAATTGCAGCAACCAACCTGCGCCCAGACCTTGTCCTTTGGTCCAAGTCCTGCCGGCGTGTCTTCATCGTTGAAATGACTGTCCCACGGGAGGATGCCATCGACGAGGCATTTGAGCGGAAGAGGCTGCGATATGCCAATTTAGCAGCTGAAGCAGAGGGACGGGGCTGGAATGTGAAGGTGTGGCCAGTGGAGGTGGGATGCAGAGGTTTTGTAGCCAGTTCTACCACAAGGCTCTTGAAGGAAGTAGGGATCAGAGGGCAGTCCCAACGGAGGGCAATCAAAGAACTTGCCACTGCAGCGGAACGGAGCAGTCACTGGCTGTGGCTGAAACGTATGGACGCAACATGGGCTGCCAAATGATTGCATGGTGCCACCACCGTGCGACACACACCCGGGTCTGATCAACTCGTGGTGGGCCAAATAATAATAATATTAAAACATAATAATAATAATAATAAGGGCTCCCCCTTTCTTAAGTTAGTTTAAAGAGGGAGGAGTACATTCTTCTCAAAGTAGAGGGTCCCATGTTTTGTAAAATATTCTGGTTGATCTGAGAAAATATTAAATTTTTTCAGTTCTTAGAAACATTAGATCACTAAGCCACAGTGACAATTTAGGTGGATTTGGTGATTTCCACTCTAGGAGAATTCTCCTTTTAGCTATTAATGTTGCAAAAGACAGAATCATCATGTGGAAATTCAGAAGTATACAAATCTGAATAGAATTTTTGAAAAGTAGAGTTAATTTCCTGGGGATCCACTGTAATTTCTTGACAGGTTTTCCTAATCTTGGGAATAAGATGGGATGCTGATTTACTTTTTAACTGTTGGGCGAGAAGACAACCTGCCTTTTCGCCATGTTTCGTAAAACCTAGCACGGGCAAAAACCAAATCTTGCTCAGTTTTTTCTGTCGATAATAGATCATATCTTGTCTTAATGCTCAGTTTCTCTCTGTATAGTTCTGGTGTTGGAGCTATAGCATATTGGTGGTCAATTTTCTGTATAGATTCAATAAGTTTCTCCTGTGTTTGTTTCTTTACTTTTTTTGCGTGAGGCAGAGTATGATATTATTTCCCCGCTTATTACAACGTTAAGTAAATAAGTAAGCTAACCGAATCAATGTCCAAGCCATTGTTTTCTAGTCATAGGCCTACCTCCAGTGTGAGTTAATTTATCAGCTTGGATTCTCGTCATCAGATTTGTATAATCCTTTTTAGGGATGTCCCGATCAGGTTTTTTTGCCCTCAAGTCCGAGTCCAAGTCATTTAATTTTGAGTATCTACCGAGTCTAATATATCTAATATCTAATATATATTTCTATAATACATAAAAAAAGAATAAAGAAGAGTGAAAAAAAAAGATCCAGGATGTTCCTTATTTTTTATTTTATTCACCTTATTTTAACATTCAACAACTCTGTTAACAAACAGAGCACTTCTGTGAGGTAGCTTGTACAATCAAGTAATAAATAACATAAATTCTTCACTTTTGGAATTTAGTGCAACAGTAAATATAAAAGCATTAGCATCTTTTCCATCAACTGCTGGATGCACTCTGCGATCCGCGAAATTCGTGAACATGTAGGGTCGCACGGCGTAAAACAAAACTCAATCCATTGTGCGGTAAGGCTTAGTAGAGACATGGGAGCTACGGACGAACTCCAGATGTCTGTGGTGATCGAAACATGGGGTACATCTGATAACAGGACAAGTAGTTTGTCAGAAATCTTCTTCTAAAGAGCTGTCAGAGCTTTGTCGGTGAAATAGTGGCGAGGCGGCATTTCAAATCGAGGTTCTATGTGCTCCATAAACATAAGAAATCCAGGGTTCTCTACAAAGGCGAATGGCAGGTCACTCATTGCGATCATTTGTGCTATCTTGGCTGTGATGTCCTGCGCCTTCACGCTGTCACGGGGGAATTTTTTCTCTCCTCTTCAAACTTTCCTGCAGCGTGAGCTGACTCGTCTTTGGCTGGGTTGCCTGGGTAAACTCGCTGTATTGTGTCGGGTGTTTGTTTTTGAGGTGCTGTATCAGGTTTTTTGTGTTAAATGTAGCCTGTTATTGAGGAAGGCGACAAAAAGGTGCAAAAAAAAACATGTTTTACTCACATAAGTGTCTTGCACCGTTCCTGTCGGATCCAATATAGAAGGCACAGCATTGTGTTTTAATCTCAATATGTCTGCAAATCCAGTCTCGACCTCTATCTTGTTTACAATCGATTCCGTGGTGAAATGAAGCGAACAAACACAATGTCTTATGCACGTGAGCTGGAACTGGCATGTTTATTGCTTGGTAGCAACCCGTTTAGCTCCACGAGTCAGTAGGCGGGCTTGAGGCGGTGCTTCTGCGTCCTATTACGTCAATGGTTGACATATTGTGAAAGCTCTTGTTTTCTGGGTCTGGTGTCTATAAAAGCTTTTCTTTGACTAACAAGGACGTTTTCAAATCTGAAACTTACAGGATATTCTTATATCACGATTAACTTTTATATACCAAAGGCTCAAAGGAAAGCTGATTTCTCAATTCATCACCCCTTGAATAGCCTCAGTCTGCTTCTGGGCAGCCGAGAACTGTTGGGCGAAGTTCTCGACTGCGCCGCCGAAGAGCCCATCCTGGGATATCCTGGGGCTTCAAGGAAACGAGTTCGCTCGACATCCCGCATATCGGCCAGGTTGAGCCACAGGTGTGTCTCCTGGACCACGGCTGTGGACATCACCTGACCCAGGGAGCATGCGCTCATCTTCGTTGCGCGGAGGGCAAGGGCGGTGGCGGCACGCAGCTCATACTTGAGCATCCTGGCCTGGTAGACCTGAAGGATGGTGTTACGATCCAAGCTCTACTATTAACAATATTATCTTGATTATTGATTATTATTGGGATTATTAATAGTCTTATTATGAGTAGTTTGCTTGGGTTCTGTTGTTTTTATTTTTTGGTATTAATTTTGGTTTTCTTTTCTTCCGAGGGTAAGCTCCGCCCTTGAACACCTGCTGCCGATTTGGTAATGACGCTGAGAATTGAATATAGGACGGAGGGAGAGTAACCGTGGGGCTGGCTGATCGTGCTACTTCCATTTTGTTCCAGTCGCCCGACCACTTTAGTCACTGAGTTTGTGAAGTGCTTAGCACCCTTGAGAAGTCATTTGATGTTTACCTAGCTCCATGCTGATGACGAGTTGCAACTGGAAGACCTTGATGTGCGACCGCCTGGTTGGTAGCTGAAGCTGTGTGTTTGAGTTGTGTTTGAGTATATTTTTTCTGTGTTTCTTTTGTTGTTCGTTTGTGTGTGTGTGTTAATTAGTTTGTTTATTTTGTTGGGGTTGGAAATCGTCCTCCCAGTTGCCTGATGCGACACCTGTGAGACGTAATAAATGATAAAAATGCTTTCTTTGGTCTTGCGTGTCCTTTTATGTTGCGTTCCCCTTTTCTAACGAGCACATTTAATGCGGGGTTCGTAACATAAATTGGGGCTCCTCCGAGATTTACAATTGTAAGTAATTGTGTCCCGAGAGTTCAGCTGTAAACAATTAAGCTGATTTGTTTGGTATGCAGCGATGGTTTTTCCTACATTTCTCCGGTCAGTTAGAGTAAGCCAACGGGACTGTGCTTAGCGCCAGTTCTGGCTACGGCTTGCTGTTTATTGTTTTCTTTGTTATTTTAGTTTGTTTTGTTTGGAGGTATTCCGGGGGAGAGAGTTTTCTCTTAATCGGTACCCTCTGAAGACTAGCTATAGGGTTAGTTAGATTTCTGGTTAGGTAGGTAGGTCCGGAGTGTGTGGATTTTCCTTCACTGTTTTCCTTACTGTTTAAAATGGCAACTTTTGATTTAAAGGATTTCACAGATCAACCTGGTGTTGAAAGTTTAGAGGCATATCGAAAAAATGATTTGCTTCTGATCGCTCAGCACTATGGGGTTTCTGTTTCTCAAACACAGCGTAAAGCGGAGATTAAAGCTTGTATTGTGTCTGTTTTGGTCGATAAAGTTATTTTTTCTTCTATGGAGGCTGTTCCTGACGAAATAACTGGTCCTGTGATAGGTGCTGCAGGAAGCCCTTCATTACGAACGCCGATTGGTGATCGGTCTACTCCAGTGACTGTTGGTGAGGAGGTAGGTCCATTATTTTCAATGCCCAAATTTGAACCAGTTTCTCTTTCTACAGAGGCGTCGCCTGAATTTCGTTCAGATTTGCGTTTAAAAATTTGTTTAGCTCGTCTACAATTAGAGACTCAGGATCGAGCTCAGGCGAGACAAGATGATTTAAAACGTCAGCTTGAAATGTACCGAATTGATGCTGATACACGAGTGCGACTGCGACAGATAGAGTTGCAAGCTGCTCAAGAGATGCCTAAACCAGTGAGTTCTACCACCTCTGCTAGTGTGAATGGTAGCTCTGAGACAGCTGCTGGTCCATCACATTCGAGTATTGTCTCTGATAATTCTGTTCCATCTGGTAATGTATCCGAGTCTGTAGTTGTGCCGTCGTTACATTTTGATGTGGCTAAAAATATTGCAATAGTTCCTCCGATCCGTGAGAAAGTTGAAGCTTATTTTCATGCCTTCGAACGAATTGCGAGTGCCCTGAAGTGGCCAACTGAAGTATGGGCCTTGATGTTACAGTGTAAACTAACGGGTAAGGCGCAAGAAGTTTGTGCATTTCTTTCATTGGAAGAAGGGGTTCAGTACGATGCTGTGAAAATTGCGATTCTGAGGGCATATGAGTTGGTTCCCGAGCATTATCGACAACGTTTTCGTGCCACAAAGAAATTGACGTCTCAAACGTATGTCGAGTTTGCTCGTGAAAAGGGAATTCTGTTTGATCGTTGGATTAAAGCATGTAAGGTGACGGACTATAATTCTTTGCGGGAGCTTATGTTGATTGAGGAATTTAAGAATTGCGTTCCAGAGCGTACTGCATTGTACTTAAACGAACAGAAAGTCAGTACGGTGAAACAAGCTGCTGTAGTAGCCGACGAATACGCTTTAATGCATAAAACTGTGTTTTTTAAACGTTTGAGTGATTCTGGAGGTTCATCCTCAAAAGAGAACGAGAACGTTTCTGATGTGAAAAACACATGGGTTCCTAGTAGTCCGAAATCTGGTAAAGAGTGTAGATATTGTCGCAAGATGGGGCATGTGATGGCTGAATGCCATATTTTGAAACGAAAACAGGAGCGGCAAGGGTCTCCGTCTGTTCAACCTCGAGGTTCCGTTTTGGTGAAAACCATATCTTCACCTTGCATTTCTTTTGTTCTTGATCCCTGTTTTCAGCCTTTTGTGTTTGATGGATTCGTGTCTCTGACTGGTAGTGTCGACAGTAAAAAACCAGTACGAATTTTGCGTGACACTGGGGGATCTCAGTCCTTTATACTGTCGAACATTTTGGATTTTTCTGCGACTTCTGAGTGTGAAACCAGCACTATTGTGCAGGGCATCGAAATGGGGTTTGTCACCGTTCCACTTCATTGTGTATGGGTTGTTTCTGAACTGGCGTCTGGGTGTTTTGAAGTAGCAGTTCGCTCATCGTTACCTGTGAAAGGAATAGATTTTATCATGGGGAACGATATCGCTGGTGGTAAGGTTATGCCTTGTGTGAAAGTGACTGATACACCATGCCGAGACATACAGTCTGATGTACTCGCTGAGACTTTACCAGATGTATTTTCAGTTAGTGCTGTTACCACACGAGCACAAGCTAAACGTAATGTCTTGGAGAATAATAATCTCAGTGATTCGGTCTTCTCTGATATTTTGGGAAATGACGCACTTCTCGAGTCGTTGGACAATGTTAACATGACCAGTTCACCCGTTCGTTTAGATTTCAGTGTTGAGGTGAACATTTCACGTGAATCTTTAATTGAAGCACAGAAAGACGACCCGACTTTACATAAATGTCGTACAAGTGTGGAGAACAGTTCATCACTGCGTATTCCACAGTTTTATTGGAATGACGCCGTGCTGATGCGTAAATGGAGCAGTACGCTGAATGAGCAGGGGGATGATTGGAATGTGGTACATCAAATTGTGGTACCCTCAAAATTTCGACAGCATGTGTTAAGTTTAGCTCACGACCATCCTTGGTCTGGACACCTTGGTATTAATAAGACCTACCATAGAGTGCTCCAGAATTTCTTTTGGCCAGGGTTAAAATCTGATGTCGTTAAGTACTGTAAAACATGCCACATCTGTCAGGTGGGAGGAAAGCCTAATCAGGTGGTGCCACCTGCTCCTCTCTGCCCTATACCTGCAGTGGGAGAGCCGTTTGAACGCGTCTTGGTCGATTGTGTAGGTCCTCTTCCCCGCGCTAAGTCTGGTTACCGATATCTACTGACTATAATGTGCGTGGCTACTCGTTTTCCCGAAGCGATTCCTTTAAGGAGTATCACCGCGAAATCTGTGACAAAAGCTCTTACGAAATTCTTCACGACTTTTGGTTTGCCCAGAGTTGTTCAAACAGATCAGGGGTCCAATTTTTTATCTCGCGTTTTTCGTAACGTGTTAAAGGCTTTGGGAGTGTCTCATGTTTTGTCCAGTGCCTATCACCCTGAATCTCAGGGGGCTTTGGAACGCTGGCATCAGACGTTGAAATCCGGATTGCGTAAGTATTGCATTGAGACTGGGAAAGTTTGGGAAGAGGGCGTTCCTTTTGTTTTATTTGCGGTGCGTGAAGCGCGTCAGGATTCGTTAGGATTTAGTCCTTCGGAATTAGTGTTCGGTCATAATGTTCGTGGGCCTTTAAAGATGTTGAAGGAGGAATTTCTTTGTATAGGTCCCTCTGAGAAAACGTATGTTATTGATCTTGTCTCTCGCATTCGTGAACGGTTACGAAATGCTTGCGCGGCGGCTAAAGAAGCTCTTGCTTCATCACAAAAGAAAATGAAGCGCTGTTTTGATCAGAAGGCAGTTGCACGAGATTTTTTACCGGGAGAGAATGTTTTAGTGTTCATTCCTACTCCTGGCTCTGCTTTTACTGCGCGATTTTCTGGTCCTTATGTGATAAAAAGCAGGGTGAGTGAGACGGATTATGTAATCCATACTCCTGAACGGAGGCGAAAAACTCGCCTCTGTCATGTGAATATGTTAAAGCCATATTTGTGTCGTGCTGATGTGAAGGATCAGACCTGTAAAACAGTGAAAAACTTTGGCGCTGATGTTCCTTTATGTGAGTTAGTGACCGAGAAAAAGGGGAATGTGTCGTTGCTCACTTGTATTTTGCCTACAGATGATATCGACGATGGATTGGAGGTTTCTATGGAAGTGTTAGGAGGTAGTAGTTTGAGAAACTCTGAAGTTCTGTCAATGCTTCCTTCTCAACTGTCTTATCTGTCTGTTGAACAGCAGCAGGACATCACAAAGCTGTTGGACAGTTTTTCGAACTTATTCCATGATGTTCCTCCTGGTACTTCTGTCATCGCGCATGATATAAATGTTGGCAACGCTTTGCCTATAAAACAACATGCATACCGCTGTCCAATAGGAAAACGAGAAGAGATGAAACGTGAAGTGACCTATCTTTTGCAGAATGGTTTTGCTGTGTCGAGTAGCAGTCCTTGGAGCTCGCCATGTCTTCTGGTGCCAAAATCTGACGGCTCAGTCCGGTTTTGCACTGATTTTAGGAAGGTTAATTCTGTCACGGTGCCTGATGTTTTTCCGTTACCGCGTGTCGATGACTGCATTGATAATATTGGTGCGGCAAAGTATATCACAAAATTAGATCTGCTCAAAGGCTATTGGCAGGTGCCTTTAACCGAGCGTGCCTCCGAGATCTCCGCCTTCGCCACTCCTGATTCATTTCTGCAATATACTCGTATGGCGTTTGGCCTGCGAAACGCCCCAGCAACGTTTCAGCATTTGATGTCCATGGTTTTGGGCGAAGTAGAGAATTGTAACATCTATTTAGATGACGTGGTAATTTATTCATCCACATGGGCTGAACATCTGTCAACTTTGTATGACGTATTTCATCGTTTATCCGCTGCGTCTCTCACATTAAATCTTAAAAAATGTGAATTTGCTAAAGCTTCTGTCACATACCTAGGAAAGCAGGTAGGAAATGGGCAGGTACGACCATTAGATGGGAAAGTGACTGCTATCCTTGAGTATCCGGTACCTTCTACGAGGCGAGAGCTGCGTAGATTCCTCGGGATGGTAGGATACTACCGATGTTTCTGTAAGAACTTTTCGAGTGTTGTTGCTCCATTAACTCTATTGTGTAGTCCCAAAATTGATTTTAGTTGGACTGAAGAATGTCACCAGGCCTTTCTGTCTGCTAAATCTTTGCTTTGCAGTGCTCCTGTTCTCTCGGCTCCGGATGTGTCTTGTGCGTTTCAGCTGGAGGTAGACGCCAGTGCTGTCGGAGCGGGAGCTGTCCTTCTACAAGAGGGTGCTGGCGGAATAGCTCATCCAGTATCCTATTTTTCTGCAAAGTTTAATTGTCATCAATTAAATTACTCAACAATTGAGAAGGAAACCTTAGCACTATTGCTGGCATTGCAACATTTTAATGTTTATGTGGGGGCCAGTAGAGTTCCGATGGTGGTTTATACCGACCATAATCGGCTAGTTTTTTTGAGTAAAATGTACAATCACAATCAGCGGTTGATGAGATGGGCATTAATGGTGCAGCCATACAATTTAGAGATTCGCCATAAAAAAGGATCTGAAAACATAGTTGCTGACGCTTTGTCACGAGGTTAGATTTCAGAAACAGTTACTTTTCCCTCATTTTTCCAAAAGGAGATGAGTGAAACTGGAACGGTTTCTGTCTTTAGGTGGGGGGAAGTGTTACGATCCAAGCTCTACTATTAACAATATTATCTTGATTATTGATTATTATTGGGATTATTAATAGTCTTATTATGAGTAGTTTGCTTGGGTTCTGTTGTGTTTATTTTTTGGTATTCATTTTGGTTTTCTTTTCTTCCGAGGGTAAGCTCCGCCCTTGAACACCTGCTGCCGATTTGGTAATGACGCTGAGAATTGAAAATAGGACGGAGGGAGAGTAACCGTGAGGCTGGCTGATCGTGCTACTTCCATCTTGTTCCAGTCGCCCGACCGTATTCTACTGACTTATCAAGTTCAAGTTCAAGTTCAATTTTATTTGTATAGCACATTTCCAACAGCCCCCAGGCTGACCAAAGTGCTTTACAGAAGAGCAAGAATATCACACATACAGAAAAATAAAAATAAATAAACATAAAAATATAAAAACCACCTATAGAAAAGTTTTCAGATAAAGAGTTCAGATAAATAGACAGGAGCTTTGTTATGTAGGGATTTATACACAAAGAGGAGAATTTTGAAGTCTATTCTCTGATAAATCGGCAACCAGTGAAGGGATCTAAGAATCGGAGTGATATGATCATGTTTACGACACTTTGAAAGCAGTCTGGCAGCAGCATTTTGGACAAGCTGAAGTCGCGCAATTTGAGATTTAGATATACCGCAATACAGGGAATTGCAGTAATCTAAACGTGACGTAACAAACGCATGAACAGCCATTTCTAGAGTTTTTGGGGAGAGAAAGTTTTTAATTTTTGACAGTAGACGAAGCTGATAAAAACTGGATCGAACAACAGAGGAGATATGTCTGTCAAATTTTAAAAGCTGGTCAAAAATAATACCCAAGTTCGTCACCCGTGTCGATCTAAAAGCGGATAAACTTTCTAGCTCAGGGCTTATACACTGAGAGTTTTCATTTGGACTGAATACAATCACCTCGGTCTTGTCCTCGTTTAAGAAGAGGAAGTTCTGGGCTAGCCATAATTTAACCTCCTCTAAACATTGGAGAAGAGAGGTGATCGCAGTGGAGTTGTTTTTCTTTACTGGAAGATAGATTTGAGTGTCATCTGCATAGAAATGAAAGGACACACCATGCTTTCTTAGAATAGAGCCCAAAGGCAGCATGTACAAAGAGAATAGAGAGGGAGCTAAAATAGAGCCTTGAGGAAGGCCACAGGTCAGAGGAGCGGTGGAAGATGAAAAGTTACCCAATTTCACTAAAAATGTTCTGTCAGATAGAAATGAATGAAACCATTTCAGAGCGTTTGCTTTTAGACCTACCCAAGACTCTAGTCTAGATAATAGTAAGGAGTGGTCTATGGTATCAAAAGCAGCTGATAAATCTAAAAGAATAAGAACCACAGAGTCCCCAGAGTCAGTGGAGATGTAGATGTCATTTATAACTCTCAGAAGGGAGACTCAGTGCTGTGCGCAGACTTAAAGCCAGACTGAAAAACCTCATAAATAGAATTGCTAGTCATAAAGTGTTGAAGTTGATTCAGCACAATTTTCTCTAAAACTTTTGAAATAAAAGGCAAAACATAAATGGGGCGAAAAAATTTTAGGACAGTGGGGTCCAGAGAAGGCTTCTTGAGCAGAGGAGTAACTGTAGCGACTTTAAGGTCAGCAGGAACAAAGCCTGTTTGGAGACACTTATTAACAAGAGATAACAGACCAGGCCCAATCGAATCAATAATTAATTTTAAAAATTTGGGGTGAATAATTTCACTAGGACAAAATGAGGGTTTAAGATTGTCAATCACCTCCTTCAATTCCTGGAGATTGATGGGTTCAAAAGCGTCCATAAATGCAGAGGCGGGTGACATAATTGGACAATTGGCTAACGTTAAGGTGGGACAGACATCAAGTCTTAAGTTCGTAATCTTGTCACTAAAGTATCTCAAGAAGTTTTCACAGAGAGCATCAGAAACCACAGGCAGGGTGTTCACAGAAGGATTGGTAACAGATTGAATAATTGAAAACAAAACCTTCGGTTTAGAGTGATTAGCTTCAATTAGGTTGGAGAAGTATGCAGCTTTTGCAGACTTGGCTGCAGTCTGGTAGGATGTAAGAGAGTCTCTGAACATTTGAAGAGAGATATTCTGTCTTGTTTCCATTTACGTTCTGCCTTCCTGCAGTTTTATCTTAAGAGACGGGTAGCAGAGTTTTGCCACAGTATAGATTTAGTTTTCTGTTTATGAGGCTTAAGGGGGGCAGTTGCATTTGCTACTATAAGCCAGGCAGAGTTCAGGAGGCTCAGATGTTGATCAGCATCCAAGTCAGATAATGGTTGATCCAAGTTCAATTGTCAAGTCAAGTCAACTTTATTTATATAGCGCTTTTAACAATGTAGATTGTTTCAAAGCAGCTTTACAGTGTTAAACAGGAAAATAATGCAGCATAATTTTATTCAGCTGTATAGCCATTCTGGAAAAATTTCAAGTATCATACAGTGACAGTGTGGGCTTTAGATCAATAATTTGATCAGTAATTTAGTTTAAATGGTTAATTTAGTTTATTATTTAGATGTATTTCGATGTTTAGTTGAAAAAATTTGTGTCCCCAACTGAGCACGCCAAGCCAGAGGCAACAGTGGCAAGGAAACCAAAACCCCATTAGGTGACCTAATGGAGAAAAATAAACCTTGGGAGAAACCAGGCTCAGTCGGGGTGCCAGTTCTCCTCTGGCCAATTAACAAACAGCGTATTATTATTATTATTCTGGCAGTTTTACAGCTCGGAGGTCATAATAGATCAGAATATTCGAGGGACCGGGGGCAACATGCTGGAGACGGGTTTATTGAGGATGATGTTGATTAAATAATTATTAAAGTGCAATATTAGAATGATCTGAGGCAACACGCTGGAGACGGGTTTATTGAGATGCCGTGTCGATGAGGCAGTTTCAGGGGGAGTCTAATCACGGTCTCCCAGACACTTCGGGGTCCTGTGTTGGTCTTCTCTGGGCGCAGGTCCACCATCTGAACTAGATACGGCCCGGATCCAGCTGACTGCAGTAAACCTCGGGATAAAACAGAGAGACTAGCATTAGCGTAGATGCCATTCTTCTGATGATGTAACGAGTACATCAGGTGTTATGGGAAGTGTTCCCGGTTCCGGCTGACCTAGTTAATGCAGCCTAACAATCATTTCATTGAAAAAGTGTTTTATGTGTATGCCACAGTAAAGAGATGTGTTTTTAGTCTAGATTTAAACTGACAGAGTGTGTCTGCTTCCCGAACAATGTTAGGAAGACTGTTCCAGAGTTTAGGAGCTAAATAGGAAAACGATCGACCGCCTGCAGTTGATTTGGATATTCTCGGTATGATCAACTGGCCAGAATTTTGAGACCGCAGTAGACGTGATGGAGTATAATATGTTAAGAGCTCGCTCAAGTATTGGGGAGCTAAACCATTTAGTGCTTTGTAAGTAATAAGTAAGATTTTAAAATTTATGCAATGTTTAATAGGCAGCCAGTGCAGTGTTGACAGAACTGGGCTAATATGGTCATACTTCTTGGTTCTAGTAAGAACTCGAGCTGCTGCGTTTTGGACCAGCTGGAGTTTATTTATTAAGCGAGCAGGGCAACCACCCAGTAGAGCATTACAATAATCTAACCTTGAGGTCATGAACGCATGAACTAACTGTTCAGCATTTTGCATTGAGAGCATGTGCCGCAATTTAGATATATTTTTTAGATGGTAGAAAGCAGTTTTACAGATGCTAGAAACGTGGCTTTCAAACGAAAGATTGGTATCAAAGAGCACACCCAGGTTCCTCACTGACGACGAGGACTTGACAGAACAGCCATCAAGTGTTAGACAGTATTCTAGGTTACTACTTGTGGAGCTTTTTTGTCCAATAATTAAAAATTCAGTTTTTTCTGAATTGAGTTGCAGGAAATTACCAGTCATCCAATGTTTTATATCAGCTATGCATTCCGTTAATCTTGTGAATTGGTAAGTTTCTTTAGGGCGTGAAGAAATATAGAGCTGAGTATCGTCAGCATAACAATGAAAACTAACGCCATGCTTCCTAATGATATCTCCCAGTGGTAGCATGTACAGGGTGAAGAGTAGCGGTCCTAGCACTGAGCCTTGTGGTACTCCATACTGAACTTGCGATCGGTGTGACATATCTTCATTTACTACTACAAACTGATAACGGTCGCATAGGTATGATTTAAACCATGATAATGCAATTCCACTAATACCTACATAATTTTCGAGTCTATTCAAAAGAATGTTGTGGTCGATAGTATCAAATGCAGCGCTAAGATCGAGTAACACTAATAGAGAGATACAGCCACGATCGGATGATAAGAGCAAATCATTTGTAACTCTGACGAGAGCAGTCTCAGTGCTATGATACGGTCTAAATCCTGACTGGAAATCCTCACAGATACCATTTCTTTCTAAAAAGGAACATAATTGTGAAGACACTGCCTTTTCAAGTATTTTTGACAGAAAGGGTAGATTTGAGATTGGTCTATAATTGACTAAATCTGTAGGATCAAGTTGCGTTTTTTTAATAAGTGGTTTAATAATAGCCAACTTAAAAGTTTTCGGTACATATCCTAATGACAAAGATGAATTAATGATATTAAGAAGAGGATCTATGACCTCTGGTAGCATCTCTTTTAATAGCCTAGTTGGTATAGGGTCGAGCATACTTGTTGTCGATTTTGATGATTTAACGAGTTTAGCCAATTCTTCTTCTCCTATAGCAGTGAATGAGTGTAATTTTTCCTCAGTGACACTACAATGCTCTGTCTGATGTGATGCTGTATTAGACGGCTGCAATTTTTTTCCTAATATTATCAATCTTACATGTGAAGAAGTTCATAAAGTCATTACTGCTGTGCTGTTTACAATCATCAGAAGTTGAAGCTTTATTTTTGGTTAATTTAGCCACTGTATCGAATAAATACCTTGGGTTGTGTTTGTTTTCTTCCAAGAGAGTTGAGAAATAAGCAGATCTAGCAGTTTTTACAGCCTTTCTGTATGTGATCATGTGCTCTTTCCACGAATTACGAAATACCTCTAATTTTGTTTTCTTCCAGCTGCGCTCCATTTTTCTGGCTGCTGTTTTAAGGGCCCGGGTGTGCTCGTTGTACCACGGCGTTGGACTATTTTCTTTAATCTTCTTTAAGCGCAGAGGAGCAACTGTGTCTAAAGTACTGCAAAAGAGAGAGTCAATAGTTTCTGTTGCAACATCGAGTTCTTCTATACTATCTGGGATGCTGAGCAGATGATACTGATGAGGGAGATTATTTAAAAAGCAATCTTTAGTAGCGGCAGTGATTGTCCTGCCATTTTTAAAGCGAGGGGGCGGCTTTGCAACCTTAGCTAAATTAAGTATACATGATACTAAGTAATGATCTGAGATGTCATCGCTCTGCTGCAGAATTTCAACGGTATCAACATTTATTCCATGTGACAATATTAGGTCTAAAGTATGATTATGGCGATGAGTGGCTCCTGACACGTGTTGCCTAACTCCAATAGAGTTTAGTGTGTCTTTAAATGCTAATCCCAATACGTCTTTTCCGTTGTCAACATGGATATTAAAATCAACAACAATTAGTACTTTATCTACGGCCAGTACTAACTCTGATAGAAAATCAGCAAATTCTTTGATAAAGTCTGTATTATGCCCAGGTGGCCTGTATACAGTAGCTAACACAAATGTTGAACGGGTTTTATCATGTACACTACATAGCGTTACATAAAGCACCAAAACTTCGAAGGAATTATATTTGAAACTAGACTTCTGAGTAATACTGAAGATATTATTATAAATTACAGCAACCCCTCCCCCTTTACCTTTCAGACGCGGCTCATGTTTATAACAGTAATCTTGGGGGGTGGACTCATTTAAGGTAATGTAGTCGTCAGGTTTTAGCCAGGTTTCTGTCAAACAGAGCACATCTAGATTATTATCTGTAATAATATCATTAACAATAAGCGCTTTTGGGGAAAGGGATCTAATATTCAGCAACCCAAGCTTTATCAATTGTTCATCTGTATTACATATTTTGTTTATTTGTTGGACGTCAATTAAATTTTTACTGTTGAATGGTTTTGATGTTTTTTTGTATTTACTAATTCGGGGAACAGACACAGTCTCTATATGATAATATCTAGGTGAAAGAGTCTCTATGTGCTGGGATTTATCTGACTCTGGTGACGTGAGACAGCTAGCAGACGGTCGGTTTAGCCAGTTTGTATGCTTCCTGACCTGGGCCCTAGTGAGTCAAGGTTTAGCTCTAAGACTATGTGCCAGATTACTAGAGAGAAGAGCGGCACCACCCCAAGAGGGATGGATGTCATCCTTCTTCAACAGGTCAGGTCTGCCCCAAAAACTTTTCCAATTGTCTATGAACCCTATGTTATTTTGCAGACACCACTTAGACAACCAGCCATTGAGTGATGATAGTCTGCTAACTATCTCATCACTCCTTTTTGCCGGGAGCGGTCCAGAACAAAAAACAGCCTCAGACATCGTACTAGCGAGTTCACACACCTCTTTAATGTTAATTTTGGTGATCTCCGACTGGCGAAGTCGAACATCATTAGTGCCGACGTGAATAATAATCTTAGAGAATTTACGATTAGCTTTAGCCAGCACTTTTAAATTTGCTTTGATGTCAGGTGCTCTGGCTCCCGGTAAACAAGTGACTATGGTGGCTGGTGTCTCTATCTTCACGTTCCGTGTAATAGAATCGCCAATGACTAGGGCACTTTCAACAGGATACTCAGTGGGTGCTTCACTGAGAGGGGAGAACCTGTTTGATGTTCTAACCGGAACGGAAAAGCGGTTCTTTGGTCTGCGACTATGCTGCCTCACTGTTACCCAGTTTCCCTGCTGCGGGGGCCCTGCAGCCGGAACCGAAGAATGTACAGAGTTCACTAAGCTATTCGCATCCAAATCAGTGTCTAAAGCTGTTACATCCTCACTACTCTCAGATAAAGTATGGATGCGTGTTTCTAATTCTGAAATCTTCTCCGTCAGCCTAACTATCTCCTTACATTTATCACATGTGAAGCCCTGTTCGCCAGCGGAGAAGCCTACACTAAACATGCGACATGCAGTGCAGGTGATAATGACAGGAGAAGACATGACTTACCGTGTTTGTTGATTAATCCAATTTACCACTTACCACAATCGTTTGCTGGACACAATTTACTAATCCAAGTTATGAACTCAGAAAAAGGGAGGCCCGGGTGCAGAGATAACAAGCTAACAGGCTAGCAAAATGCTAACGTGTGATGGTGATTTAGATTAAAAGCTAGCGATGTCAAATTTAACGTGATAGGCAATTTTTAAACAATGTATGGTGATGAGTAAGTTATATTTAGCAGTAGAAGAAAGAGGAAATATCAAAATAAAGATTCAAACGTAAGCAAGGCTCTACAGAGCTACAGACTTGAGCTACAGAGCAACAGACACAGCAGGCAGACAGGAGCAATCGATCAGGCAGGAGAGCAATCGATCAGGCAGGAGCAATCACAGGTAACTCCAACATTCAATTGTGAGCAACATTCATCAAAACACAAGTTAAAATTTGTGCTAAACTGAGGAGAGTAGAAGCGAGAAAGACTTACAGTTGTACTAGGAGAATGAGAGAGCTCTGGAAGGGATAGTGTGAATAATATAGGCTTCTGATCAGATATCATAATATCTGAGAGCACAACATCAGTCACATCAAACCCATAAGAGAGTACAAGGTCCAACGTATGACCCAAAATGTGTGTAGAGTCACTGATCCACTGGGAGAGATTAAAAGCATTGATAATATTAAGAAACTCATGTGATAGGGGGTTAGACGGACAGCAGACATGAATATTAAAGTCGCCAACCAATAGGAAGCGGTCGTAATTTGTCGCAATATTGCCAATCAGTTCAGTGAAATGCTGTAAGAAGTCCTTAGAGGAGTGCGGGGGACGATAAATCACCACTAGACATACAGGACCGTTCCAGTCCAAGTGAAGAAACTGAGCTTCGAAGCTGGAAAAGGCCGTTCCAGGGACCAATCAACAGCGCGCAGAGAGAGAGTTCTTCAAGATAGTTAGTATGCCAACCCCGCGTCCACTCGGACGAGGAGAGTTAAAAAATGTACAGTCAGCGGGGATCAGTTCAGAAAACGGAGTTAGATCACCAACCTTTAACCAGGATTCCGTGATAAACATAAAGTCCAAGTTGTGAGCTGAGTAAAAGTCATTTAGTAAGAAGGTCTTGTTCACCACAGAACGGGCATTTAATAATGCCATCTTCGGTGGAGGGATAATAGCAGGCGATGAGGACGCTCTTTTCAGCGTGTGCAGATTACTGTGAGTCACCCCCCGATGTCTGGAGCCGAGGCCAGTGCGGTAGAGACCGGAACGAAAAACAGGACTCGGGTGCACAGGGAGAACATGACAAAGCCACCGGTATGCCACGTCCCGCGGGTGCCAGGTAGTAGAACCGCCGTGAAGCGATTCGTGGGAGGGATCCGAGAGAAAACCAGCCCGCAGGTGAGCTTTTAGCTTCACGATGTAACCTCCGCAGTTCCCTCGTTTCCTCCTACGCTTTCTCCGCGGGATGCTGAGGGGCCACCGGCGAATATGACCCGGGACAGCCGATGTGGACGACTCATCAGTCTTGTAAAAAGAGCAGTCCACCTCTAAAATTTAAGAGTTTGAAAATGTGGTTGCAACCGAGTTGCGGATATCCAAAAGTGCTTGGCGGTCGTAGGTTAAAAGTGTGTAGCAATTTAAAAATAGAGCAGACAACCAGACAAGCAACCACAAGAGCGACAGACGGCAAGCCCAGCACACAGGCGCCATCACGTCCGCTCCCCGTGATGCTTATGTGACTGCTTTATTACTTTTTTAGAGTCTAAGGTTAAAACTGTACATCAGCAAATACTTACTGTTACTTTCCACCATGACTCCTGTCAGTCTATCTCTCATGCACCTCCCCACTCTGTTTTCTCTACCTTTACACTACCAACTACTTCAGAGATAGTGGATTTGATAAATAAATCTAAATCTTCGACTAAATCTCATGACTCCTGTCAGTCTATCTCTCATGCACCTCCCCACTCTGTTTTCTCTACCTTTACACTACCAACTACTTCAGAGATAGTGGATTTTATAAATAAATCTAAATCTTCGACTTGTCAGTTAGACCCTCTACCGACTCCTATAGTGAAAGCTTGTTTACCAGCCCTGTCACCATTGATTACTGAAATTGTTCATGCTTCACTTGTTTCTGGTTTTGTACCTCCATCTCTTAAATCAGCTATAATTACTCCCATACTTAAGAAACCAGGGGTTGATCCATTTAATTTAGATAATTTTCGCCCAATTTCAAATTTACCATTTATCTCTTAGGTAGTGGAAAAGTGAATTTGAAGTGAAATTTCAATTCAAATTCATAAACATCTTTCCAATACAATGAAAAATTTCAATTTGATTTTCGTCCTCACCATAGCATTGAGACTGCTCTTGTCAGAATAACTAATGATCTGCTGCTGGCAGCTGACTCTGGGCTTTTAACCATACTTTTCCTTCTTGAATGAGTGCTGCCTTGGATACTTTTCACATAAGATACTTCTCAACAGGATAGCTTCTATTGGGATTACTGGCACTGCTCTGTCTTGGTTTAGGTCGTATCTATCTGGATGCACTCAGCGTAATTCAATTAAAAATAACATCTACAGTCTGGTGTTACCCAGGGTTCTGTTTTGGGCCCACTTCTTTTCATTATTTATTTGCTTCCTCTTGGTTATATTTTGAGAAAACATGGTATTAATTTTCTTTGTTATACGGATGACACCCAACTTTACCTGTCTGCCAAACTGACTGGTTCTTTTCCTCCACCATCTTTGTCCAGCTGTTAAAGATTTACTTAAGATTGGCTTTCAGTGAACTTCTTGAATCTAAATGGTAACAAAACTGAGGCCATACTTGTTGGCACTAGATCTGTTTTGTCTAAATCTAATTGTTTTTCTTTGTACACTGACAATAATGCAATCTGTCCTTCCTCACAGGTTAAAAGTTTGGGTGTTATCATGGATAGCAGACTATCCTTTGAAACTCACATTAATAATATCAAGCGGACTGCATACTTCCACTGGATTCCAGTAAAGTATCGAGTTGAATTCAAGATCTTGCTTCTTACTTACAAGGCACTTCACAATCTTGCACCACAATACCTTACTCAACTTCTTCATGTTTACACTCCTTCACGTGCTCTCAGATCTGCATCTTCAATTTCTCTTGTGGTACCTCGGATTCGACTAACTACCATGGTTGCAAGATCTTTTAGTTATGCTGCCCCTCGCCTATGGAACTCCCTTCACCTTGATGTTCGTACTACTGATTGTTTGTAAACTTTTAAAACGTGTCTTAAGACATATTTTTATACAGGATTTTTTATAATATGTTTTATTGAGTCTTTACACTGTTAGACATTTATAAGAGATTTTACAGTAACTTACTGGCAACACTGTTGCCAGTAAGTTACTGTATTTGAGATTTACAGTACAATAACCGCATTTCAGTTTACAGTAACTACATGTTACTGTAATTTTGTAATACAGTACCTTTATTGTAAACCTTGGTTAACAGTGCATTAATCCTAATCCTATTCAATCATTAATACTTACTGAATTACATTAATTCTTACATTAATCTATCCTACAGAAGTAATCCAAACAGACACAATTATTATGAAATATAAAATTCTTTATTTAAAACATTTAAGTGCTTTAACTTAAACATGTAAATGTGTGGAAAAAGTTCACTTTAAAACATCCTCAAATCAAATCTTATTTTCAGAAAATCATGTATAAAAGTAATCAGAGTGCATTCAATATCACTTATTTTACATGTTATTTACATTTACATTTATGCATTTGGCAGACGCTTTTATCCAAAGTGACTTGCATTGCATTCAAGATACACATTTTACATTTTGTCAGTTCTTGCTTTCCCTGGGAATTGAACCCATGACCTTGCTAGCGCCCCACACTATTGTTTGAGCTACAATTTTAAAAACTCTGCAGAAAATAGTTGGTAGAATACTGTAAATAGTTGGTTGAAGAATACTGTAACTTTGGTGCAAAATACACATATACATGAATAAAATATAAACAAAGAGCAAATTAATTCTGAAACAAGTTATCACAACACAACACAAACACAAGTTTCATGTCTGTACCGATCTGTGCCATCTTCCACATTGAATGATTTCAAACAGGAACCAGGATTCTGCTCCATTATGGCAAGAAGTCCCTCTGGATAAGAATGATATGAAGTTAGTCAAACAATTTGAGTATACACAAACTTTTTACACTGTTGGAATTTAATAAAAAATAATAATCCCATTACAATTCATCATAATGGTAAAATAGTATTTTATACACAGTTAACACTTTGAGGTACACCTAACTAAACGTATGCTGTCTAGTCTAATCCAGTCCTGCAATGCCTTCATGAAGATGTGAAATGAAATGTTCAGTTTTTGTTTTAGCTGGTGATTCAATGTTATGAATATTTTGAAGAATGTACTTTGTAGTGATGCTGAACCTGATTGCATATTAGAGGTGTCTCTGTTATTTAGCTTAACAAAATTGATATTGAGTAAAAAACTAAAGAAAACTGTCAGTACATAATAGTAGCAGCAGCACAAACTACATGCTCCAAAAAAGTAATATTACTGAATCACCTCAACATGATTTCACAAACTATTTAATCAAAAACAACAATGTAACCTTTTATTGCAGGATGGATTACATGTATACTGCATTAGCTTAAGTAAGGTATCCTCAAACTTAATGCTGCATTCACACGGGGCACCGGCGTTAACGCTTCTCATTTACTTTGAATGGGTGACGTCATGCGTTGCTGAACTGAATTGTGGGTTCCGTCGCGTCACGCTGCTTCACAAACGTTGCAAGCGGCAGAAGTTGAAAGGTGTGTTGGACATCAGCTGTGGCTGGATGCAACCAATCGGCGAGAGTAGCCGCGTGCAGGCGAGGAGGAGCTGCAAACGGCGACGTGAAGTCGAACACTTTCTGCTTCCCGCAGTGACGCTCTCGCTGTGTTTGCACACTTTATCAGCTGAAGTGAAATAAATGCAATATTTGTCAATACACAGATGTTTCAGAGACATTTTTTGTCATGTAATACTTTATGCACTGCTTAATACAGCGTGTGTTTGTACAAGAATAAAGTTAACATACAAGCCTACACTATCAATGAAGTGGGGTCTACGTTTTTCATTAGTTTTATTTTAATAAACATGACAATATAACATCGCAACTACATGAAAAGAGGTTTAACTGTTATAAAAAACAGATTTGTGCGCATTAGAGGAACTGAAGGTTTTAGAATGAACATGAAACACATGTGATCGCTGTCATGCGGAGAATCTGGCCAATCGTGGAACAGCTGTGTCATCATCAAAGTCTGTGCAGTCGCTCTGGAGAAACTGCACCGGCTGTATTAGCCGACTGCTCTCGAATCGCTCTCGCGGCACTTTGATGCCATACGTCACTGTCACGTGGCGTCTGCGCTGTCTCAAGTCAGACAAAATTAATAACTGACATGACGCCCTGTGTGAATGCAGCGTAAGTGTCTGTGTACATTACATATCCTATTAAAAAAGTGTCTCACCAAGTCCAAGTTTTTCCATTCAAACTCCATTAGGTGGCGAAGGAAGGATGACACTCTGTTGTTGATTACAGTGGTCTTCCTGTTCACAACTTCCCTGGTCTTCCGACTCACTCTGGTTTTGGTGATGCATCTTGTTCCCTCCTCTGGGGTTTTCCTCACGAAAAAAACTTTAAGCAAGAGAAAATTAATTGAGAGAATAAAGAAATTTTAGATTTCTTCACCCTTAGTGCCTTTGCTTTAAATGTTTTTGGTTACACTTTAGAATAATGGTCCGTCATTAAACGGATGGTTCACTGTTAAAAAAGTAAATTCTGTCATTTACTCGCCCTCAAGTTGTTCAAAACCTTTTAAAGAATGTTTGTAACCAGACAATTTTGAGGCACCATTCACTTCCATAGTAGGAAAAAATTACTATAGAAATGAATGGTGCCTCAATCTGTTAGGTTACAAACATTCTTCATCTTCTTTTGTGTTCAGAAATGTATTCAGGTTTGCACGTGAGCAACATTATTCTAAAGTTTTGCCATGGTTTTTTTTTCATAAATTATATTTAATCTGCCAAAATAATCCAAAAATTGTCCAGGACTGCTTAAATTCCAGAAAATAAAATTATATTCTGTCAGTCCTGGACAAACACAGTTTTGGATTATTTTAGTATAATATAATTTATGAAAAAACATGGTACATGGCTAGTTACAGCTAAAAAAAAGTGGAAAAACTAAATAAATTTTATGATTCAGTTAAACAGACCCGACTAAAACATAGAAACACATTGAATTAACAGTAATATGTGGAGAAACAAAGAGGGGTAACGTTACTTACCGTTGTATGAGTTCCAGTGTCGCACAGCACAGGCGGGCTCCTGGTATTCATATCTAAAGTGTAAAATAAATTGTGTCAATCCAAATGTAAAATTTGAGGGGAAAAAAAGACTTAGTTTTTTCTCCAGTGACCAACGTTAACTACACGCTGACAGATAATATCTCATTAGCCAAGTTACTTGACTTAATGTTAATGTAAACTTTGCTTGTTAACGACGTTATTTTCGCAACTAGTGGCCAACCTTAATTTACTAACGCTAACTAACGTCGTCCTAATGTAAGCTTAATATGCTCGATAAACAAAATCTCAATTTTATATTTTTAAAAATAAAACGTTAGGTTTACTTCAGTTTTAGCACCAAAGCTGAAGCAAATGATAACCTAACGTTATGTAAAGTAACGTTATATGTTAACTGTCCGAGTTGTGAGCTCTCTCCTCGGGCTAAACTTACGACGCTGCACTGGTTCCTAATCTAATTCAATAAACTCTTTTTTTAATTTTTTATAAAACGTTAGGTTTACCTCAGTTTTAGCACCAAAGCTGAAGCAAATCATAACCAAACGTTATGTAAAGTAAGTTATATGTTGTCCGTGCCGTGAGCTCCCTCTCCTCGGGCAAAACTTACGACACTGCACTGGTTCCTAATCCAATTCAATAAACTCATTTTTTAAAATAAATCGTTAGGATTAATTTACCTCAGTTTTTAGCACCAGAGCTGAAGCAAATGATAGCCTAACGTTATGTAAAGTAACTTATGTTGTCCGGTCCGTGCCGTGAGCTCTCTCCTCGGGCAAAACTTACGACGCTGCACTGGTTCCTAATCTAATTCAATAAACTCATTTTTTTTAATAAAACGTTAGGGTTACCTCAGTTTTTAGCACCAATGCTGACAAGCTAAAATTGGGGTGCAGACAACCGCGGCTAGTACAAATCACACTTACCTTGCTTGTTTGCCGTTCTCACGGGGGATGAAAAAATCTTCGCAGGGTGTCCGGACACAGCTCATATGTTCTCTGGAACCGTGAGCTCTCTCCTCGGGTGAAACTTTCAACGCTGCACTGATGGTTCCTAATATAAATCTTAAGCAAATCCTGTCGATCCCAATTGTGCCAAAGAGGCCGTTGTGGTAAATACAGTATTATACTTTATTTTTTAAAAATACAGGAAATCACTGTATTTGGTGTTTGACGTCATAGAAAATTCCCATGATGCAACGGGAATTACAGTTATTTACTGTAAAGAGAATTTACAGTATTATACTGGGTGATATATAGTAAATAACTGTACAAATTACAGAAATGTCTAACAGTGTACTTCACTTTATATGTATATGCGGAATGTTTGTTGTGTGATTTGTCTTGTGTAGTGATATGTATTTTTGCTTGTGAGGTTATCTTGGGTGTTATGAAAGGCGCCTGTGGCAAGCAGCGAGGCGAGGGACCGTGAGAGCAGGCCGGTGGCGAGTGATAATGAGCTCCAACTGCACGCCACACCGGTCTCGTCTCACGGAGGAGTGACGGGAGCATAAAAGGAGGAGCGACGACAGTGCAAGACGAGAGAGGACCAGGCCTGGACTTTACGTTGTTTTGTTTATGTTTTGTTAGGTGTGTGTGCGCAGCAGTCTTCCATGAGGGGCTGCCGCATTTACTTTCATTTTGTTTATTTATTTTATTAAAAAGTTGTTGAACGTTCGCCAGTTCCCGCCTCCTTCTTCCCTGAACATACAAACTACGTTACAGCGCGATTATATAAAATGGATTATTATTATTATTTATTCACTGATAAGGAGATTATGAAAAATCTGTCAGTTCTTTGTAAAATTATAACAATTTTGGTGTAAGTGAAAAGGCTAGTGAGTATTTGATGAAAGGTATCACTGCCAAATGACAGATATGAATGAAGAGGTTTAAGATTTTGGTCATTTGGAGCTTGCGCCTAAAGTTTTAATGGACAAGGCATTGAGAACAAAATTGACTTTTTTTGTATTATTAACACAACACAGCTGCTTATACAAACCAAGAGACCAGGCACATACATATAGACACAGTTACAAATAAAGAGGGGGGGGGGGGGTATATATAAAAATAAGTAAACAAGAACAATAACAATAAGGACAAAATATATTAAATGACTTTAAAGGAAGTCCTAATTATTTGATTTTGAATGTTGTATAGTTAACATGGTCTGAGTACTGTTATGAAAAGTGATTTTTTTTTTTATAATTGGGTATTGAGTATGATTAACAGTAATGTCATGATATAACAATGAGCGTAAGACAATAACTGAACAAGCCATTGTTTAACTTATATGTTTTGATAATTATGTAATTTTGATTAAATATTTTTAACATTAACAAGTTTAGATTTATGTTAATTGAATGAAGGTGGTACATGATACATTTCTGTAGACTGTAAACTGAAGGATGTTTTATGTAGAAACTTAAAGTGATTAGATCTGTAAGGGGTGTATTGAAAGGAGTGGATTTACAATCCCAATTTTTGTATGAAATATCTTGGTATTTATGATTACAGGCAATGTCTGTATTTGAGAGGTGACCATGGTCTGGCCTAGGGATGTGTGATGCGTCGATAAAAACACTTAATAGCAAAACATGCTGTTGTGTGTTTGGATTTTGGAGGTATCACACACCCCTAACATGTCAGGAATGCAGTAACAGTGTTTTCTCATTTAGCACGGCTTCCAGCGAATACGTACTTGTTTTGTAATCAATCAAGTCGCTGATACACAGTGTTGGGAATAACGGCGTTACAGATAAACGGCGTTACTAACAGAATTATTTTTTTCAGTAACGAGTAATCAAACGAATTACTGTTTCTCTCGTTACAACGCCGTTCCCTTTCGTTCAGTCACTACGACGTACGTTAGTGACTAACGAATGGGGGTTTCACTTAGAAGCCAATCATCTTCTTCGTATTCAACAGCGCCCAATGGCAGTGCCAATGCCATGGGCATGCGGAATTTGCATGCGTAACTCCGCCCCACCTCGTGGGTATATCAGGAAGTACGCTGGCAACATCGCATTATGTTTCTGCTTTGGAGCCAAGAGGATCTCTTCACTCCTTCACACGAGCAGCTTTCCAGAGGCGTTGGTGTTACGGCGCGTTCCAGTGATCATCATACTGCCTGCCTGCTGATCTGCGCAGTGGTCCGCTAGACAGCTGGTGTGTGGTCCCTGGGCGCTTCGGCGTTCTCTGCGAGGCTTTCCTCTCATAAAAGAGCTTACACGTGACGCGTCCTTTTCAGGATGTCTCGTCCGTGTACTTCTGGGTGTGGTCGGTTGCTTTCCTCCTCTGATGGGCACGAACACTGTCTGGTATGTTTAGGCTTTCAGCATGCTCAGACAGCGTTCGTGGATGCGTCATGTTCTCACTGCGGGAACATGACCATCGCAGTGTTGCGGTCAAGACTCCATGACCTTCGTACTGAAGTGAGAGTCCCCTCTACCACACCCCGATCTACTGAGTCCCAGAGGCCCAGTACTTCGGCTGGTGGTCAGGGTGACTTGACGGTTACGGTGTGGAACAAAGCCCCGACGCTCATGCCTCGGGCCACACCCCCGTCTTGCACATTGCAACCCGCGAGCGTTCAGATGCAGATCGCGGGGCCGGCTCCGGCCCCCCCGCGCATCTCATTTGGCGCTCCGGAGGAGGATGCGATGTCGATCACCGCATCACAAGGTGGGCTCGAGTCCTCTGGAGATGATGACTCGGCTGTGCTGCCGCCTTCGGGCGTGCCAGCATTGCCCGAGTCAGATCCAGAGCTGACAGCCATGTTGTCTCGGGCAGCCGCGAGCTTAGGGATAGAGTGGAACCCTCTGCCCTGTCCCGAACGTTCAAGGCTCGATGATTGGTTTTTGGGGGCCCGCGCTGACAACCGTCAGTCCCCGCCCTCAATACCTTTCTTTCCCGAGCTGCCAGAGGAACTCACGCGGTCCTGGAAGTCCCCGTTGTCTTCCCGCGACCGTTCGGTGGCTTCCTCCGCCTTCTCCGTCCTCGATGGGGCGGCAGCTAAAGGGTACACTGGGATCCCTCCAGTTGAACGTTCTGTTGCGATGCAACTGTGTCCTCAGAGCGCTTCAACCTGGCGTGGTGATCCTAAGCACCCCTCCAAAGCCTGTCGGTTCACATCAACCTTGGTGTCGAAATCGCACAGAGCCGTGGGGCAGGCTGCCGCTTCGCTGCATGCCATGGCGATCCTCCAGGTCTACCAGGCCAGGATCCTCAAGGACATGCACGAGGGTGGAGTTGATCCGGGGCTCTTAAATGAGCTGCGTGCCGCCACCGACCTCGCTCTCCGGGCGACGAAGGTGACCGCACGCTCCCTGGGTCAAGTGATGTCCACAAATGTGGTCCAGGAGCGTCACTTATGGCTGAACCTGGCCGATATGCGGGACACCGAGCGGACCCGGTTCCTCGATGCCCCCATATCCCAGGCCGGCCTCTTCGGCGGGGCGGTTGAGGACTTCGGCCAACAGTTCTCTATCGCCCAGAAGCAGACTGAGGCTATCAAACACGTACTGCCCCGGCGGCCAGCTGCTGCCTCCACCCAGCCGCCGGCACAGTCGCCTCAGTCTGCTCCACGCCGAGGACGCCCTCCTAAGGCTCCCGCCCCTCCCACCCGGTCCAAGCAGCAGCCTTCACCCGGGCCGGGTCGCGGAGGAAGCCATAGGAAGGCATCCAAGTCCCCTCAGGCCGCCCCGCTAAACGCCAGGCCAAGCGGCGCTCCTGAGACGGACGGCTCAGGGATGGGAAATTCTTTCGAGGAGATGGTAGCAGGACCACTCCTTCCCCCGGTGGAGGGCCGGGGGAGAATCCTTTGTTCAGCTGCTGGCCCCCGGGTCAGCAGCACCCTATGTTGGTCAAAGAAAGAATTAACACTCCCATCCCTGAGCCCACAGAGTCCGGTGATGACGGTGCGCGCCACCCACGGGTCCCGCCACTCGCATCCCACTCTGTCGCCAGCCTCCTGGCAGAGCAGACCCCAGTGGAACGTGCGTCCTTCCCTGGTCTCCTCTGTCAGGACGCAGCTGTCAACCGTGCCCCCGCACCGGGACGCCCCACAGCCTCCCATGTCCGGGCCGGTGACGCTGCATCGCTGCAAGCCCACACCGGGTACGTCTGTACACCGTATGACCCCGCTGGTGCAGTTTCTGGATGTCTGCCTTCAGCTTCCAGGGCTGTCCCGCTGGGTCGAGCGGACCGTCAGGCGCGGCTACGCGATTCAGTTCGCGCAGGTTCCTCCCTGCTTCCGGGGAGTCCGTTCCACCATGATCGGGGCCAACGCCCCCGTCATGCGAGCGGAGATTGCCACCCTACTGGCGAAGGGTGCGATCGAACCTGTCCCTCCAGCCGAGATGAATTGCGGGTTTTACAGCCCGTACTTCATTGTACCCAAAAAGACCGGTGGGCTACGGCCAATCCTGGACCTGCGCGTCTTGAACCGTTACCTTCACCGGTTTCCGTTCAAGATGTTGACAGCGAAACGCCTTTTCGAATGCGTTCGTCCACACGATTGGTTTGCAGCGATCGACCTGAAGGACGCCTACTTCCATGTCTCCATTTTGCCTCGACACAGACCGTTCCTACAGTTTGCTTTCGAGGGGCGGGCATATCAGTACGCAGTTCTACCATTCGGGCTATCTCTGTCCCCTCGCGTCTTTACGAAGATTGCCGAGGCAGCCCTTGCGCCCCTTCGGCAGCACGGGGTTCGCATCCTGAACTACCTCGACGACTGGCTCATACTGGGTCACTCTCGAGAGCAGGTTTGCGGACACAGAGATTTGGTGCTCCATCACCTAGCCCGTCTGGGCCTTCGGGTCAACTGGGAGAAGAGCAAACTTTGCCCCGCGCAGAGGATCTTTTTTCTTGGTATGGATATCGACTCGGTCGCCATGTGCGCGCAGCTTTCGAGCGAGCGCGCGCAGTCTCTGCTGACTTCCCTTCGACAACTCGAGGGCAAGAGTGCGGTTCCACTGAAACACTTTCAGAGGCTCCTGGGGCATATGGCATCTGCAGCCGCGGTAACGCCGCTCGGATTGCTTCATATGAGACCGCTTCAGCACTGGCTACGCGATCGAGTCCCGAGATGGGCATGGCGGTCTGGCACGCTCCGGGTACAAGTGACTCGGGCCTGCTTACAGACACTCACCCCGTGGTCGAACCTCAGTTTTCTACGGACCGGAGTGTCCTTAGAACGAGCTTCCAGGCATGTTGTTGTGACAACAGATGCATCATCCACGGGCTGGGGTGCCATGTGCAATGGACAAGCAGCCGCGGGCTCCTGGACAGGACCCCAGCGCCTTCTGCATGTCAATTGCCTCGAGTTACTGGCAGTACGGTTCGCCTTGCACCGCTTCCGAGCGTTGCTGAGGGGTCAACATGTGCTAGTCAGGACAGACAACACGGCCGTAGTAGCGTACATCAACCACCAGGGCGGTCTACGCTCCCACCGTATGTCTCAACTCGCCCGCCATCTCGTTTTGTGGAGTCAGAAGCGCCTGAGGTCCCTTCGTGCTGTCCACATCCCTGGAGACCTGAACTGTGCAGCCGACGAGCTCTCACGGTTTCAGCCTCTCCCCGGAGAGTGGAGACTCCACCCCCAGACGATCCAGCTTATATGGGAACGGTTCGGCGACGCACAGGTAGATCTGTTTGCCTCCCAGGACTCTTCCCATTGCTCCCTGTATTATTCCCTGACCGAGGGCACCCTCGGCACGGATGCACTGGCGCACAGCTGGCCGTCAGGGCTACGCAAGTATGCGTTTCCCCCAGTGAGCCTTCTTGCACGGGTACTGTGCAAGATCAGGGAGGACAAGGAGCAGGTCATTTTGGTCGCCCCGCTTTGGCACGGCCAGACCTGGTTCCCAGAACTTTTACTCCTTTCGACAGCCCCTCCCTGGCCTATTCCTCTGAGACCGGACCTCCTTACTCAGAGATGGGGCACCTTTTGGCACCCGCGTCCAGCGTTCTGGAAGCTCCACGTGTGGCTTCTGGACGGGACACGGTAGGTTTGAGTAGCCTTCCACCTGCGGTGGTCGCTACCATCACTTCCGCTAGAGCTGAGTCTACACGACGTCTCTATGCGTTGAAGTGGAACCTCTTCGTCACATGGTGCTCTTCCCGCCAAGAAGACCCCTGGAAATGCCCGATCGGGTCCGTGCTATCGTTTCTCCAGGAGGGGGTGGAGCGAAGGCTGTCTCCCTCCACCCTTAAAGTGTACGTGGCCGCAATATCTGCCTACCACGATCTCCTGGGAGACAAAAAGGTAAGTCAGCACGACCTGATCATCAGGTTCCTGAGGGGGGCGAGGAGACTGAATCCTCCTCGCTCTCCTCTCGTTCCCTCTTGGGACCTCTCAGTAGTCTTAAGTGCTCTGCAGAGGCCTCCCTTTGAGCCTTTGCGGTCGGCCGAGATTAAGTTCTTGTCTATGAAGACGGCTCTGCTGACCGCATTGGCCTCGCTTAAGAGGGTCGGGGACCTGCAAGCATTTTCGGTTGACGAAGCGTGCCTTGAGTTCGGGCCGGCTAACTCTCACGTGATCCTGAGACCCCGGCCCGGATATGTAGAGGTTGCTCTCTCAAAGCAGAGGTTGTCTCACTGGATAGTGGACACCATTGTTTTGGCATACCAGCAGCAAGGCCGACCATGTCCCCTTGGTGTGAGGGCACACTCCACCCGGAGTGTGGCCTCCTCTTGGGCTCTAGCGCATGGCGCCTCGCTAACAGACATCTGCAGAGCTGCAGGCTGGGCGACACCCAACACATTCGCCAGATTCTACAATCTCCGAGTGGAGCCAGTGTCCGACTATGTACTCGCCCCTACGGGTGGCCGGTAATGGGCCAGGCTCAGGTGTCTTCGCTTGCTCGCCATTCCACTCCAAGGACTGGATACGTGCGATATTTTCCTCAGGTGAGCTCCTCCAGCACTGCTTACGCCGACATCAGTTCAGTCTGCCCTTTCGAGCCCAGACCCTCATGTCCGGCCAGGTGCTCCGTGTGCATGGTTCCCCTCCGGCGACCCCCACACGAGTATTCCCACCGTAAGCCTCCTCAGTGAGCAGGTGTCTTTCCCTTGGCAAGTCCCTGCCACCCCTAGGGTTAAAAATCCACCTTCGGCTGGTACCCTAGAGATCTTCCATATGCAGCCCTCAGCGGGTCATATGTGTATTCTCTAAGTCCTCCCTACGGTAGGCATCTTGGCATTCCCTCACTGGGATATGCTTCCCAGTGTACCTTGGTAATCCTGTGTTAAGTGGGAGTCCTACGGCCTTAAGTGGCGGGTCTCACACTTACGCAGGGCACTGGATGACAGCCGAGTGGCGTTGTTGAATAGGATCCCCCATTCGTTAGTCACTAACGTACGTCGTAGTGACTGAACGAAAGGGAACGTCTCGGTTACGTATGTAACCCTCGTTCCCTGAGGAGGGAACGGAGACGTACGTTTCCTTTGCCACGTCAGCTGTGCTGCCTGGAACGCGGAGTTCAGTCTTGGCTCCTGCAGCAGTAACATAATGCGATGTTGCCAGCGTACTTCCTGATATACCCACGAGGTGGGGCGGAGTTACGCATGCAAATTCCGCATGCCCATGGCATTGGCACTGCCATTGGGCGCTGTTGAATACGAAGAAGATGATTGGCTTCTAAGCGAAACCCCCATTCGTTAGTCACTAACGTACGTCTCCGTTCCCTCCTCAGGGAACGAGGGTTACATACGTAACCGAGACGTTAGCGTTACTGAGGGAAAAAAATGTGGCGTTAGTCGCGTTACTATAATTGAGCTCACTGAATCGCTTTTCATCCGAACAGGCTCTCTGTCAGTCAGACCTGCAATGTGTGTGTGTGTGCGTGTGCGCGCGCACCAGCCATGCGTGTTGGGGGTGGGTGCGGTGGTACACATAACTGATGATGATTGGTGGGTGGGAGACAAGGTTGAAGTTGATAGGTTGAGTTCACACCTATTTTTTTTCACGGTCTATGGTTCACACACACACACACACACACACACACACACACACACACACACACACACACCTATGACGCACACGCATATGCACATTCAGCGATAGTCCAACGACTTCAAAGGTAGCTTTCGCAAATTGGAAGTATAAGCGCTACTTTTCCCTCGTTGAGGTGAAAGGTAAGAATATTTAAGTAACGTGCAACTTATGCCCAGGAAGAAAGAGTCTCTCCACGCCGGTGGCAAGTGATTCTGAAGCGCCTCACATCATCATATGCCACAAAATTAGTGGCTAAAAACCCAGGTGATAACGTGAGCTCCACTACCACAGGAAAGTATAGTACTGATAATATTTACACAATATTTACACTATAGTAGGCCTACTGATAATATTTACAATAATGCATTGAATTTGATAGGTGTCTCTCACATTGTCCCACAGCAACATTACAATAGTGCACATTAATGTACAATGTTTTATAATAATAATTTATTCTATTTAGTGTCCAATTCATTCATTTAACATATCTAATATTGGGGGCATCCAAATTATTTGACATATTTGAACATTTGAAAGAAAAAAAAAGTAACGCAGTAATTACTTTCCCTGGTAATTAGTTACTTTTATAATGATGTAACTCAGTTACTAACTCAGTTACTATTTGTAAGAAGTAACTAGTAACTATAACTAATTACTTTTTTAAAGTAACGTGCCCAATACTGCTGATACAACATAATTTGGCCAAGATTAATAATAGACAACTATGAGGTTCTGAAGGTCAATAATGCCCTATGTGCTTTGTAGGATATTCTGTTAAAGTTAAATAATTGAAGGAAAAATATATTTTCTTTTTTATCCAAATTATAACCTGCCAGGGGAGCATGGAAATTATAAAGTAGCCTAAAATGGTAGACCAAATGTGGTGTATTAAGATGCTAAATTGGCCTAAGGGGAGACTATATATACTAATCAAATTTATAATCAAAGCCTTAATCAAGATTTGAAGACTTCAGATGCAAAAGCCTCTAAGTCCATCTGACGTTTTTCTTTAAAATAAGCATTTTTGTCAGGCTTCAATGTATAGGTTTCTACCTAAGTACCGGTACTCCTGAATGGGCTGAGCTTGGGATTTAGTGGGTTTTAAGTGAAAGTGTTTTATGAGCGTATACTAAATGCGGAGAGCATTCACTCAGCATCGTTATCTCATTTTTGAACAAAAGTGGCTTTTAGAGGCTTTTGCATCTAAACTCTTCATTTTCTAATCTATAGAACCACTGATTGTTTATTATTTCTTTATATATGTTTTCTAAAGTTGAATTTGGTCTCTAAGGAGTGACTGGGGGTCAATAACAGTGCCAGTAGTGCAGTAACAGTGTTTACTTATTTAGCCCGGCTTCCAGAGATGAAATATGAATTTGTCTTTCATTTATATTATTTATTTTTTACTAAACACTAAAGTATGAAGAAGAATATTGTCTCTACCTCTTACTGAGAGAAAGAACATGATATCAGTATGTTTTGGGAAAGTTTCTGGTCAGAGCTGGAGCTCGACCAACTCCAACCTTGGAGAAGCTGTGTATCTGTGTATGTGCGCTAGTGTTCTGTACTGCAGATCAGTATTGGAGGTGTACATCCTAGGGAAAGTGTTGTTCTGGACAAGCTGGTGCCTCTTCCCGACCTGGAAGGTCACTATGTGCCTAATTCCGGGGTGAAAGCCTCAACAAGTGATCTATGGAGACATGCATCTGATTAACTGACAATGTGTGAAAATTTACTATGACTATCTATTTTCTCTTAGCCAATCAGAATAATTCAACCTGAAGTAATGACCTAGACCTTGAAAAGATAATTTTGTTGAGAAATCATATACGAAAAGAGAGAGAGAGTGCATGGCCTACGAACTCCTTGAGAGACTTGAAGTTGGCTTCTGCTGATAAAACTGCAAACTCTTCTTCAGTAAAATTGTTCTTTAATTAATCGCACTCCTGACTCATATTCTTCATTCTTCACATCTGGTCTTGGGTCCTAAACTGTTGTTCCCTACAAGTAGTTTGGGTAAACCGTCTCGTTATACATGTGCTTTCCGTGGTTGCTACCATTGTATCTGTCCCATTGAGCCTCTCATCCTCCCCTCCTCTCGGGACACTCTGGGGCAGTGGTTACATAAAAATAAAATATCTATATAGGTCTATATATTTTTGTTAATTGTTTCAAAAAATCAGCATATATGCCTATATATAAAAGGAATAAATATGCAAAATATATTTGACTTAAATAATTAACAGTTAATCATAAAAAAACTGTGCGACTGTGCTGCTGAGTTTGGTTCATTTTTGTGACCCGCGGCACTCCTCAAACAAGTTCATGGAAAGGAAACCCAGACGACAGAAAGCACATTTTGTTTTCTTTATTTTACAATATCACAATGTAAGTAAACACTTTGCAATTTGGTTTTGTTTGTCAAAAAAGTAGCTAGGCTATTTTATGTTTTCTCTGCTCGTTTGCGCGGGCGCCTCACGCACGCAAACATAGGCTATTCCAGCATTGCAAACATCGCATGCATCGCAAACATCGTTCATTATCAACATAAAATAGTCAACCTATATGAAAAGTTACACAGCTCAGTTTAAATAGTCGGTAGTGATTTGTGCCATTCAGCATGGGCACTGCCGCTGTGGTGTTTTCAAGCACATTTTTGCGCATGTGAAGAGGATCATTTTTTCCATCAATATTGGGAGCGAGTGAATATGGAAACATTTGGATTCGAATGAGCTACTTGAGCCAAACGCTGCTACTTTCAGTTTCTCATTAAATGATTTCGTTTTGTCTTTATAGTTAATGGACTTTTCACAGCTAGCACTTTATTCCCGGTGAGCTTGTGCTGGTGCCCTCTTGCAAGTGCTGTCTTTCAGCCATCACTAATCTTCCTTGGTTGCCATCCAGCCTTTCCTGGAAGTCACTTGTGTCCCAGGAGATTTACTATTATTTCTAAATAAACGTATAAATGTTACTCACTATTGCTGCGACTCTGTGTTTTCTGACACATATAGTCTACAGTATTATCTATTCAATGGCAAGTCAGTCTTTTACAATCATGAAATACTCAAAAAGCATTTAATAAGGAGCAGCAAGCAGGCAATGGGAATCTTTGGGAAGAAAACTGGTATCAGTAGGCTGTTCCAGTTCATTAAATGACAATCTTATAATTATGTTTGAAAAGTTAAATCAAAAACAGCTTTACCTTGTGCCATCTCGCCTGTCAGACATTTAAGTTTCAACACGTCATAACGTGACCATAGCTGTGACGCTAACGCACTAGATCACGTCAGGATTCGGGTTTGATCTTCCTTCTGTTTTCTTCCTCGTTTGTGTTTGTTTCTGTCTTTTCCACATGTGTTTGTGCATGGCTGTTTTCTCAAATTGTTAACATATTTTTTTAAATGCATTTTGGCAAAAAGGCATTTACAGTAATGCTTGCTGTTTTTTATTCAAATTTTGTATTTAAAATTATTTTATGCACAGAAATTGTTCAAGGAAAATCCTTAATTCGCATCAGATTCACTTCACAGTATATCAATAAACTTTTTACATAACTCTCAGATGTATTACATTTGTAGGCCTACTGCATTTTGATAATGGAAAAATATTATTTGTGTTTGTTTTCAAGTTCCTCAATAGAAGGTTCCTCAGAATAAAAGGCCCCTTCGATGGGATAAAAAAAAAAAAAAAAGGATTCAATAAATAAATCCCTGATGCTAATAAATCATACCCGGCACAGCAATAGGTCAATGTTTAAAATGTATGGCACGGCCATCTTGGGAATTTGTGAATCAAATTATATTTCCAAACTTCCCAGTGGTAAAACACGACATCAGAGGGCATTTTTTTTACCGAAACTCGTATTTACGATAATTCTGATAGCACGTGAAGGCAGCATTAAACATTTATACCTCATTCATCAGGCCCTGAAAATTCTTCAAAAAGAACACAAAAATGCTCTCAGCCTCCATAGTTGCAACTCTTGCATCATCAGGACTGGGTGTTCAACGCTCCTCCGTTTCAGTAAAAAAATAAAAAATATAATAAAAAAACATCCCGCCCCCAACTCATGCCATTGGTTTAGCGCTCACTCAAATTTGAGAGATTTTCCAGCAGAGCTCATTGTGTGATCGCAGGTCGACAGGATGACAGCTCAAGTGTTCTGCGCGGTGTTATTGTGTCTGTCTGGATGCTTGAGCTCAACAGAAGCTCATACACGACTACACACAGGTGAGAAGATCCATGCACTTTTTAAACATCATTACACAATCTGAAGAAGCGCATAAACAAAATATGACATCAGCACATTACCACTTACAAACATACAGTAGCATACAGACGTCCAGTGAAAGGTGACCTTTGTACATTAGTTTAAATAAGTCATATAAAGTTATATATATAAATGGTAATATAGGCTACGCAAGTTATCTTTTATGTTTTATCACTTTTTTAATATATTTTTTCCATCGTACAAGGATAATACATCTAGCCTAGATATTCATTTTTTTCCATTTCTTTCTTTCTTTCTTTCTTTCTTTCTTTCTTTCTTTCTTTCTTTCTTTCTTTCTTTCTTTCTTTCTTTTTTTTACAGTAAAACAAGAACATTAATATTATTTATATTATCGATACCAGATTTTTTCCAAAAAATAAAATGTTGTAATTTCCTGTTTATAACATGGGCTAACTTATAAGTCTGAGGTGTTTAGGTTTTCGTCGTTTAAAATGCTTAAATTGAATTTTGACTGATACGTAAGCAAAGGTAGGAGGCATGCTGTACTGAATTATGCTGCATTCACATGCTATCAGAATTATCGTAAATACTTGTTTCCTAGTTCCTAGTTGGTTAGCCATAAATGTATTTTGACGAGTCATTATAATTTGACTAGTCAGAATGATATTTAGAGATATTTGCTATTAAAATTGCACTAGTAATAAATCTGTATCTCTAAATACATGTTGACTAGTCAAATTATAATGACTTCAGGGGTTCTTCAGCGGTTCTTCAGAGGTTCTTCACCGGTTCTTTGACTAAGGTGCTATATAGCACCTCTGAAGAACCACTGAAGAACCACTGAAGCACCAAAATTGGTGCTATATAGCACTAAAAAAGGTTCCCCTATGATTACGAGCCAAGAACCATTTTTGGTGCCATATAGAACCTTTTTTTTTTTAGAGTGTGGTTGGTCACTCACTTTTAAAAGTACACCTATAGAAGAAGGCTGCTCCACTTATAGGGTTAGTTCACCCAAAAATGAAAATTAGCCCATGATTTACTTCCCCTCAAGTAATTCAAGGTGAAAATGACATTCTTCTTTCAGACGAACACACTCAGAGTTGTATTAAACAATGTTCTGGCTCTTCCAAGCTTTATAATGGCAGGAGTGGTCGTTTCTCTCTGTGTTTCTCTACGGGAAGCTAATAATTTTACTTAATAATATTTGAAATATGGATATTTTTCTCACACAAACGCAACTCTGTTTTTCAGTGGCTCTGGCTTTAACTGAGATGCTACAGCAATCTGTTATGCCATATTAAGTGTGCCAAAACAGTATTTATTTTTTGAATTTCGAAAAGCTGGGACTTTGTTTCATATCAAAAGCAAGGATGCCAATTTTGCATGAGATTTACTTAGAGATATCTCTAGTTCAGTTTCGACTAGTCACAATTATATTTTAAGATATCTGAATTGTACATGTTCCTAGTCGAATCTGCTGTTGTGTGACACTTGAGACTACATTTACTCAGCTCTTCCTCCTCACCAGAGCCCATCACTGCCTAATGCTTAGTGCTAACTGCTAACAACAGTAGTCTGCTTTTGTTGTCAAGGAGAGAAAAGCTACTGGATGAATTACTCAGGGATTATTAAATAACATTAGGATGCATTCATATGGTAAAAGGTCTCCAGCATTCATGTACCACTGTGATTTTAACTGATTTTGTTGCAAAAGAACCGCAAACTGCTCAACTGAATTTATTTATTATATATTTTGAAAAGGCAAAAGTGAAAACAATGGAATTATAAAAAACACGCTAAGATGGCTTGCCATAGTGTGTGTGCCACCTGCTTTCAGTGAGTTTCAATAAACAGTTTTAGATCAGAAATTGCTAGTATAGTTCAAAAATAATTACAGAGAAACAGCAAGTAACACATAATAAAACATTAATTTTAAGACTGAAGTAGTTCTTTCTTGTAAAACTTATTTCAATATATATAAAAAACTTAATAAAATCTTGTCTTTTTTACAGTGAGAAATTCATTCAGCATTCAATTATATGTTTTCTCTGCCATGTGTCTGTACAGCAGTAAAGCGAGGAGTTTGTCCAAGCAGATGTTATGGAGCAGCAATGTGTGCCCGGATACGCTTTAAGTCTTGTGCAGATGACAGTGACTGTCCCAAGGATGAGAAATGCTGCCACAATGGATGTGGACTTATGTGTATGGCTCCAGTTACAGGTATTATATTATATATTAATTATATTAATTTTATATTATAAAAAAAGGGGGGGGGGGGTGTATATTTATGGAGAGTCAAACCATAGTTTTATTTGCTAAGAAGGCTTGCCATAGTGTGTGTGCCGCCTGCTTTCAGTGAGTTTAAATAAACAGTTTTAGATCAGAAATTGTTAGTAAAGTTAAAGAATAATTACAAAGAAAAAGCAAGTAACACATTTAATAAAACATTCATTTTAAGACTGAAATAGTTATTTCTTGTAAAACATATATATTTCAATAATATATTTAACTTCTCTTTTACAAAAATCTTCTCTTTTTTACAGTGAAAAATTCATTCAGCATTCAGTGATATGTTTTCTCTGTCATGTGTCTGTACAGCAGTAAAGCCAGGAGTGTGTCCAAGCAGACGTTATGAAGCAACAATGTGTTCCTGGATACATACTGTGTCGTGTGCCGATGACAGTGACTGTCCCAAGAATGAGAAATGCTGCAACAATGGATGTGGACTTCAGTGTATGGCTCCAGTTACAGGTATTATATTATATTATATTGTGTTGTGTTGTGTTGTGTTGTGTTATATTATATTATATTATATTATATTATATTATATTATATTATATTATATTATATTATATTATATTATATTATATTAATTATATTATATTTTATATTATATTTTATTATATTATATTATATTATATTATATTATATTATATTATATTATATTATATTATATTATATTATATTATATTAATTATATTATATTATATTATATTATATTATATTATATTATATTATATTATATTATATTATATATTACATTATTTAGTGCTATCAGTCGATTAAAAAATCCTAATTAATCACACATTTTTCAGTAATTAATTGCGATTACTCGCACTTAACATTTAAAGTTCTTTATATATTGTAATACTTTGACATTTAATCTCCAAATTAATGTAGAAACAACATAAAGACAGTAGCTGATATTTTAAATATTTGTTTAAGGGTATCTTTTTTATGAAAGAAGGCCAGTATCACTGATACCAATACCACTACTGATTCTCTATGAAATAGTTTTTTTTCTAAAAGGGGTCATGTAATTTTGTACATTATTTTTTAATGTTTCCTCTAGTGCACTTATAATGTAATAAATGGTAATAATTTAGAAATAAAAGGCATTTTTCCTACCCTGATTTTAGCCTCTGATTTGAACGCTCTGTTTGAAGGGGCGTGTCTGCTGTGAGACTTCAGTGAAAATTTTTAGCACATTTTACTATTTCAGCTGTCGAGATTAACGAATCATGAAAAGTGTTGATTATAGCATTATATTTAGATCTACTCCTGTCACATGAAAGCTGCAGCGATGACCATTGTAGCCGATCACAGAATGCAGTGATCTCGTCATTGCAACTCTCTGCTTGGACACATTTCTGCACACTAACAAATGCTTTCATCATAACTGATAGTGCAAACATGATGTAAAATATTTGTTGATTATTACAGGAGTTTTGAAGTGAGTCCACTGATAAACACTTGCTGTTTGATTGACAGCTCCAGCGATTGTAAAGGGAACGTTCTTTGATCACTTTCTATATAGAATGTAATCATAGTTTAAATAACAGATTATTTTCATCCTACTAAGATAAACAATGTGAAGTTGACCGTTTAGTCACTGGTTTGATTTACTGACATGTAAACAGAAATATACAATTTTGAGGTAAAGAACATCTGACTGTACATGAATCTTTACATATCAGAAATCACTGGTCACTGGTGATTTTGGTTAGACATGTAAAAATAATCAATAGATATTAGAGGTGTAACGGTACACAAAACTGACGGTCCGATGCGTCCCTCGGTTTTAAAGTCACGGTTCGGTATGGGTTTGGTACAGCAGGGGAGAGAAAACTAAATATAAAATTGCTTTTAATTTTTTTTAAATTAAACTACTTTATGAAATTTTAAAGTAGAAAGACTGAAATAGTTATTTCTTGTAAAACGTATTACAATAAAATATAGGTACAACTTCCCAAAAAATCTTAATTTTTACATTGAAAAATTCATTCAGCATTCAGTTATATGTTTTCTCTTTCATGTGTCTATATAGCAGCACATCCAGGAGTGTGTCCACACAGACGTTATACAGCAGAAAAGTGTACCCATATACATTTTGTGTCGTGTGCCGATGACAGTGACTGTGCCAAGAATGAGAAATGCTGCAACAATGGATGTGGACGTCAGTGTATGGCTTCAGTTACAGGTATTATATTATATTATATTATATTATATTATATTATATTATATTATATTATATTATATTATATTATATTATTACATTACATTACATTACATTACATTACATTACATTACATTACATTACATTACATTACATTGCTATTGAATGCTTGAATCTGATTGGTCAAAACCCCTGACAAATGATACATGCCATTTTAAAGTAGAAAGACTGAAAGTTATTTCTTGTAAAACGTATTACAATAAAATATAGGTACAACTTCCAAAAAAATCTTATTTTTTACATTGAAAAATTCATTCAGCATTCAGTGTTATGTTTTTTTAATATGTGTCTGTATAGAAGCACATCCAGGAGTGTGTCCACTAGAGATGCTCCGATCAGCATTTTTGGGGCCGATCACCGATTACCGATCACCAAGATCATGATCTGCCGATTGCCGATCACTGCCGATCACAGAATGGCAATCTTTTATCTATAATCTTGCAGAGTTTGCACCATTTGTAGAAATGAAACTAACTCTAAATTAACTGAGTCAAGATCTTGAAGAACCACCAAGTGTTTATTTTAGAAAATGAGATAACTTAAGACTATTGTAGGCCATCTTTCCCAAATAAATGTATATAATAAATGTATATAATTCTCACCTAAATATTTGATCATGCAGTGCATTTTTGTTTTTAAAAACAATTTTTCAGGTAGGTCTAACATTAGTATTGAGGTAAGAAATACTAAAGACATTTAATAAGAAATCAAATGTAAATTAATATTGGTCTTCCCTGAATAAATTAAATTAGATTCATCCTTACACTTAAGGTTGCAAAAGTTAGTCATTCAAGAGCAGTGGGTGTCATAAAGGTTCAACACAAGACAAAGAGAAACTCAGAGACAGCAGCAGTTTATTCGACAGCTGTCACTTTAAGAGTGAACACGGTTACGGTTACATGCAGTTGCACAAATGTTCACTCGCGAGTCACGACGGGGTTTACGTGCATACTCGTCAAGACGGTCATTTAGTACATACATATGTGTGTATCTGACCATTTCAGCGCACTTTGTACTCGCAAGCTTTTTGTGAGATGGCCTGTGTGTGTGTGTGTGTGTGTGTGTGTGTGTGTGTGTCCAGACCGTGCGCGCGAGTGCGGTTTGAACACTGGCAAGACTTAAAAATAAATGCAAATGATAAACTTTAGTGACAATGCGACACTGCCTCGATTGTGCAAAGTGGCAAATCCTGTGTCAACTGAGCACCTCGATTTTAGTGCAGATGCGATGCGCTGATGTGAAGCCATTTGAGCATTTTGAAAGGGAGAGAGAGCGCGCGCGCACGCTGTGATTCACGCGCGCTGTTTGTGAACTTATGTCCCACAGAACGTTTTCAAATGACTGCGAAAGTTATCTAATATAGAAATATGAATTGTACCTCACCTTCAGCATTATAATTATTTTACCCGCACTGGAAAGAGAATGAGACGGTGTCGCTGCATATTATGCCCTAGCTCTCACAGCAGGCGCGGGGTTTATGTGTCGTCAGCATGCGATCGGTTCATGAGATCGGCCTTTTTGGAGACCGCCGATCAACCATCCCAAAGCGATTATCGACCGATCATGATCGGTTGCCGATCGATCGGAGCACCCCTAGTGTCCACACAGACGTTATACAGCAGAAAAGTGTACCCATATACATTTTGAGTCGTGTGCCGATGACAGTGACTGTGCCAAGAATGAGAAATGCTGCAACAATGGATGTGGACTTCAGTGTATGGTTCCAGTTACAGGTATTATATTATATTATATTATATTATATTATATTATATTATATTATATTATATTATATTATATTATATTATATTATATTATATTATATTATATTATATTATATTATATTATATTATATTACATTAATTATATTATATTATATTATATTATATTATATTATATTATATTATATTATATTATATTATAATTATATTATATCATATTATATTATATTATATTGTATTATTTAGTGCTATCAATCGATTAAAAAAAACAAATTAATCGCACCTGCTTGGTAATTAATCGTGATTAATCGCACCTAACATTAAAGTTCTTTATATATTATTAAATGATTTCACATTTAATCTCCAATTTTATGTAGAAACACCATAAAGACAGTAGCTGATATTTTAAATATTTGTTTAATGGCGTGTTTTTAGGAAAGAAGGCCAGTATCACTGATACCAATACCACTACTGATGTCTCAATGATTTTTTACTTTTTCTTGAAGGGTTCATGAGCTGGATTTTTTAAATTATGTTGTAATGTTTCCTCGGGTGCACTTATATGTTAGTATGGTTTTTACATCAAAAATAAATAGTCATAATTTAAAAAAATAAAAGGCATTTTGATTTAAACACTGCTTGAAGGGGCGTGTCTGCTGTGAGACTTCAGTGTAAACACCCACTGCTGTGATTGGATAACATCTTTGCATATGAAATAAGTATTATACGTGGAACTCTCTCAAATTTTTTAGCATTTTTTTACTATTACAGCTGTCGAGATTAACGAATCATGAAAAGTGTTGATTATAGCATTATATTTAGATCTACTCATGTCACATGAAAGCTGCAGCGATGACCATTGTAGCCGATCACAGAATGCAGTGATCTCGTCATTGCAACTCTCTGCTTGGACACATTTCTGCCCACTAACAAATGCTTTCATTATTACTGACAGTGCAAACATGATGTAAAATATTTGTTGATTATTACAGGAGTTTTGAATTGAGTCCACTGATAAACTTGCGCTGTTTGATTGAAAGCTGCAGCGATTGTAAAGCGAAAGATCTTTGATCGCTTTCTATATAACATTTAATCATAGTTTACATAACAGATTATTTTCATCCTACTAAGATAAACAATGTGTAGTTTACCGTTTAGTCACTGGTTTGATTTACCGACACGTAAACAGAAATATAACATTTTGAGGCAAAGAACAACTGACATGAATCTTTACTCTGTATAACAGCACATCCAGGAGTGTGTCCACACAGACATTATCCAGCAGAAAAGTGTACCCATATGCATTTTAAGTCGTGTGCCGATGACAGTGACTGTGCCAAGAATGAGAAATGCTGCAACAATGGATGTGGACTTCAGTGTATGGCTTCAGTTACAGGTATTATATTATATTTATTATATTATATTATATTATATTATATTATATTATATTATATTATATTATATTATATTATATTATATTATATTATATTATATTATATTATATTATATTATATTAATTATATTATATTATATTATATTATATTATATTATATTATATTATATTATATTATTTAGTGCTATCAAGCGATAAAAAATAAAGAACTAATCGCAAATTATTCGTTTTGATTTAAATACTGTTTGAAGGGGCGTGTCTGCTGTGAGACTTCAGTGTAAACACCCACTGCTGGGATTGGATAAATGCTTTGCATACACTCTAAAAACTGCTGGGTTAAAAATAACCCATGTTGGGTTGAAAATGGACTAACCCAGCAATTGGTTTGTTTTAACCCAGCGATTGGGTTGTTTTAAGCAAACATTTAACCCAACCGCTGGGTTAAAAATACCCAATTGTTGGGTTAAAACTAGAGATGCTCCGATCAGCATTTTTGGGGCCGATCACCGATTACCGATCACCAAGATCATGATCTGCCGATTGCCGATCACTGCCGATCACAGAATGGCAATCTTTTATCTATAATCTTGCAGAGTTTGCACCATTTGTAGAAATGAAACTAACTCTAAATTAACTGAGTCAAGATCTTGAAGAACCACCAAGTGTTTATTTTAGAAAATGAGATAACTTAAGACTATTGTAGGCCATCTTTCCCAAATAAATGTATATAATAAATGTATATAATTCTCACCTAAATATTTGATCATGCAGTGCATTTTTGTTTTTAAAAACAATTTTTCAGGTAGGTCTAACATTAGTATTGAGGTAAGAAATACTAAAGACATTTAATAAGAAATCAAATGTAAATTAATATTGGTCTTCCCTGAATAAATTAAATTAGATTCATCCTTACACTTAAGGTTGCAAAAGTTAGTCATTCAAGAGCAGTGGGTGTCATAAAGGTTCAACACAAGACAAAGAGAAACTCAGAGACAGCAGCAGTTTATTCGACAGCTGTCACTTTAAGAGTGAACACGGTTACGGTTACATGCAGTTGCACAAATGTTCACTCGCGAGTCACGACGGGGTTTACGTGCATACTCGTCAAGACGGTCATTTAGTACATACATATGTGTGTATCTGACCATTTCAGCGCACTTTGTACTCGCAAGCTTTTTGTGAGATGGCCTGTGTGTGTGTGTGTGTGTGTGTGTGTGTGTGTGTGTCCAGACCGTGCGCGCGAGTGCGGTTTGAACACTGGCAAGACTTAAAAATAAATGCAAATGATAAACTTTAGTGACAATGCGACACTGCCTCGATTGTGCAAAGTGGCAAATCCTGTGTCAACTGAGCACCTCGATTTTAGTGCAGATGCGATGCGCTGATGTGAAGCCATTTGAGCATTTTGAAAGGGAGAGAGAGCGCGCGCGCACGCTGTGATTCACGCGCGCTGTTTGTGAACTTATGTCCCACAGAACGTTTTCAAATGACTGCGAAAGTTATCTAATATAGAAATATGAATTGTACCTCACCTTCAGCATTATAATTATTTTACCCGCACTGGAAAGAGAATGAGACGGTGTCGCTGCATATTATGCCCTAGCTCTCACAGCAGGCGCGGGGTTTATGTGTCGTCAGCATGCGATCGGTTCATGAGATCGGCCTTTTTGGAGACCGCCGATCAACCATCCCAAAGCGATTATCGACCGATCATGATCGGTTGCCGATCGATCGGAGCACCCCTAGTTAAAACAACCCATTCACTGGGTTAAAACAACCCAACTGCTGGGTTAGTCCATTTTCAACCCAACTTGGGTTATTTTTAACCCAGCATTTTTTAGAGTGTATGAAATAAGTATTACATGTGGAACTCTCTCAAAAAAATGTAGCACGTTTTTACTATTACAGCTGTCGAGATTAACGAATCATGAAAAGTGTTGATTATAGCATTATATTTAGATCTACTCCTGTCACATGAAAGCTGCAGCGATGACCATTGTAGCCGATCACAGAATGCAGTGATCTCGTCATTGCAACTCTCTGCTTGGACACATTTCTGCACACTAACAAATGCTTTCATCATAACTGACAGTGCAAACATGATGTAAAATATTTGTTGATTATTACAGGAGTTTTGGGCTTGAGTCCACTGATAAACTTGTGCTGTTTGATTGACAGCTCCAGCGATTGTAAAGGGAACGTTCTTTGATCGCTTTCTGTATAGAATTTTATCATAGTTTAAATAACAGATTATTTTCATCCTACTAAGATAAACAATGTGAAGTTGACAGTTTAGTCACTGGTTTGATTTACTGACACATAAACAGAAATATAAAATGTTGAAGCAAACAACATCTGACTGTCCATGAATCTTTACATATCAGAAATCACTGGTCACTGGTGATTTTGGTTAGAAACGGACACATAATCAATAGATATTAGAGGTATAACCGTACACAAAACTGTTCGGTACGTCCCTCGGTTTTAAAGTCACGGTTCGGTATGGGTTTGGTACAGCAGGGGAGAGAAAACTAAATATAAAATTGCTTTTTATATATTTTTTATTAAACTACTTTATGAAATTTTAAACTAGAAAGACTGAAATGGTTATTTCTTGTCAAATATATGTATAATAATTGTAATATATTATATTATATTGCTGTTGAATGCTTGAATCTGATTGGTCAAAACCCATGAAAAATGAAACATAACATTTTAAAGTAGAAAGACTGAAATAGTTCATTCTTGTAAAACATATTCTAATAACATATAGCTACAACTTACAAAAAATATTTTTTTACAGTGAAAAAGACATTCAGCATTCAGTGATATGTTTTCTCTTTCATGTGTCTGTATAGCAGCACATCCAGGAGTGTGTCCACACAGACATTATCCAGCAGAAAAGTGTACCCATATGCATTTTGTGTCATGTGCCGATGACAGTGACTGTGCCAAGAATGAGAAATGCTGCAGCAATGGATGTGGACTTCAGTGTATGGTTCCAGTTACAGGTATTATATTATATTATATTATAATATATTATATTATATTATATTATATTATATTATATTATATTATATTATATTATATTATATTATATTATATTATATTATATTATATTATATTATATTATATTATATTATATTATATTATTTAGTGCTATCAATCGATTAAAAAAAAACTGAATTAATCTAAACATTTTTGGTAATTAATTGTGATTAATCGCACCTAACATTAAAGTTCTTTATATATTATTATTATATATTATTATGATTTCACATTTAATCACCAATTTAATGTAGAAATACCATAAAGACAGTAGCTGATATTTTAAATATTTGTTTAAAATAACAGATAATTTTCATCCTACTAAGATAAACAATGTGAAGTTGACCATTTAGTCACTGGTTTGATTTACTGACACGTAAACAGAAATATAAAAATTTGAGGCAAAGAACATCTGACTGTACATGAATCTTTACATATCAGAAATCACTGGTCACTGGTGATTTTGGTAAGACACGGACACATAATCAATAGATATTAGAGGTGTAACGGTACACAAAACTGTTCGGTACGTCCCTCGGTTTTAAGAGTCACGGTTCGGTATGGGTTTGGTACAGCAGGGGAGAGAAAACTAAATATAAAATTGCTTTTTATTTATTTTTTATTAAACTACTTTATGAAATTTTAAAATAGAAAGACTGAAATGGTTATTTATTGTAAAATATATTTGTAATAATTGTAAATTATATTATATTTCTGTTGAATGCTTGAATCTGATTGGTCAAAACCCATGACAAATAAAACATAATATTTTACAGTAGAAAGACTGAAATAGTTCATTCTTGTAAAACATATTCCAATAATATATAGATACAACTTACAAAAAATTTGTTTTTACAGTGAAAAAGACATTCAGCATTCAGTAATATGTTTTCTCTTTCATGTGTCTATATAGCAGCACATCCAGGAGTGTGTCCACACAGACGTTATCCAGCAGAAAAGTGTACCCATATGCATTTTGTGTCGTGTGCCGATGACAGCGACTGTGCCAAGAATGAGAAATGCTGCAACAATGGATGTGGACTTCAGTGTATGGTTCCAGTTACAGGTATTATATTATATTATATTATATTATATTATATTATATTATATTATATTATATTATATTATATTATATTATATTAATTATATTATATTATATTATATTATATTATATTATATTATATTATATTATATTATATTATATTATATTATATTATATTATATTATATTATATTATTTAGTGCTATATATTGGAAAAAGGAAAGAAAAGTAATCGAAAAAATTTCGGTAATTAATCGTGATTAATCGCACATAATATTAAAGTTCTTTATATATTATTATATTATTATGATTTCACATTTAATCACCAAACGAATGTAGAAACACCATAAAGACAGCAGCTGATCTTTTAAATATTTGTTTAATGGCATTTTTTTATGAAAGAAGGCCAGTATCACTGATACCAATACACTACTGATGTCTCTATGAATTTTTTTCTCTTTCTTGAATGGGTCATGAACTGGATTTTTTAAAATAATTTTGTAATGTTTCATCGGGTGCACTTATATGTTAGTATGGTTTTTACATCAAAAATAGTCATAATTTAAAAAATAAAAGGCATTTTGATTTAAACACTGCTTGAAGGGGCGTGTCTGCTGTGAGACTTCAGTGTAAACGCCCACTGCTGTGATTGGATAACATCTTTGCATATAAACTAAGTATTACATGAGGAACTCTCTCAAAAAATTTTAGCACGTTTTTCTATACAGCTGTCGAGATTAACGAATCATGAAAAATGTTGATTATAGCATTATATTTAGATCTACTCCTGTCATATGAAAGCTGCAGCGATGACCATTGTAGCCGATCACAGAATGCAGTGATCTCGTCATTGCAACTCTCTGCTTGGACACATTTCTGCACACTAACAAATGCTTTCATTATTACTGACAGTGCAAACATGATGTAAAATATTTGTTGATTATTACAGGAGTTTTGAAGTGAGTCCACTGATAAACTTGCGCTGTTTGATTGACAGCTGCAGCGATTGTAAAGCGAAAGATCTTTGATCGCTTTCTATATAAAATTTAATCATAGTTTAAATAACAGATTATTTTCATCCTACTAAGATAAACAATGTGTAGTTTACCGTTTAGTCACTGGTTTGATTTACCGACACGTAAACAGAAATATAACATTTTGAGGCAAAGAAAAACTGACATGAATCTTTACATATCAGAAATCACTGGTCACTGGGGATTTTGGTTAGACACGTACACATAATCAATATATATTAGAGGTGTAACGGTACACAAAACTGTATAATATATATTATTATATTATATTATATTATATTATATTATATTATATTATATTATATTATATTATATTATATTATATTATATTATATTATATTATATTATATTATATTATATTATATTATATTAAATTGCGGTTGAATGCTTGAATCTGATTGGTCAAAACCCATGACAAATAATACATGACATTTTAAAGTAGAAAGACTGAAAGTTATTTCTTGTAAAACGTATTACAATAAAATATAGGTACAACTTCCAAAAAAATAGTATTTTTTACATTGAAAAGTTCATTCAGCATTCAGTGATGTTTTATTCTATTGTGTGTCTGTATAACAGCACATCCAGGAGTGTGTCCACACAGACATTATCCAGCAGAAAAGTGTACCCATATGCATTTTAAGTCGTGTGCCGATGACAGTGACTGTGCCAAGAATGAGAAATGCTGCAACAATGGATGTGGACTTCAGTGTATGGCTTCAGTTACAGGTATTATATTATATTTATTATATTATATTATATTATATTATATTATATTATATTATATTATATTATATTATATTATATTATATTATATTATATTATATTATATTATATTATATTATATTATATTATATTATATTATATTATATTATATTATTTAGTGCTATCAAGCGATAAAAAATAAAGAACGAATCGCAAATTATTCGGTAATTAATCGTGATTAATCACAACTAACAATAAAGTTATTTATATATTATAATATTATTATGATTTCACATTTAATCCCCAAATTAATGTAGAAAAACTATAAAGACAGTAGATGATATTTTAAATATTTGTTTAATGGCATTTTATATGAAAGAAGGCCATGTATCACCGAATGCAATACCACTAATGACGTCTCTATGATTTTTTTTTCTTTTTCTTGAATGGGTCATAAAATGGACTTTTAAAAATTATTTTGTAATGTTTCCTCGGGTGCACTTATATGTTAGTATGGTTTTTACATCAAAAAAAGTCATAATTTAAAAAAAATTAAAAGGCATTTTGTTTTAAATACTGTTTGAAGGGGCGTGTCTGCTGTGAGACTTCAGTGTAAACACCCACTGCTGGGATTGGATAAATGCTTTGCATATGAAATAAGTATTACATGTGGAACTCTCTCAAAAAAATGTAGCACGTTTTTACTATTACAGCTGTCGAGATTAACGAATCATGAAAAGTGTTGATTATAGCATTATATTTAGATCTACTCCTGTCACATGAAAGCTGCAGCGATGACCATTGTAGCCGATCACAGAATGCAGTGATCTCGTCATTGCAACTCTCTGCTTGGACACATTTCTGCACACTAACAAATGCTTTCATCATAACTGACAGTGCAAACATGATGTAAAATATTTGTTGATTATTACAGGAGTTTTGGGCTTGAGTCCACTGATAAACTTGTGCTGTTTGATTGACAGCTCCAGCGATTGTAAAGGGAACGTTCTTTGATCGCTTTCTATATAGAATTTTATCATAGTTTAAATAACAGATTATTTTCATCCTACTAAGATAAACAATGTGAAGTTGACAGTTTAGTCACTGGTTTGATTTACTGACACGTAAACAGAAATATAAAATGTTGAAGCAAACAACATCTGACTGTCCATGAATCTTTACATATCAGAAATCACTGGTCACTGGTGATTTTGGTTAGAAACGGACACATAATCAATAGATATTAGAGGTATAACGGTAAACAAAACTGTTCGGTACGTCCCTCGGTTTTAAAGTCACGGTTCGGTATGGGTTTGGTACAGCAGGGGAGAGAAAACTAAATATAAAATTGCTTTTTATATATTTTTTATTAAACTACTTTATGAAATTTTAAACTAGAAAGACTGAAATGGTTATTTCTTGTCAAATATATGTATAATAATTGTAATATATTATATTATATTGCTGTTGAATGCTTGAATCTGATTGGTCAAAACCCATGAAAAATGAAACATAACATTTTAAAGTAGAAAGACTGAAATAGTTCATTCTTGTAAAACATATTCTAATAACATATAGCTACAACTTACAAAAAATATTTTTTTACAGTGAAAAAGACATTCAGCATTCAGTGATATGTTTTCTCTTTCATGTGTCTGTATAGCAGCACATCCAGGAGTGTGTCCACACAGACATTATCCAGCAGAAAAGTGTACCCATATGCATTTTGTGTCATGTGCCGATGACAGTGACTGTGCCAAGAATGAGAAATGCTGCAGCAATGGATGTGGACTTCAGTGTATGGTTCCAGTTACAGGTATTATATTATATTATATTATATTATATTATATTATATTATATTATATTATATTATATTATATTATATTATATTATATTATATTATATTATATTATATTATATTATATTATATTATATTATATTATATTATATTATATTATATTATATTATATTATATTATTTAGTGCTATCAATCGATTAAAAAAAAACTGAATTAATCTAAACATTTTTGGTAATTAATTGTGATTAATCGCACCTAACATTAAAGTTCTTTATATATTATTATTATATTATTATGATTTCACATTTAATCACCAATTTAATGTAGAAATACCATAAAGACAGTAGCTGATATTTTAAATATTTGTTTAAAATAACAGATAATTTTCATCCTACTAAGATAAACAATGTGAAGTTGACCATTTAGTCACTGGTTTGATTTACTGACACGTAAACAGAAATATAAAAATTTGAGGCAAAGAACATCTGACTGTACATGAATCTTTACATATCAGAAATCACTGGTCACTGGTGATTTTGGTAAGACACGGACACATAATCAATAGATATTAGAGGTGTAACGGTACACAAAACTGTTCGGTACGTCCCTCGGTTTTAAGAGTCACGGTTCGGTATGGGTTTGGTACAGCAGGGGAGAGAAAACTAAATATAAAATTGCTTTTTATTTTTTTTTTATTAAACTACTTTATGAAATTTTAAAGTAGAAAGACTGAAATGGTTATTTCTTGTAAAATATATTTGTAATAATTGTAAATTATATTATATTGCTGTTGAATGCTTGAATCTGATTGGTCAAAACCCATGACAAATAAAACATAATATTTTACAGTAGAAAGACTGAAATAGTTCATTCTTGTAAAACATATTCCAATAATATATAGATACAACTTACAAAAAATTTGTTTTTACAGTGAAAAAGACATTCAGCATTCAGTAATATGTTTTCTCTTTCATGTGTCTATATAGCAGCACATCCAGGAGTGTGTCCACACAGACGTTATCCAGCAGAAAAGTGTACCCATATGCATTTTGAGTCGTGTGCCCGAGACAGCGACTGTGCCAAGAATGAGAAATGCTGCAACAATGGATGTGGACTTCAGTGTATGGTTCCAGTTACAGGTATTATATTATATTATATTATATTATATTATATTATATTATATTATATTATATTATATTATATTATATTATATTATATTATATTATATTAATTATATTAATTATATTAATTATATTATATTATATTATATTATATTATATTATATTATATTATATTATATTATATTATATTATATTATATTATATTAATTATATTAATTATATTATATTATATTATATTATATTATATTATATTATATTATATTATTTAGTGCTATATATTGGAAAAAGGAAAGAAAAGTAATCGAAAAAATTTCGGTAATTAATCGTGATTAATCGCACATAATATTAAAGTTCTTTATATATTATTATATTATTATGATTTCACATTTAATCACCAAACGAATGTAGAAACACCATAAAGACAGCAGCTGATCTTTTAAATATTTGTTTAATGGCATTTTTTTATGAAAGAAGGCCAGTATCACTGATACCAATACACTACTGATGTCTCTATGATTTTTTTTCTTTTTCTTGAATGGGTCATGAACTGGATTTTTTAAAATAATTTTGTAATGTTTCATCGGGTGCACTTATATGTTAGTATGGTTTTTACATCAAAAATAGTCATAATTTAAAAATTAAAAGGCATTTTGATTTAAACACTGCTTGAAGGGGCGTGTCTGCTGTGAGACTTCAGTGTAAACGCCCACTGCTGTGATTGGATAACATATTTGCATATAAACTAAGTATTACATGAGGAACTCTCTCAAAAAATTTTAGCACGTTTTTCTATACAGCTGTCGAGATTAACGAATCATGAAAAATGTTGATTATAGCATTATATTTAGATCTACTCCTGTCATATGAAAGCTGCAGCGATGACCATTGTAGCCGATCACAGAATGCAGTGATCTCGTCATTGCAACTCTCTGCTTGGACACATTTCTGCACACTAACAAATGCTTTCATTATTACTGACAGTGCAAACATGATGTAAAATATTTGTTGATTATTACAGGAGTTTTCAAGTGAGTCCACTGATAAACTTGCGCTGTTTGATTGACAGCTGCAGCGATTGTAAAGCGAAAGATCTTTGATCGCTTTCTATATAAAATTTAATCATAGTTTAAATAACAGATTATTTTCATCCTACTAAGATAAACAATGTGTAGTTTACCGTTTAGTCACTGGTTTGATTTACCGACACGTAAACAGAAATATAACATTTTGAGGCAAAGAAAAACTGACATGAATCTTTACATATCAGAAATCACTGGTCACTGGGGATTTTGGTTAGACACGTACACATAATCAATATATATTAGAGGTGTAACGGTACACAAAACTGTATAATATATATTATTATATTATATTATATTATATTATATTATATTATATTATATTATATTATATTATATTATATTATATTATATTATATTATATTATATTATATTATATTATATTATATTATATTAAATTGCGGTTGAATGCTTGAATCTGATTGGTCAAAACCCATGACAAATAATACATGACATTTTAAAGTAGAAAGACTGAAAGTTATTTCTTGTAAAACGTATTACAATAAAATATAGGTACAACTTCCAAAAAAATAGTATTTTTTACATTGAAAAGTTCATTCAGCATTCAGTGATGTTTTATTCTATTGTGTGTCTGTATAACAGCACATCCAGGAGTGTGTCCACACAGACATTATCCAGCAGAAAAGTGTACCCATATGCATTTTAAGTCGTGTGCCGATGACAGTGACTGTGCCAAGAATGAGAAATGCTGCAACAATGGATGTGGACTTCAGTGTATGGCTTCAGTTACAGGTATTATATTATATTATATTATATTATATTATATTATATTATATTATATTATATTATATTATATTATATTATATTATATTATATTATATTATATTATATTATATTATATTATATTATATTATATTATATTATATTATATTATTTAGTGCTATCAAGCGATAAAAAATAAAGAACGAATCGCAAATTATTCGGTAATTAATCGTGATTAATCACACCTAACAATAAAGTTATTTATATATTATAATATTATTATGATTTCACATTTAATCCCCAAATTAATGTAGAAAAACTATAAAGACAGTAGATGATATTTTAAATATTTGTTTAATGGCATTTTATATGAAAGAAGGCCATGTATCACCGAATGCAATACCACTAATGACGTCTCTATGATTTTTTTTCTTTTTCTTGAATGGGTCATGAAATGGACTTTTAAAAATTATTTTGTAATGTTTCCTCGGGTGCACTTATATGTTAGTATGGTTTTTACATCAAAAATAGTCATAATTTAGAAAAAATTAAAAGGCATTTTGATTTAAATACTGTTTGAAGGGGCGTGTCTGCTGTGAGACTTCAGTGTAAACACCCACTGCTGGGATTGGATAAATGCTTTGCATATGAAATAAGTATTACATGTGGAACTCTCTCAAAAAAAATGTAGCACGTTTTTACTATTACAGCTGTCGAGATTAACGAATCATGAAAAGTGTTGATTATAGCATTATATTTAGATCTACTCCTGTCACATGAAAGCTGCAGCGATGACCATTGTAGCCGATCACAGAATGCAGTGATCTCGTCATTGCAACTCTCTGCTTGGACACATTTCTGCACACTAACAAATGCTTTCATCATAACTGACAGTGCAAACATGATGTAAAATATTTGTTGATTATTACAGGAGTTTTGGGCTTGAGTCCACTGTTAAACTTGTGCTGTTTGATTGACAGCTCTAGCGATTGTAAAGGGAACGTTCTTTGATCGCTTTCAATATAGAATTTTATCATAGTTTAAATAACAGATTATTTTCATCCTACTAAGATAAACAATGTGAAGTTGACAGTTTAGTCACTGGTTTGATTTACTGACACGTAAACAGAAATATAAAATGTTGAAGCAAACAACATCTGACTGTCCATGAATCTTTACATATCAGAAATCACTGGTCACTGGTGATTTTGGTTAGAAACGGACACATAATCAATAGATATTAGAGGTATAACGGTACACAAAACTGTTCGGTACGTCCCTCGGTTTTAAAGTCACGGTTCGGTATGGGTTTGGTACAGAAGGGGAGAGAAAACTAAATATAAAATTGCTTTTTATTTATTTTTTATTAAACTACTTTATGAAATTTTAAACTAGAAAGACTGAAATGGTTATTTCTTGTCAAATATATGTATAATAATTGTAATATATTATATTATATTGCTGTTGAATGCTTGAATCTGATTGGTCAAAACCCATGAAAAATGAAACATAACATTTTAAAGTAGAAAGACTGAAATAGTTCATTCTTGTAAAACATATTCTAATAACATATAGCTACAACTTACAAAAAATATTTTTTTACAGTGAAAAAGACATTCAGCATTCAGTGATATGTTTTCTCTTTCATGTGTCTGTATAGCAGCACATCCAGGAGTGTGTCCACACAGACATTATCCAGCAGAAAAGTGTACCCATATGCATTTTGTGTCATGTGCCGATGACAGTGACTGTGCCAAGAATGAGAAATGCTGCAGCAATGGATGTGGACTTCAGTGTATGGTTCCAGTTACAGGTATTATATTACATTATATTATATTATATTATATTATATTATATTATTATATTATATTATATTATATTATATTATATTATATTATATTATATTATATTATATTATATTATATTATATTATATTATATTATATTATATTATATTATATTATATTATATTATATTATTTAGTGCTATCAATCGATTTAAAAAAAACTGAATTAATCTAAACATTTTTGGTAATTAATTGTGATTAATCGCACCTAACATTAAAGTTCTTTATATATTATTATTATATATTATTATGATTTCACATTTAATCACCAATTTAATGTAGAAATACCATAAAGACAGTAGCTGATATTTTAAATATTTGTTTAAAATAACAGATAATTTTCATCCTACTAAGATAAACAATGTGAAGTTGACCATTTAGTCACTGGTTTGATTTACTGACACGTAAACAGAAATATAAAAATTTGAGGCAAAGAACATCTGACTGTACATGAATCTTTACATATCAGAAATCACTGGTCACTGGTGATTTTGGTTAGACACGGACACATAATCAATAGATATTAGAGGTGTAACGGTACACAAAACTGTTCGGTACGTCCCTCGGTTTTAAGAGTCACGGTTCGGTATGGGTTTGGTACAGCAGGGGAGAGAAAACTAAATATAAAATTGCTTTTTATTTATTTTTTATTAAACTACTTTATGAAATTTTAAAGTAGAAAGACTGAAATTGTTATTTCTTGTAAAATATATTTGTAATAATTGTAAATCATATTATATTGCTGTTGAATGCTTGAATCTGATTGGTCAAAACCCATGACAAATAAAACATAATATTTTACAGTAGAAAGACTGAAATAGTTCATTCTTGTAAAACATATTCCAATAATATATAGATACAACTTACAAAAAATTTGTTTTTACAGTGAAAAAGACATTCAGCATTCAGTAATATGTTTTCTCTTTCATGTGTCTGTATAGCAGCACATCCAGGAGTGTGTCCACACAGACGTTATCCAGTAGAAAAGTGTACCCATATGCATTTTGAGTCGTGTGCCCGAGACAGCGACTGTGCCAAGAATGAGAAATGCTGCAACAATGGATGTGGACTTCAGTGTATGGTTCCAGTTACAGGTATTATATTATATTATATTATATTATATTATATTATATTATATTATATTATATTATATTATATTATATTATATTATATTATATTATATTATATTATATTATATTATATTATATTATATTATATTACATTATATTATATTATATTAATTATATTATATTATATTATATTATATTATATTATATTATATTATATTATATTATATTATTTAGTGCTATAAATTGGAAAAAAGAAAGAAAAGTAATCGAAAAAATTTCGGTAATTAATCGTGTTTAATCGCACATAATATTAAAGTTCTTTATATATTATTATATTATTATGATTTCACATTTAATCACCAAACGAATGTAGAAACACCATAAAGACAGCAGCTGATCTTTTAAATATTTGTTTAATGGCATTTTTTTATGAAAGAAGGCCAGTATCACTGATACCAATACACTACTGATGTCTCTATGAATTTTTTTCTTTTTCTTGAATGGGTCATGAACTGGATTTTTTAAAATAATTTTGTAATGTTTCATCGGGTGCACTTATATGTTAGTATGGTTTTTACATCAAAAATAGTCATAATTTAAAAAATAAAAGGCATTTTGATTTAAACACTGCTTGAAGGGGCGTGTCTGCTGTGAGACTTCAGTGTAAACGCCCACTGCTGTGATTGGATAACATCTTTGCATATAAACTAAGTATTACATGAGGAACTCTCTCAAAAAATTTTAGCACGTTTTTCTATACAGCTGTCGAGATTAACGAATCATGAAAAGTGTTGATTATAGCATTATATTTAGATCTACTCCTGTCATATGAAAGCTGCAGCGATGACCATTGTAGCCGATCACAGAATGCAGTGATCTCGTCATTGCAACTCTCT
>NC_137118.1:34967939-35130439 GCF_949357685.1 Gobio gobio | reverse complement strand
CTAGGCCAGTGATATACATTTTGTTCAGTTGAGTACTTACATTATCCCAAATGTTTCCAACTATTTGTAAATCGTGAGAAATAGCTATTTTAACCAAGGAACCGGGACGTGTGAGGGAGTCGCCTGTCGATGGCGTCATATCTGCGTCACCCTCGGTTTCTGCTTTTATTTTGCAGAAACAAAATTATTTTTAATTATTAAAAATTGTGCCATAGGAGCCGCCGAGCGAACGTCATAACTTCCTTTTCAACACACTCAGATGTATCTAATATGATAAACAGAGCTGCATCCGTTACCTCATACTCATGACCGGAAAAGCGGAAGTGGCGCCGGCGACTGTGTCATAATAAAAGTCCCGCCGACAACTATGCCATAATAATGGAACAGTCCCGCTGCTCGTGAGGCATGTGTTCCGCTCTTCTTATTACCAATCGCTCCAGCGGCCTTGCTCAGCTCCCACAACACTCGGTCCTGCTCTGCTTCATACTACAGTAACGTTAAAGGGTAACTAAACCCCTGCTCAGACTGCTCACAACGTCCAATAGGAAAATTCAACTGCAGTAGCCACTGTTCAACCTTAAGAGGGCAGCACTTTAGCGGTTTTACACCATATTTTATAGAATTAAAACACTTTATACTCTAATGTCAAAACATTTACTTGAATCAATGAACAGCATTAATAAAGCCCCAGTATTACAGATCATTAACTAAAAAAAGTTGGTTTAGGGTTTAGTTACCCTTTAATAATCACATCCATGAACATGATTTCTGCCCGAGTCTCACCCTGATTACTTCCCACCGGCTGTGAGGTGAAGACCACATGTCCCAAGATTCTGCGCTCAAACGTGACGTCATCAATCTACACCTTTGTTTTGAACAGGCAACCTCTAGTGGACGGAAAAGTTACATAGTGCAGCTTTAATACATTTATTCAGCAGCAAATCGGAATATTAGAATGATTTCTGAAGGATCATGTGACTCTAAAGCAGTGTTTCCCAACCTTTTTTCAGTCATGGCACCCTTTGAAAATTTTCTCCATTTTGTGGCACCCCCTAGTATACGTTAAATAAAAATAAAGAAAATAATAAGAACAAATCATTTAAATACAAGCAGCAGCACAAATAGATACTATTCAGCAAAGATAGGCCTACTAATAAAATAAACAATGCTTTTCAGGTTTTTCGGGTACGTCTAACATTAGTTTTCAGGTACAGAAATTGATCAAATGTAAAATAACATTGCATATTTGACTGTATAAATTAAAGATTAATCCTATTAAACTTACAAAAGCTATTCAGTCAAGAGCAGTGAGTGATGTCCTTGTCTTTTGTTGTTTGACATTAAACCATAGCATTAAACAGACAGCAGTAAAGGCTACTGCCCCTTTAAGACCTAATGCACGGATATGCGTCGTCTTTCTCGACTGTGTAAAGTTTACTTAAGGCATATACAGACTATGTCTGCTAGAATACTCATCAAGATGGACATGTTGACATACGTTTTGTGTGAGTTTGTCCGTTCAAGAGCAAGACTTGAAAGAGAACTCAATATTTGCGTGAAAATTACTGGTCATATTCCAACATACGGCAGCACATGCATGCATTGAACAAAGTTTACAAAGAGAGAATTATTTGAAAAAATAATAATAATAAATATATATATGAGGTGGTATATATATATATATTTATTATTATTATTATAATTATTATTATTATTATAATTATTATTATAATTTTTTTGAAGGACTTTTACACGGCACCCCTGCTCTCGTCAGACGGCACCCCAGTTGGGAAACACTGCTCTAAAGTATAGTAATGATGCTGAAAATTCAGCTTTGAATCACATAAATAAATTGCATTTTAAAATCTATTAAAATAAAAAAAGTTATTTTAAATTGTAAAAATATTTCACAATAATACTGTTTTTGCTGTATTTTTGATCAAATAAATGCAGCCTTGGTGAGTAGAAGAGACTTCTTTCAAAACCATTAAAAAAATCTTATCTATCTATCTATCTATCTATCTATCTATCTATCTATCTATCTATCTATCTATCTATCTATCTATCTATCTATCTATCTATCTATCTATCTATCTATCTATCTATCTATCTATCTATCTATCTATCTATCTATCTATCTATCTATCTATCTATCTATCTATCTATCTATCTATCTATCTATCTATCTATCTATCTATCTATCTATCTATCTATCTATCTATCTATCTATCTATCTATCTATCTATCTATCTATCTATCTATCTATCTATCTATCTATCTATCTATCTATCTATCTATCTATCTATCTATCTATCTATCTATCTATCTATCTATCTATCTATCTATCTATCTATCTATCTATCTATCTATCTATCTATCTATCTATCTATCTATCTATCTATCTATCTATCTATCTATCTATCTATCTATCTATCTATCTATCTATCTATCTATCTATCTATCTATCTATCTATCTATCTATCTATCTATCTATCTATCTATCTATCTATCTATCTATCTATCTATCTATCTATCTATCTATCTATCTATCTATCTATCTATCTATCTATCTATCTATCTATCTATCTATCTATCTATCTATCTATCTATCTATCTATCTATCTATCTATCTATCTATCTATCTATCTATCTATCTATCTATCTATCTATCTATCTATCTATCTATCTATCTATCTATCTATCTATCTATCTATCTATCTATCTATCTATCTATCTATCTATCTATCTATCTATCTATCTATCTATCTATCTATCTATCTATCTATCTATCTATCTATCTATCTATCTATCTATCTATCTATCTATCTATCTATCTATCTATCTATCTATCTATCTATCTATCTATCATATAATATACACACACATCATTTATATAATCTTTTTTTATTCTATTCTATTTTATTCTACTCTTTTTTTCTATTCTGCCTGTATTGTTTTCAGAAGTTCTTTTATGTATTTATATTGATATCTAATGGCAGATTGCTGCTATAACATGTTTTGTAGAGTGCAGATGAATATGGCCTGATATGGATCACTTCAGATTTAATCTCTGTGGCGATTGTCATTGGCATTTTCATATTTCAGAAGTAAGTGCATCTCTTTTATCATGTGCTTTGAGGTGTTTCTTAATACTTTTGAATACTGGAATCAATATGCTTTTGCTGTGTCGGTAGAGGCTTTAATGTCAGATACGTCGATTTCTGCACTCAAAACACATTTGCACGAACGCCTGCCTGATTTTCAGAGCAGTCCTCGGCCTTAATGTTAGATTGTGTTGTAGTTAGCATGCTTGCTATATCTCTGCTGGGCGGCCGGGAGCTTTTCAACTGATGGCTCTGCTCTTTTCTCTTTGGCAATCTACTTTCCCTCCATTTTCTCGCTGTCCTCTGCTCTTTGCATGCGCCTGTCCTACGCTGCACGCTGAAATTGCTCAGCTATCACCTGATCAGGTAATGAGGATGAGTATTTTAGGGATAGATTTCTTTGAACACGTTGTTAGGTGGTTTTTCATTTCCTTTTGATTATCATTCTCATGTGTGTTTACCTCAGTTCTTAGCTTTGTTCTTCTCTCCCTTTAACCCTTATAAGTTTTCTACCTCATTTTATCTCATCAAAAATCTCAAGATGTGTTGCTCAGAACTTTTTGGCACTTTCAAACCCTCAGAAGTGTGTTTTTGTGACGGTGTGTTGTCATCTTTTTCTTTAGGTGGAAAATGAGTGGCATGCGCAGCTACAACCCTGAGCAGATCATGCTAAGCGCTGTTGTGCGTCGGCCGAGCCGTGACGTCAACCTCATGAAGGAGAAACTGATCTTCTCAGGTGAGACTCATGAGCCCAGCTGTGTGGAGAGATAAACCCTGGCTAATAAAGCCACAGTACAACTGAACACTCTGTGACCTCTGCAAATAGCTGTTGCACATTGCCTCCTGGTGGCAGTCACAATGCACCGCCAATATCTGTATTAAAATCTGCATATGGTAACACTTCACAATTGGTAGTTAATTGCTAATGTTAAAGACACTAATAATTGCAATACACAAAACATTATTTGAATGAATAACTAACATATGTTTACCGGAGTTATTACAGCTCCAGATTACATTTATATGATTATATACCAAAATATTAGGCCTATATGATTGAAATCAACTAAATTGTTCAGAAATAATGTTGAGATGGATCGCCTGTTTAGCTAGTGTTCAGTGATTTGGGAAAAATTTTTTGCACAGTTCTGAAAGACACACACTCCGTCACATCACACTCCGTCTCCCAGTCTTTTTACTTACACACAAAATGGCCAACAGTCATTTGAGTCCAGTCTGATTACCAGGACCACCATTACTCGGTCTATCAGCGTAAGATCTATAAAATGTTATTACGGGCTCTGTGAATATTTATTAATTTAAAAAGAGACCCCATATCACCCCCTAGGGGAGAAGTATGCCCTATGAAACTCTCCCTCCGCTAATGTGTTCTGTGCTCGTTTCATCCTTTAGAGATCAACAACGGTGTTGGGAGCACAGACGAGCTCTCCATGTACACCGGAAACGGACTGGACTCGTACACACACGAAGACATCATGATGCCCGCACGTCATGCAGCGAAACTGTAGTGAAGACTTGAATCCACTTTATGGCATGAACATCTCAAGCTCAAAACCGTTCATAATTTTAGACAGAGCTGCTTTTTTTCAACGGGAATCTCTGATGGATGTTTATTTTGATTGACAGTTTTCATTGGTTCACAGACTGTCTGGGGACTGTATTCCACTTATTCAGTGTTCTGCTTTGATGCCTTATGTACTGATGTATTTTTTTTCTGTATAAAACCGTATTTCAAATGGAGCTGAGTTATTGTGCACTGTACATTTTAGAGTCCAAACTGTTGAAAGCAGGTAATAAAAGTGTCCTATGATTAATGTTGTTGAAGCACAGACTGAAGAATAATGGAATTAATGTTAAAAAGCATGCAAAAATGTATTGAACCGCAAACTAGCCCGATTGTAAAGCTTGATTGTAGGCTGATATAATTATTTATTTTTTATTTATTTATTTTATTTTTGTAACGTAGCATGTGCTTCCAAATGATTAATATCTCATTGCATTAGCTTAAGATCAGTTTTCTTCTACATTTGCTGTATTGATGTCTTTTTAAGTGATTTATTTTGTAATGAAATCTCAAGCATTGAGAGTGTTTTTCATGAGGTTTTGAAGTGATTTATGTTTTTAGAAAATTATTTAGTATATCCGGTGAATTCAGGTAAATTGGGCCATCTAAACTGGCCCAAATCATCCTTTTGCTTCAGTAAAAAAAAAATATTGCAGTGTAAATTTTAGCGACACCTAGAATTGTAACCGCACACCCCTCCATTTTGCACATAGAGAAGCTACGGTGGCTGACACAGGACAAAGTTGTCGTCTGAAACAGCAGAGAGTGATTAGCTCTCTGTAGAAAAGTTTGTCCATTTAGGGCTACTGTAGAAACATGACAGCGCAAAATGGTGACTTCACTGTAAGAAGACCCGTGGTGTATGTAGGTAAAAATGGCACATTCTAAGGTAATAAAAACATAACGGTTCATTATGTAAGGTCTAATACACCACAGATATGTATATTATATTGCATTTCTGTCAAATATTGACAATTATAAATTTTGATAAATATTACACACTGCACCTTTAATGGGCTGTTTGCCCGACACCATTTTCAATTAAAAACTGAACACTTTTGTCCATTCATTTACACGATAACGGCATTCTAGGTGCCTAAAAACGCAAACATTTGAAAAATGGGTTTTAAAGTGAAAGTTTTTGAAAATACTGTTATCGTCTCAGTGTAAACAACAACAAACACGAATTTGACATATGCTTATTACGTGTTCAGTCTACAGGCGCGTAGTGTTTGAGTGTTTCTTTAAAAAGTAACCGCCAACTACTGGCCTGGCAGCATAACACAGCGTTTTTAATAAGTTTCTCGATCCGTGTGAACAGGATCGTTTAAACAATGTTGTTGTCTGTATGCAAAAAAGCTTAGGAAAAAAGTTTCTGTTTTAAGTTCGATGTTGTCGTGTAAACGGACCCTTAACCCATAAGAACCCACAGTGACACAGGTGTCACAAACATTAGTGATTATCTGGAAAGGTCTTTTTAAAGCAATATCCCTAAATTTCAACTCAGGAAGTCCCTAAGTGACATACAAGGAACACCCAGGTTCAGTCATGTGACAATTTGTGCATTTTTTGTTGCCATGGCAACATTTCCAAAATGGTGGTCTGTCTGGTTAGCACATGTTGCAGTGTGAGCAATTTTTTAATACGCTTGTTTTTGTTACTAAAGGTATGTTTCAACCCATGCAACAATTCTAACATTTTAATAACTTATCATAGATTACACTTAACCTGATTTTAATACATTTCTTAAACAAATTGATATAAAACAAGTTATAAAAATATTGTGGTGACATATATGTCACATCGGGCTGTTAACCTGAAAACAGTTGGTGGAATTTTGATGTTATGTATTTGTCATATTAAGAAAAATATTAATGAGCTGCTCAATTAATTTAGAAGATTCAATATTTGTTTTAGTGTTATATATTTTCTCTATGTTTTATATAAAATCTGGGACTCAGAAAAATGTTAACAGCACTGTTTAATATAATTGAAATATTGATTGGTATTGATCTGTGCATGATCTGCACCAAATGTCAGAAAAATCATGCATTGCATACTTGGGAAAATGACAAAATGACATACCATGGTGGCTGACAAAATGTTACGCAACTGTTTTCAGACTCTAGCATGTCTACATCTCACTGACAACAAAATCAGCAAGCAGGGGATAAGTGTTGGAAGATCCGTCTATGGCTTGATATGTTTTGTTAATATTTTTTTTAATAATATGCATAATTTTGATAAATGTTGTGGAAAAGAAACAGAAAAAAACTGCTATTTAGCACAAAAAAATATTAAATGTTTTTTTTTTTAAACTGAGAAATAAATGCCCATTGTGACATATATGTAACATAAAAAATGTATCATAAACGCCCAATGTCACATATGTGTAACATTACAGATCTCTCACAAGGAGGGGTTGTATTTCAAAAACAACTGCAGTAACATGTTACAAGTGGTCCATTAAGCCTGTTTTATATGCCCCATAATTTTCCTATAAGGATAAATTGGTCCGGGTTCTTATACATCACAGGTTTCTGTGTATTAATGTGTAACACACTGGCCATATTCATGAGCTGAACATTTGTGCAAATCGTTCATGCGGTCAGTAGCCTAGGCCTAAGATTTTTTGAAAATAAATTAATAATTGTATTTAGCAAAGATGCATTAAATTGATCGAACGTGATACTATTTCAGTTTCAAAATAAATGCTGTTCTTTTGAACTTTCTATTCATCAAACAATCCTGAAAATAATCAGGCCTATATCGGTCTCCCAGAAAAAAATATTAAGCAGCACCAAAACAATGATAATAATAAACAAAATAAACTGGAATGATTTCTGAATGATCATTTGACAATAATAGCTGCTAAAAAATCTGCCTTGTATCTAAATAAAATATACGAAATAGAAAACATGTATTTTAAATTGTAATTATATTTCACAATATTACTGTTTCCTATTTTTAATGAAAAGAAATGCAGACTTGAGGTGATTTCTTTCTAAACTTACTGACCCCAAACCTTTGAACGCTAGTGTAGCCTATAATCATTAACACGTCCATAGTTTATGTATATTCAAAAATGAATCAAAGTTTAACTTTTTGATTGTACATTAACTAATGATTAATAATCAATCCATTATACCCTATATTGCCAAAAGTATTGGGACACCCCTCCAAAGGATTGAATTCAGGTGTTCCAATCAATTCCATGGCCAAAAGTGTATAAAATCAAGCACCTAGGCATGCAGACGCTACTACAAACATTTGTGAAAGAATGGGTCGCTCTCAGGAGCTCATTGAATTCAAGTGTGGTACTGTGATAGGTTGCCATTTGTGCAATAAGTCCATTCGTGAAATTTCCTCACTACTAAATAATATTCCATGGTCAACTGTTAGTGGTATTATAACAACGTGGAACCAATTGGGAACAACAGCATCTCAACCACGAAGTGGTAGGCCAGCGCATGCTGAGGCGCACAGTGCACAGAAGTCGACAACTTTCTGCAGAGTCAGTAGCTACAGACCTCCAAACTTTGTGTGGCCTTCAAGAATGGTGCGTAGAGAGCTTCATGGAATGGGTTTCCATGGCCGAGCAGCTGCATCCAAGCCTTACATCACCAGGTACAATGCAAAACGTCTGATCCAATGGTGCACACCGCCACTGGATTCTAGAGCAGTGGAGACGTGTTCTTTGGAGTGACGAATCATGTTTCTCTGTCTGGCAATCCGATGGACGACTCTGGGTTTGGCAGTTGCCTGGAGAACAGTACTTGCCTGACTGCATTGTGCCAAGTGTAAAGTTTGGTGGAGGGGGGATTATGGTGTGGGGGTTGTTTTTCAGGGGTTGGGTTTGGCCCCTTAGTTCCAGTGAAAGGAACTCTTAATGCATCAGCATAGCAAGACATTTCGGACAATTTTATGCTTCCAACCTTGTGGGAACAGTTTGGAGATGGCCTCTTACTGTTCCAACATGACTGCGCACCAGTGCATAAAGCAAGGTCCATAAAGAGTTTGGTGTGGATGAACTTGATTGGCCTGCACAGAGTCCTGACCTCAACCCGATGGAACACTTTTGGGATGAATTAGAATTAGGGATGAATGTCTGACCTCACAAATGCGCTTCTAGAAGAATGGTCAAAAATGTCCATAAACACACTAATAAACCTTGAGGAAAGCCTTCCCAGAAGAGCTAAAGCTCTTAGAGCTGCAAAGGGTGGACCAACTCCATGTTAAGCCCTTACAGATTAAGAATGGGATGTCATTAAAGTTCATGTGCATGTAAAGGCAGGCGTCCCAAAACTTTTGGCAATATAGTGTATGTCATATTTGTTAATGTCAATAATGGGAGTTATTATAAAGAGTTACCAATTATACTGCTTTAAGATAGACTTTAGTAAGAACTGTGTGATTTTTTGCCAAACTGTTTCAACACTTTTTTGAGTTGCATGTTCGCTGTTAATGTTTTTAAATTATAGTTTGCTCTTTTTTTTATGGATGTAGCTAGTAAGTGCTCACACTAGATGGCAGCAACCAATCAAGAGTGACTAGTGTGAATGACGCAGTGTTTCATAACTTATTTTTAGTTTCAGGAAGCCACTGATGTAAACAGTTACTATCAGTATATTAATATGACTGGATATGCAAATTCAATTGGTACAATATAAAGAATTATTTTTATTGCATAAAATAATGCAAATCTTAGTAGTTTGTCTTGTCTAGCATGTGCAAGGCAAAGTTTAAATGGTTTACAAGAGCAAAGCTTTACCTCTCTCATCATATTTACAGTATATTTACATGTCATGGTTAATATCTGTATATCTCTAATAACGTCCTCTCACAGTGTCCATGATGTGTGAGAGTCCAGTGTCATCAGGACCAAAACTCCTTATTTCAAACACAAAGGCTTCTTTACACAGTCAAAAACTCCAGCCAAAATAGGTTGTGGTCAGCGGGTAACAGTTTTTGCACCAACCAAAAAAAAAAAACATTATGCAGGGCTGTGGTTTATGCTTCTGTTGCAGGGGGGCTCTGAGGGGCCAGCGGTGTCTCTGTGTCCTCTTTACTGTTGTCTGAACAGTCCGATCCGATGTAACAGCCTGAGTCTCTGGGACAGTCATTCAGTTCGACTTTGACCTGTTCAGAGGTAGATTCGGGCTCTTCATTTGTCTCTCCCAGACTCTGATTATTATCTGCATCAGAAAAAAAACAAGGCTTTCACAACAAGCTCTGGTGTTGTAGACAGACAGACGTAACAATAATGTCGTCGGATGACTGTGCATAAACATTCACGCATTACTTGGAAGTATGTTGTTATAACACGTAACACATGCAATGTTTTCTGTGTATTGCAGCTTTTGATGCTGTTTGTGAGGTGTGGCTGTATAAGACGGATACCCACAAACTCACTGCTCAACGCACTTCCTGTCGGGTCTTTCATCACATGCAGGCAACTGGCCTCAATGACATTCAATTTTTTCCACTAGCGTTTTTTTAGTTAAAAAGAAAAATCTGAAACCCCTTTTCTAGTCATTGTGGACAATTTTAAAGATGTATTTTTTAAAAAAATCTACAAATCAATACATTTTTTTATTAAACATGTTTTGTGAATCGTTTATTTACATATTTATTTGATACATTTTTATTTAACATTTTCAAGTATTTTATATTATTTGTTTAAATATATTAAAATATATTATTTAAATAAAAATATATTTTCTCATCTTGTTCTGTGGTTCATTTACTTTGTCATCATGACAATAAACACAACTATTTTATTCATTATTTTATATTATTCCTTTAAATATATTAAATATATATTTAATATAATTAATTTAATAGTCTTATTTTGTTCTATTTAAATATATATATTGTATTTAATTTTATAAAATACATTTAATATAATTTTTTTAATGAATTGTATCTATTTTTTTGTGTTAAATTTTTATCTCACTGTGGTTATCACTGAGTGAGAAGAAACTAGATTTTTATCTAGGGGAAAACATGTGAAAACTTGCGTTTTGAGCCTGTCGCTTCATCATTGTGGCTTTGATGAGGTTTGTTTTTGAGCTTCTGAAACGATCAGACCGCTGAGGAGCTCATCCTACATCAGCACTTTAACTGTGAAAGCTTTTATATAAAAGTGCAAATTCAACAACAGGTTTTGAAAAACAAAGATAGCATCATTTATGTGCATTTCCATATATATATATATATATATATATATTTGATGACTTTTGAGGTTCAACCACTTACATTCAGAGTCCTGCAAGTTTTCTGCCGCTGCTAGCAGCAGGTGTCTGTGTTCGGGGTCGGTCACATTCAGCTCTAAGAGGTGCTGCTCCTTCAAATCCCGAAGATCTTCCACCGTCTGATACCCGTTCAACAGCAGAGATGAAATGTGCTCCTGCAGTAACAATTTAATCTGTTAAAGTACCACCGACTTCACTAAACTTCACAGATAATACAGGACATCCTGTTTATGAGATCTTTGAAAGTGAATCTAACAATTTGGCTGTTCTGAATGGTGCAGTTTGATCATCTGCTATAGTATAAAATTGAATAGTTTAAGCACCTCCAGATTGAGTCTTTCCAGAAACTCCTGAAGGGTTTTGGGTCGAGGTCTTCTGCTCCTCCGGTGAGAGCGAATCCTCGGTTCCGGTACGCTTTCCTCGACCAGAATGTCAACGTAGATGAACTTGAAGTTTCCCACTTTACCTTTCAGCATCCCAGTCCAGATTCCCATTGCAGGTTTACTGATGATATCAATAACATCTCCCACCTTACAAACAAACAAAATGCAAACTATCAATCTGCTGAGTTTATTTCTGATCATCTTAGGGTGTCTTGAGTTTGAGAGACTGGGAACAAAGTCAGAAATAATTCTAATATGCTGATTTGGTGCTCAAGAAAATTATTATAAATGTGGAAACCATCATACATGTTTTTCAGGATTCTTTGATGAATAGAACGTTCAAACGTTTTTTTTTTATTATTATTATTGTAGTGAGTTAGAACTGCTGAGTTGAGTTTAAAATCTCAGATTGGTTTTTACCTTGAGTTTGAGAGACTCTGTGTCATACGGACTAGGAACAAAGTCGGTGTGGACCTTGGCTCTCCCGCAAAACTGCCCTGTATAGGGCACGTCTTCTTCTAAACGCAGACTGTCCCTGTTACTATAACCTTCAGAACTGCTGGTCACGCCACCTAAAGCATCAGGAAATGCAAAAACAACCAGTGAAACACAAACCACATGGCTGAAATGTCAAGAGCACATCTGCACCAAAATGTCAGATCAGCAAAACAGTATGTTTGTAATCCTGTGGCAGCTCTGTTTTACTTTTTAAAATGCACATGGTCCAGTAATAAGTGGTCTACTATTTAGAAGATCAGCTTACTAGATGAACTCTGGCCGCTGTGCAAACTGAACAAACTCTCCACGGAGTTACTGGAGTGGTTGCTGCTTTTGGCCAGCATACCGTTCACGATTTCAGCCGCCGGAGCTTCATTCTCCTCGCCCTGTGAAAAACATTGAAAGTCAGAGAAAGTCTCAGGTAAGTGTCCCAACCAAAAGCTGATACGTGACAGATCTTCAGGTACCAAATCAGGTCGTGCAAGGCCGCGGGCCGCTCGAGGGAGCAAAGTCTTTAATCCGCGAGAGCTGCAATGACATTTTTACCTCAGACATGGGAGCTGCATGTAATCCACCCACACAAGCTTCTCAGAAGCTCTTTATAGTACAGCGGCAAATAAAGGAACAAGCTTTAAATAGAAATAATGAGAAAACTAGAGATGTTGTGCATTCTTGTTTTTGCTGCTTTAATACCTCAGACTCGCACGGTTCACTCAAGATAAATGGTAGGAGAAACTTTCAAGATCGCAAAGAACTTTTACCAGGGTTTTCCCATTCTTTTTCAGCGATCATTTTCCAGGACATTTTCAATTTTACTATGGCGAGAATAAAAGACAAGGATCACGCCCTAAAGTAATATATTGCTGTCCAAGTCTTAAAAAGGCAGTTTATTGAGCAGTTTTTAATGAGCTCTTAAATACATTATGACTATGGAAGCTTGTTTACGCCACAGAATAAAATACAAAATAAAAAAGGTAATTGCGACTTTTTATCTTACATTTACATTTTTGTTACATTTTGTACATTTACATCTTGTTATTCTGACCCTTTTTCTCACAACTGCAAGTAATAACGTCAGAATTGTGAGATATAAGTCAGTCTTTTTTCCTCAGAATTGGACTTTATAACTCGCAGTTGTGAGTTTATATCTCACAATTCTGAGAAAAGAATGAAGAATTACAAGATATAAACACAATTGCGAGTTTAGGCTATATCACACAATTCTGACTTTATAACTCGCAATTTCGAGCTTATATCATAATTATGTAAACTCGCAATTGCGAGATTTATTTTTTAGAATTGTGAGATAAAACGTTTTCCATAGTTTATTGCCATGACTTAACTATAAAATCAGTTTTCACAGGTCATGTTACATTTTCTCAAATTTTCCATGTGTTTTTTCCAGGACTGGAACATTTTTCATCAATTTTCCAAGTTTTCAAGGTTTTCCAGGATAAGTGGGAACCCCGTTTACGCTTCTGTCATTTTTTGATGTTTAAATAATTGTTTTAAACCCAAATTGAGAAAAAAAGCTAGTTTCATCCTTCCTCAAGACACTCAAGATTTAAACTTGAGTGTTCATCGGAGTGGTCCAAAGACCTAAGGAATTTTGTTACATTTATACTTGGAACACACACTTTTTTTTTTACTGGATTCGAGGAGTTTATGTGGATGAAATTTAAAAAAGTAACAAATCCTTCCCTCGCAGGTCAATTTGACCCCTAGGAATGAATGGAATGTGAGGAATTTTTTCTTTAATTTGTCAAAGAAATATAAAAAATTCTTCTTGATGAGGAATTTTTTAGAGGATCTGAGGAAGATTTACAGAGATTAACAACTTAAATTGATCAAATAATCAATTTAAACATGGTCTTTTCCACACATAAGATCTATTGAAAGTTGGTATTTTCCTCACATAAAATCTGTTGTATGACTCTGAACACTTGAAGCATACACTGAAAAAAATATTTATAATGCTTGTTCAAATTGCTTAATTAAAATGAGCTAAAGTAACACACTTGCTATACATTTTGAGTTCAATCCACTTAAATATAATTTGTGTTGAGATTACATGAATGATTTGTGTTACATTAACTGAAACTGGGTGGGGCTAGTTAGTTCCCAGCATGCTTTGCATATGGCTAAATCAAGAGAGAGTAAATGTTGTTATTTTATATGTAAAAGTGTTATTTTATGTATTTTTGAGCAAGATGAGAAAGGGGGAGACTTGATTGTGTTTAATATTTAATTATGTTGGAATTATTAGATCAATTTAAATTACAGTGGGTTACCATTTTGGAGGAGAGTGGAGCATTTTCTTAGGTTGTGGACTAATACAACTAATGTCATATCAGCTTTGCTGAAGGAGCTTAGCATTTAAAATGAGATTCAAAAGATGTATCTATTGCTAGCTAAAAGTTTGTCAACTAGCTAGTGCAGTATTATAATTCAGTTGTGTAACCTGAAAATATATGAAATTGTGGATGAATGAATATGAAATTGAATGCCTGAATCATGTCAGGGAGCCTTATAAAATTCACTTTGAGACTACTTAAGTCACTTGAGTCACTTAAAATGTATTAATTCCATGATAACTTAATTGATTCATGTGGGACAGATGTACACAATTAAATCATGTAAATCCAACACACTTTTTTTCAGTGTAGCATTCAGGTCATGCACACTACTTTTATGGTGCTTTTTTTGTAATTTTTGGACATCAACCACGCCAAACCCTATTATATAAAAGAGCATTTTGGACATTTTACTGAATTATTTGTGCTCAAAAACGTACCCTTTAAAAAATCAAAAAGTCAATTTGCTGATTTGAACAACCTATGATGGAACATCAAGTTCTCAAAAAGAACTCAAGAACCAAATGCTATAGAAAAAGGTTTTGCAAAGAAAAGCGTTCTTTGCTGAACCTAAAGAACCTTTCATTTTTAAAAGAGTAACAACACGGCTGATGAGTTTTGATGTTGTTTTAAAGGTGCTGAACTGTCAAGCAAGCACTCACCATTTCCTCTGAAAGTGCTTTAGTGTATTTCCGGCCCATCTTTTTACGCATGGTCAGTGAGATGTTCTTCATCTTCTTCCCGAGGCCTCCTGATTTACTGGGATCCACCTCATGGGCTTCCACAGGCTACACAGACACGCATGGAGTTCATTACAAGCTGTTGTTGTTTTTTTCAGTACAAGTTCAGTTTTTTATATGTGCATTATTGAAAAGAGAAACGCTCACCAAACTTTCTCCCTTATCTTCTGCCTTGACCTGCGTCGGCTGCTGTCTGTCAAAAATCCCAAAACTGGTGGATCGCTGAAACAAAATGATTATAAAATAAGTTAATGGTGGTCTGCAGCTGTGAACAGTCTTGATTGCATCTTGAGTTTCACACCACAGTTTTGTGATCACAGAAGAGATCACTAATGGGCAACAAAATGAGTTTCTCATGACTTTTGTTTGCAAAAACAGAATAATAAACTGTTCAGTGAGAAAACTGTTAGTACTTGCGTAATGTATTATTTCACCACAACATATGGACAAACTGTTTGTTTTTGGAATAAAAAAAAATTTTTTTACCTTGGGTTTGTTTCTTGATTTGTCAGAGGCATTGGATGATTTCCTTTGAAGCATTCTGTCAATTGTGAGAAATGTTTTTCTCTTAAGTTCTCTTGACAAAAAGCAGCTCAACTCTTACTTGAAGACACCAGTGCTGGCCTGAAGCAACTCACACACGCAGTTGAGTCTAAACACACTTCCTCAACCGCACACAGGATGTGAGTGTCTACTCTGACATCTCTAATCAGTGACTTTATTGCGTCTTTTCTAGAGAAAATAATGCGGGCTTATCGGCATCAACAGCATTTCAGAGCACAACACGGAATTAAAGCTATTCTGATGTAATGTGTATGTGAGCTGTGTAATTAAGAAATCACTGTAAATGAGAGTTTAGGTTATCATCAATTACTATGTACGCTACCATTTAGAAGGGGGTCAGTAAGATTTTTTTAATGTTTTTGAAAGAAATCCCTTATGCTTAAGCTGGATTTATTTGATAAAATACAGTCAAAACGGTAATATTGTGAAATATTATTGCAATTTAAAATAACTGTTTTCTATTTGAATATATTTTAAAATGTATTTTATTAATGTGATGATAAAGCTGAATTTTTAGCATTACTTCATCTGCTTAAGAAACATTTCAATGTTGATAACAGTTGTGCTGCTTCATATTTTTGTGGAAACTGTGATACATTTTTCAGGATTTTTGTTGATGAACAACCACATTTATTTGAAATAGAAATAGTTTGTAACATTTTAAATGTCTCGAATGTCCCTTTTGATCAATGTAATACATCCTTGATAAATTAAATGGTTAATTTCTAAAAAAAAGTACCCCAAAAATCAATGTTTAATTTAATGTGTTACTTGCCGATTCTTTGTAATTATTTGTGAATTATATATATATATATACCAATCAGGCATATCATTATGACTTAGGTGAAGTGAATAACACTGATTATCTCTTCATCACGGCACCTTTTAGTGGGTGGGATATGTTAGGCAGCAAGTGAACATTTTGTCCTCAAAGTTGATGTGTTAGAGGGAAAAATGGGCAAGCATAAGGATTTGAGCGAGTTTGACAAGGGCCAAATTGTGATGACTAGACGACTGGGTTAGAGTATATCCAAAACTGCAGCTCTTGTGGGGTGTTCCCGGTCTACAGTGGTCAGTATCTATCAAAAGTGGACCAAGGAAGGAACAGTGGTGAACCGGCGACAGGGTAATGGTTGACCAAGGCTCATTGATGCACGTGGGGAGAGAAAGTTGGCCCGTGTGGTCAGATCAAACAGACAAGCTACTGTAGCTCAGATTGCTCAAGAAGTTAATGCTGGTTCTGATAGAAAGGTGTCAGAATACACAGTGCATCGCAATTTGTTGCGTATGGGGCTTCATGGTTGCAGACCCTTGCTGACCCCTGTCCACCCCCGAAAGCACCAACAGTGGGCACGTGAGCATTAGTACTGGACCACGGAGCAATGGAAGAAGGTGGCCCAGTCTGATGAATCATGTTTTTCTTTTACATCACGTGGATGGCCGGGTGCGTGTGCGTCTCTTACCTGGGGAACACATGGCACCAGGATGCACTATGGGAAAAAGGCAAGCTGGCGGAGGCAGTGTGATGCTTTGGGCAATGTTCTGCTGGCATTGTTGCAGATGTAAACCCTATTTTTACAAATGGTATTCCCTGTTGGCTGTGGCCTCTTTCAGACGGATAATGCGCTCTGCCACAAAGCAAGACTTGGCCTCCAAATTCCCCAGATCTCATTCCAATTTGCAAAAGAGTATCTGTGGGATGTGCTGAACAAACAAGTCTGATCCATGGAGGCCCCACCTCGCAACTTACAGGACTTAAAGGATCTGCGGCAGCAAAAGGGGGACCAACACAATATTAGGAAATCATAATGTTATGCCTGATCGGTGTATATATATATATATATATATATATATTTTTTTTTTTATATATATATAGTATATATACACTCACCTAAAGGATTATTAGGAACACCTGTTCAATTTCTCATTAATGCAATTATCTAATCAACCAAACACATGGCAGTTGCTTCAATGCATTTAGGGGTGTGGTCCTGGTTAAGACAATCTCCTGAACTCCAAACTGAATGTCAGAATGGGAAAGAAAGGTGATTTAAGCAATTTTGAGCGTGGCATGGTTGTTGGTGCCAGACGGGCCGGTCTGGGTATTTCACAATCTGCTCAGTTACTGGGATTTTCAAGCACAACCATTTCTAGGGTTTACAAAGAATGGTGTGAAAAGGGAAAAACATCCAGTATGCGGCAGTCCTGTGGGCGAAAATGCCTTGTTGATGCTAGAGGTCAGAGGAGAATGGGCCGACTGATTCAAGTTGATAGAAGAGCAACTTTGACTGAAATAACCACTCGTTACAACCGAGGTATGCAGCAAAGCATTTGTGAAGCCACAACACGCACAACCTTGAGGCAGATGGGCTACAACAGCAGAAGACCCCACCGGGTACCACTCATCTCCACTACAAATAGGAAAGAGAGGCTACAATTTGCACAAGCTCACCAAAATTGGACAGTTGAAGACTGGAAAAACGTTGCCTGGTCTGATGAGTCTCGGTTTCTGTTGAGACATTCGATGGTAGAGTCAGAATTTGGCGTAAACAGAATGAGAACATGGATCCATCATGTCTTGTTATCACTGTGCAGGCTGCTGGTGGTGGTGTAATGGTGTGGGGGATGTTTTCTTGGCACACTTTAGGTCCCTTAGTGCCAATTGGGCATCGTTTAAATGCCACGGCCTACCTGAGCATTGTTTCTGACCATGTCCATCCCTTTATGACCACCATGTACCCCTCCTCTGATGGCTACTTCCAGCAGGATAATGCACCATGTCACAAAGCTCGAATCATTTCAAATTGGTTTCTTGAACATGACAATGAGTTCACTGTACTAAAATGGCCCCCACAGTCACCAGATCTCAACCCAATAGAGCATCATTGGGATGTGGTGGAACGGGAGCTTCGTGCCCTGGATCAGGGCTCTACGCTAACATTTTTCTTGAGGAGCACTTGTGCTCCTAATTGAAAAAAATTAGGAGCACAGTCAAAAATTTAGGAGCACTTTCTGATCAAAAACACGCATTCCAATTATAACTTTCCCATTACAGGACTATTTTTGTCCCTTTAAATTAATGTCCGGGGGCATTTTTACCATTATAAGAGCAATGTTTTCTAATATTATTAAATATATGGATCAGCTTACCAATTTCTTCAATTAAAATAGAAATGTTGTTTTTAAAATGTTAATTTAAACAATAAATTCAGTTAGAGCAATAAGACACAATCAGACTGTTACCAATCTAATTAAATCAGCATCAAAAGATCCATCTCTGCAGTGTAGAAGTGGCACAGCAGTTTTTTAAACACGAGAAAAGTTATGGACTGCAGCTGATAAAAATTAAATCAAGAACTCATACAGGGGCTTTTTTAAATTATTATTTATTAATTCATTTTTGGTAGCATTTTTGCCCCAAGCCCCGTTAATTTCCGACCTTGTTTATGATAATCCAAATGTGGTATTTCTAGTTAATTTGGACTTGGCTGCTAATAAACATCAGCGCGAGGCGTCTGGTAAATGCTCATGGCTGCGTCACACCCGTTTCACCTGTAAACAATCTGTGAAGTGTAGTCCGTAGCACACGTTTTTTGCACATGCTCTGCTGACAGAAGACATGACAAGCAGTCGATCGCAGAACGAAACACAACTGTTGCTCAGTCAGTGTTGATGCACTTTGGCAGTTGTAGTTTTTATTCCGATTGTATTATAGGCTACATTTATTCATGAGAATCGATCGTGTCACTCGCACCGGTGCGCCTAAATAATTTTTTTACAGCCGCACGCAGTAATTTTCTGGCGCAAATGCGCCCAAAATGGTCGCTATGTAGAGCCCTGTGGATGTGCATCCCACAAATTTCCATCAACTGCAAGATGCTATCCTATCAATATGGGCAAACATTTCTAAAGAATGCATATTTTTGTAGCTTCTTCACCTCTCCCTGAAACACATCTGAAACACCAGAATTTTGTGTTCTGAATGCTGGCCTCCAGCAATCTATACTGTTCTGGTGCGTCTTTTCAACAGGAAGTGCAGTTCTGATCAGTATCTCACCAGGGGGTCTGGCATGTCCAGGTCCATGACAGAGTGGGTGATCCATCTAGCTTGCTGGTCTCGTTTGTAGGGGTCCAATCGGTGAAAGAGTTCCTCGTATTTATCCCAGTCTGTGTCTCTGGGGAGGGTGAAGTTGAAGTTGTACATGACCTGTTCAGCCGTTGACCTGTGGCAGGTGTGTGTGGACGTCTCCCACGCTGGAGAATACGCCACGGGATTCCAGTACTCCTGAAAGAGCCCTGGACTCCAGGAACCCTCTCTTTCTGTTGTTTCCACATCCTTCTTCTGCAGGGGCTGCTGGGATTGTGGTGGTTGTCTTGTGGGCTTCTTCTCAGCTTTTTTGGTCAGACTGATGCAGGTTATGATAGGACTGTGATCTTTGCCATTGGATTCTGTCAAATTACCTAAAAGAAGTAACATAGATAATGCAGCTTTTGTATTATTATTTGGTTTGCATGCAAAAAATATTTTAGGTTTCTCACCGCCAGGCTCTGTGTTGTTCCTCGACTCCTCCGGGATGCTTTGACCCCCCTTTTTCACTCCGACCAGTTTCTGTATTTTCTTCAGCGTGCCTTGCGTCTCGTCCTCGCTCTCTGACCTCCTGGTCTGAAATAATTACAGCACGTGAGGGAGATCAGAGATGCTCCGTACAGTTGACCTCTCTCAATCTGCCTCATGATCAACACACATGAGATTCCACGAACTGCTGGGGCTTCTGGGTAATACTAACGCTCTGCCCTCAGGCTCTGACCTTATTAGAAGCCTTTCACAGATGTGCATTCTTCTTACACATTTCATTTCAGTTCCTCATAATCTGACCTCTATTTCTATGGAAAACATTTTTCTTTCTTTTAAGCTAACACAATATATTCTAAGAACGTTTTTGGAATGTTCCCGTTACATTATGAAAACGTTATTTCTGAATGTTCCCCGAACCTTTTTTTTAAAAAGCATTTTTCTTGGTTATGCAAACATTAAGGAAACATTCTATCATTTGCAAACATTATGGGGTTACTTTTAAATATTTTCTGAATGTTCTAAAACAAGTAATAATTAAAGCTGCGAGCAGCGATGACGGGCCCAAGCCGGTGGCACCGCCACGCCGGTGGCATCAGCTTAACTGTGCACGGCAGGCAATAGGCATTTAAAATGGGAAAACATAAAAGGATTATGTCAAAGTCATCTGAATTCACCACATTAACTGCAGCAGTTGGTGCTGCTATGACCACAAACCACAACAGCCACATCTATGAGATCAATTAAATTTATATGAATTTCATGTCAGATTATGTCAAAGGTCAAATTGGAATGAGTTCAGAATACCATTCGAATGCTGATGTTGTTTTATTCTAACACTTCTCTTCATGTGTTTTTGAGCTACCTTAGCTACCGTTTGTGCACCAATCTTATGCACCATAAAACATGCTTTCATTTCAATATGGGTGGTCCAATAAATTCTTTTTAATAAAAAATGTATAAATGGAGCCAAATCACAGAAACTGCAAAGATGATTTTAATATCAGTGTCAGGTAAGAGTAAGATGCGTGTCTACATTTTATGGAAGTTTATTATAAATAGCCACTTTTATAAAATCATGTGAAATTTATGTTTTAATACATTTATATTATATCAGTAAATAATTAATTTAAAGACATGTGCATCATACGTGATCTTGGCAAACACATCACATGACGTTTTTATTTTAAGTGATAGTTATTTGTGATAGTCTATATGAAAGTGTTAAATTATGATCAAAAGAGAAAGGCACACACACACACACAATGATAGAGTGAGAGTGAGGGGGAGGGGAAGGACTGAGAGAAAGGCACACACACAAACTCACAGGGTGAGAGAGAGACCCCCCCCACACACACACACACACAGATAGAGAGGGGGAAGGGGAAAGACAGGCAGATGGCATTCCATAGACTTAATGGTTTGTATACTGTAAAAACTGTACATTCTATCCCCCTACACTACCCCTAAGCCTACATATCGCACACACACACACACACACACACACACACACACACACACACACACACACTACCCCTAAACCTACTATCACAGAAAACATTCTGCATTTTTACATTTTTATTAAAAAATTGTTTAGTATGCTGTTAAAGCTATTTTTATTTACGGGGACACATGAAATGTCTTCATAAACCATGATTATGTTGTAATAAACACCCCTCCAACACACGCATTTCTGAATACAAATATTACAAATTACAAATATTCACGTTCAAACCAAAATATCTGACTTCCTGTTGGTCAGAGCTAATGACTGTAAAGTAAAAAATTAACTAATTAATCACATTTTTTTCTGTAATTAATCACGATTAATCGCAAGTTTTTAATATTTTAAGTTTGTAATATTTTGATATTGTAATAATTTCAGTTACTCTCCAAATTAATTTAGAAACAATTTAAAGACAGCATATTGTAAATATGTGTTGTATTGTCATTTTTTATGAATGAAGGCCAGTATCACTGATACTAAATTCTCTATGAAACATTAATGACGTTACATTACAGTATAACTGAAAGCTCCCAATTTCAACATTTATTAGTCTTTAAAAAACAACTTTTAATTTAAGTGAACTTAAAAAAATCTTTACATAAACCCAAAATAATAAATGTTATATTTACCCATGGCCTTCCCTGTTATACAGAAATGTAATAGTTATCAAACCTTCCTTAACTGCATAAATAATAAATGAAGTATAGATGAATCATCATTAAAGCTACAATTTTCTCTGTTCCCGTTGTTCTGTGATGAACATTAATGACAGGCATCATCAGTGCTCCTGTCACTTTAAGAACAACCGCGGATCTCACGCGCGGTCCCGCGCATCTCATTTCCTCACAACTCTTTAAAGTTCATTTAAGACGTTATTTAACTAATTTAAGACTCTAATATGAGAATACTCAAAATCCTCTGTGTTATTGTTTGTTCAACAGCAAAAGAGAAATCGATGTGAGCAGGAAACTGACGCGAGTCTATCTATGCGTCGAGTGTGTGTGTGTTTGTGTGTGTGTGTGTGTGTGTGTGTCAGTGTCCCTTGATTAGCTGACATGAGACGCATCCACACAGACAGGACACTGACACACACACACACACACACACACACACACACACACACACACACACACACACACACAGACAGGACACACACACACACACACACACACACACACACACACACACACAGACAGACAGGACACTGACACACACACACACACACACACACAGACAGGACACTGGCATACAGCGCGCTCTCTTGTGTCTTGTCGCGCTTGGAAGCATTTACATGAATAGGAGCGTGATCATGTAACGCTAAGCAAAAATGGATATAAAAACGGACGCTGTGTTATTTGCGTTAAATATTTTTAATGCGTTAAGCTTCCGTTTCACGTTGACCGAGTTTGGTGGAGATTAAATAAATCACCTACGAGGAGAACGTAAAAACTCAGACCCTGAATTATACAAATATTCACGTTTAAACAAAAACTTTCTGTGAAAAAAGACACTTATAAACAGACACTTGTAGAAAATAATGTGAATTTTTTTTTTAAATAAATTTGAACTATGTCAGTATGAATTTAAAGACAAATGTGTCAAAAGTGATCTTTGCAAACACAGCACATGACCTTCTGTAAAGCACATGTATAGAAAACACACTCACACTCCTCTGTTTTAAAAAAAAGAGTTCTGTCTGAATGAGTACATGAAATCACGGCTGTCAGGTGAAAAGAATTGTAACTCAAATGTCATTTAGAAAATGAGTCCTGTACTGATATAGTGTCATAGTTCATGTCCACATTAACCACTACGTTGTAATACAATACCCATGTCATCATACACATTTGTGTCCTCATAAATCACATAAGCAAGCACAGAGAGAGAGAGAGAGAAAGGGAGTTTCAAAAATAATACAACACTGCCCCCTTTTGGTGATAGAGGGGAGGGCACACAAACAGCCAAAAACATTATTAAACTTTGACATGTTGCCATGGCAGCATTATTTGAAATATCAGGAATTCATTCATATGTCTCTATCTGTCATGTTTTCACATTATACTGATGAAGTTTGAAGTCAATCTGGTGAAAATAAGATGGTGATTCAAAGCATTTTTGAAAGTGACACACTTCCTGCTGCCAGTTGGTGGCGCTATAACTTTGACTCACAAAAGTCATATCCATGTGATCGGCCTCTTACAACGAACACACAGCTGAAGTTTCATCCAAATCAGTCAATGTTTGCACAAGTTATTACACACTTCCTGTTTACCTTTTCTCGCCATAAATTCGTTGCTTCGCCACGGCCAAACCGTATAAGATATCAAAAATCCGTTCGCAATTTAGCATTCTCTGTGTCTTGACTTCATGCTGACCGAGTTTGGCACTGATTGAAACAATGGCCTCGGAGGAGTATATTAAATTCCAGAGCATGTGTTTTCAGAACAACCCATATTAGCTCACTTCCTGTTGGGCTGACACGTAACTTAGAGCACGAAAGTTGTTTGGCCCGATGAGGTCTATATGTGTACCGAGTTTCATACATGTACGTGCAAGTGTGTTTGATATATAGACCAAGTTTTCAGACACCACTTTAGGGGGCGCTGTCGAGCCCCCCTGCCACGCCCGGGTACCAGCTTCAGCCCGGCTCTGATGGCCGCGCATTCCGATGTGTGTGCAAAGTTTCAAGAGTTTTTGAGCATGGTAAGGGCCCCAAAAGTGCCCGAGAAGTCGATAAAATAATAATAATAATAATAATTAAAGCTGCGAGCAGCGATGACGGGCCCAAGCCGGTGGCACCGCCACGCCGGTGGCATCAGCTTAACTGTGCACGGCAGGCAATAGGCATTTAAAATGGGAAAACATAAAAGGACTATGTCAAAGTCATCTGAATTCACCACATTAACTGCAGCAGTTGGTGCTGCTATGACCACAAACCACAACAGCCACATCTATGAGATCAATTAAATTTATATGAATTTCATGTCAGATTATGTCAAAGGTCAAATTGGAATGAGTTCAGAATACCATTCGAATGCTGATGTTGTTTTATTCTAACACTTCTCTTCATGTGTTTTTGAGCTACCTTAGCTACCGTTTGTGCACCAATCTTATGCACCATAAAACATGCTTTCATTTCAATATGGGTGGTCCAATAAATTCTTTTTAATAAAAAATGTATTAAATGTATTAAGGGTTAAATTATGATCAAAAGAGAAAGTCAGACACACACACACACACAATGATAGAGTGAGAGTGAGGGGGAGGGGAAGGACTGAGAGAAAGGCACACACACAAACTCACAGGGTGAGAGAGAGACCCCCCACACACACACACACACACACACACACACACACACAGATAGAGAGGGGGAAGGGGAAAGACAGGCAGATGGCATTCCATAGACTTAATGGTTTGTATACTGTAAAAACTGTACATTCTATCCCCCTACACTACCCCTAAGCCTACATATTGCACACACACACACACACACACACACACACACACACACACACACACACACACACACACACACACACACACACTACCCCTAAACCTACCATCACAGAAAACATTCTGCATTTTTACATTTTTATTAAAAAATTGTTTAGTATGCTGTTAAAGCTATTTTTATTTACGGGGACACATGAAATGTCTTCATAAACCATGATTATGTTGTAATAAACACCCCTCCAACACACGCATTTCTGAGGCTTTGCCCATTTCCACTGACTGACATCTCTGATGTGTGTGTTGAGTTTCAAGCAATTTCAAGCATGCTAAGAGGAATTATACAAATATTCACGTTCAAACCAAAATATCTGACTTCCTGTTGGTCAGAGCTAATGACTGTAAAGTAAAAAATTAACTAATTAATCACATTTTTTTCTGTAATTAATCACGATTAATCGCAAGTTTTTAATATTTTAAGTTTGTAATATTTTGATATTGTAATAATTTCAGTTACTCTCCAAATTAATTTCGAAACAATTTAAAGACAGCATATTGTAAATATGTGTTGTATTGTCATTTTTTATGAATGAAGGCCAGTATCACTGATACTAAATTCTCTATGAAAAATTAATGACGTTACATTACAGTATAACTGAAAGCTCCCAATTTCAACATTTATTAGTCTTTAAAAAACAACTTTTAATTTAAGTGAACTTAAAACAATCTTTACATAAACCCAAAATAATAAATGTTATATTTACCCATGGCCTTCCCTGTTATACAGAAATGTAATAGTTATCAAACCTTCCTTAACTGCATAAATAATAAATGAAATATAGATGAATCATCATTAAAGCTACAATTTTCTCTGTTCCCGTTGTTCTTTGATGAACATTAATGACAGGCATCATCAGTGCTCCTGTCACTTTAAGAACAACCGCGGATCTCACGCGCGGTCCCGCGCATCTCATTTCCTCACAACTCTTTAAAGTTCATTTAAGACGTTATTTAACTAATTTAAGACTCTAATATGAGAATACTCAAAATCCTCTGTGTTATTGTTTGTTCAACAGCAAAAGAGAACTCGATGTGAGCAGGAAACTGACGCGAGTCTATCTATGCGTCGAGTGTGTGTGTGTGTTTGTGTGTGTGTGTGTGTGTGTGTGTCAGTGTCCCTTGATTAGCTGACATGAGACGCATCCACACAGACAGGACACTGACACACACACACACACACACACACACACACACACACACACACACACACACACACACACACAGACAGGACACACACACACACACACACACACACACAGACAGGACACTGACACACACACACACACACACACACACACACACACACAGACAGGACACTGGCATACAGCGCGCTCTCTTGTGTCTTGTCGCGCTTGGAAGCATTTACATGAATAGGAGCGTGATCATGTAACGCTAAGCAAAAATGGATATAAAAACGGACGCTGTGTTATTTGCGTTAAATATTTTTAATGCGTTAAGCTTCCGTTTCACGTTGACCGAGTTTGGTGGAGATTGAATAAATCACCTACGAGGAGAACGTAAAAACTCAGACCCTTAATTATACAAATATTCACGTTTAAACAAAAACTTTCTGTGAAAAAAGACACTTATAAACAGACACTTGTAGAAAATAATGTGAATTTTTTTTTTAAATAAATTTGAACTATGTCAGTATGAATTTAAAGACAAATGTGTCAAAAGTGATCTTTGCAAACACAGCACATGACCTTCTGTAAAGCACATGTATAGAAAACACACTCACACTCCTCTGTTTTAAAAAAAGAGTTCTGTCTGAATGAGTACATGAAATCACGGCTGTCAGGTGAAAAGAATTGTAACTCAAATGTCATTTAGAAAATGAGTCCTGTACTGATATAGTGTCATAGTTCATGTCCACATTAACCACTACGTTGTAATACAATACCCATGTCATCATACACATTTGTGTCCTCATAAATCACATAAGCAAGCACAGAGAGAGAGAGAGAGAGAGAAAGGGAGTTTCAAAAATAATACAACACTGCCCCCTTTTGGTGATTGAGGGGAGGGCACACAAACAGCCAAAAACATTATTAAACTTTGACATGTTGCCATGGCAGCATTATTTGAAATATCAGGAATTCATTCATATGTCTCTATCTGTCATGTTTTCACATTATACTGATGAAGTTTGAAGTCAATCTGGTGAAAATAAGATGGTGATTCAAAGCATTTTTGAAAGTGACACACTTCCTGCAGCCAGTTGGTGGCACTATAACTTTGACTCACAAAAGTCATATCCATGTGATCGGCCTCTTACAACGAACACACAGCTGAAGTTTCATCCAAATCAGTCAATGTTTGCACAAGTTATTACACACTTCCTGTTTACCTTTTCTCGCCATAAATTCGTTGCTTCGCCACGGCCAAACCGTATAAGATATCAAAAATCCTTTCGCAATTTAGCATTCTCTGTGTCTTGACTTCATGCTGACCGAGTTTGGCACTGATTGAAACAATGGCCTCGGAGGAGTATATTAAATTCCAGAGCATGTGTTTTCAGAACAACCCATATTAGCTCACTTCCTGTTGGGCTGACACGTAACTTAGAGCACGAAAGTTGTTTGGCCCAATGAGGTCTATATGTGTACCGAGTTTCATACATGTACGTGCAAGTGTGTTTGATATATAGACCAAGTTTTCAGACACCACTTTAGGGGGCGCTGTCGAGCCCCCCTGCCACGCCCGGGTACCAGCTTCAGCCCGGCTCTGATGGCCGCGCATTCCGATGTGTGTGCAAAGTTTCAAGAGTTTTTGAGCATGGTAAGGGCCCCAAAAGTGCCCGAGAAGTCGATAAAATAATAATAATAATAATAATTAAAGCTGCGAGCAGCGATGACGGGCCCAAGCCGGTGGCACCGCCACCCCGGTGGCATCAGTTTAACTGTGCACGGCAGGCAATAGGCATTTAAAATGGGAAAACATAAAAGGACTATGTCAAAGTCATCTGAATTCACCACATTAACTGCAGCAGTTGGTGCTGCTATGACCACAAACCACAACAGCCACATCTATGAGATCAATTAAATTTATATGAATTTCATGTCAGATTATGTCAAAGGTCAAATTGGAATGAGTTCAGAATACCATTCGAATGCTGATGTTGTTTTATTCTAACACTTCTCTTCATGTGTTTTTGAGCTACCTTAGCTACCGTTTGTGCACCAATCTTATGCACCATAAAACATGCTTTCATTTCAATATGGGTGGTCCAATAAATTTCTTTTAATAAAAAATGTATAAATGGAGCCAAATCACAGAAACTGCAAAGATGATTTTAATATCAGTGTCAGGTAAGAGTAAGATGCGTGTCTACATTTTATGGAAGTTTATTATAAATAGCCACTTTTATAAAATCATGTGAAATTTATGTTTTAATACATTTATATTATATCAGTAAATAATTAATTTAAAGACATGTGCATCATACGTGATCTTGGCAAACACATCACATGACGTTTTTATTTCAAGTGATAGTTATTTGTGATAGCCTATATGAAAGGGTTAAATTATGATCAAGAGAGAAAGTCACACACACACACACACACACACACACACACACACACACACACACACACACACACACACACACACACACACACACACACAAACACAATGATAGAGTGAGAGTGAGGGGGAGGGTAAGGACTGAGAGAAAGGCACACACACAAACTCACAGGGTGAGAGAGAGACCCCCCCCCCCACACACACACACACACACACACACACAGATAGAGAGGGGGAAGGGGAAAGACAGGCAGATGGCATTCCATAGACTTAATGGTTTGTATACTGTACAAACTGTACATTCTATCCCCCTACACTACCCCTAAGCCTACATATCGCACACACACACACACACACACACACACACTACCCCTAAACCTACCATCACAGAAAACATTCTGCATTTTTACATTTTTATTAAAAAATTGTTTAATATGCTGTTAAAGCTATTTTGATTTACGGGGACACATGAAATGTCTTCATAAACCATGATTATGTTGTAATAAACACCCCTCCACCTATATATGTTATATATATATTATGTTATATATACCATGATTATATCCCAAAATAATAAATGTTATATTTACCCATGGCCTTCCCTGTTATACAGAAATGTAATAGTTATCAAACCTTCCTTAACTGCATAAATAATAAATGAAATATAGATGAATCATCATTAAAGCTACAATTTTCTCTATTCCCGTTGTTCTTTGATGAACATTAATGACAGGCATCATCAGTGCTCCTGTCACTTTAAGAACAACCGCGGATCTCACGCGCGGTCCCGCGCATCTCATTTCCTCACAACTCTTTAAAGTTCATTTAAGACGTTATTTAACTAATTTAAGACTCTAATATGAGAATACTCAAAATCCTCTGTGTTATTGTTTGTTCAAGAGCAAAAGAGAACTCGATGTGAGCAGGAAACTGACGCGAGTCTATCTATGCGTCGAGTGTGTGTGTGTGTGTGTGTGTGTGTGTGTGTGTCAGTGTCCCTTGATTAGCTGACATGAGACGCATCCACACAGATAGGACACTGACAGACACACACACACACACACACACACACACACACACACACACACACACACACACACCGCAGCATAGCCATACAGTTTAAGTTCACCCACACTATATATTAATAAAAAGGTTTACAGTGCAAATACTGTTGTTGCAAATACTGTGCATAAAATTTGAAAACATTTGCAAAAAACACCACTGTATCATTAAAATTTTTTTTTAAACCTTTAAGTAACCATTTTTTAAACATCTATAAACATTACATTTACATAGATAGACGGACCAGATATTCCTAACACTTTGGGAATACTTTAGGGTTACTAGTTGTTTTGTAAACTGTCTATAAACATTATCTGGATGGTTATTGTAAAGTTGCAACCGATGACTATAATACCTTGTTAAATAGTTAATAAACAGTACCAGTAAAACGTGGGCAGTACCAGTAAAACATGTAAACAGTACCAGTCAAACATGTGGGTTGTCCTGATACTGTACTTCAAAATGTAATAGTGTAAAAATTGCCACAGAATAAAGTAATTGTTCAAGATCTATTGGTAACTCATAAAAATAATGTCATATTTGCATAAACTGTCACTACCGTATATCCCGACACTAGCACATTAAGATAAGCTATGAAAAAAATCATGTTCCTCTGCCTCTTTCTGGTTAAATAATGTTTATAATAATTGTTAATATAGCATGCTATATTAACTATTCCAGGTTATTTATGCATAGCATAAATAATAGTTAGTATAGCATGCTATGCCACTTTCATCAAAACATATTACAAAGCTATAGCAATCTCATGTCATTCCGTCTGTTCGAAAAAAAAGTTGCACTAACTGTTCGTTACAAGCAGCATTTGCCATCAGACAGGTAACGATAGCTAACATAAACATATTTTTGCTAGCCCACCTGCTGCAAACTTACACCATTTTTGTACAAGACAAGTAGAGCTATTTTATCCAGTGTAATTTATCACATACCACTATCTTGTTTTTTCTTATCCTCCTCTTCCTTTCTCTTTTTTCTTTTCTGGCTTCCTGAAGCATAAAATTCCGCTTCAAATCCGAAGATTTTGTATTTTGCCGACAGCAGAGATCGCGTTGTTGGCTGGCTGCTGTCAGCGACTTCTGAGAGGGGCCCCTTAAGGGGGATCCCGATAACAGTGTCATTGCACTTTACTGCATTGACTATCAATGGGGCGCTCACACAGTTTGTCGTTTCATTTTATTCTTAACCTGTCGCTGTCTTGGTGCCCCAGGCCAGCTCGAGGCCCCAAGCAATTGCTTGGTTTGCCTGCCTTGTCGCGACGGGCCTGCACACACACACACACACACACACACACACACACACACACACACACACACACACACACACACACACACACACACACACACACACACACACACACACACACACACACACACACACACACACACAGACAGGACACTGACACACACACACACACACACACACACAGGACATTGGCATACAGCGTGTTCTCTTGTGTCTTGTCGCGCTTGGAAGCATTTACATGAATAGGAGCGTGATCATGTAACGCTAAGCAAAAATGGATATAAAAACGGACGCTGCGTTATTTGCGTTAAATATTTTTAATGCGTTAAGCTTCCGTTTCACGTTGACCGAGTTTGGTGGAGATTGAATAAATCGCCTATGAGGAGAACGTAAAAACTCAGAAACTGAATTATACAAATATTCACGTTCAAACAAACTTTCTGTGAAAAAAGACACTTATAAACAGACACTTGTAGAAAATAATGTGAATTTTTTTTTTTTTTTATAAATTTGAACTATGTCAGTAAATAATGAATTTAAAGACAAATGTGTCAAAAGTGATCTTTGCAAACACAGCACATGACCTTCTGTAAAGCACATGTATAGAAAACACACTCACACTCCTCTGTTTTAAAAAAAAGAGTTCTGTCTGAATGAGTACATGAAATCACGGCTGTCAGGTGAAAAGAATTGTAACTCAAATGTCATTTAGAAAATGAGTTCTGTAGTGATATAGTGTCATAGTTCATGTCCACATTAACCACTACGTTGTAATACCAATAGCCATGTCATCATACACATTTGTGTCCTCATAAATCACATAAGCAAGCACAGAGAGAGAGAGAGAGAGAAAGGGAGTTTCAAAAATAATACAACACTGCCCCCTTTTGGTGATAGAGGGGAGGGCACACAAACAGTCAAAAACATTATTAAACTTTGACATGTTGCCATGGCAGCATTATTTGAAATATCAGGAATTCATTCATATGTCTCTATCTGTCATGTTTTCACATTATACTGATGAAGTTTGAAGTCAATCGTGTGAAAATAAGATGGTGATTCAAAGCATTTTTGAAAGTGACACACTTCCTGCTGCCAGTTGGTGGCGCTATAACTTTGACTCACAAAAGTCATATCCATGTGATCGGCCTCTTACAACGAACACACAGCTGAAGTTTCATCCAAATCAGTCAATGTTTTCACAAGTTATTACACACTTCCTGTTTACCTTTTCTCGCCATAAATTCGTTGCTTCGCCACGGCCAAACCGTTTAAGATATCAAAAATCCGTTCGCAATTTAGCATCCTCTGTGTCTTGACTTCATGCTGACCGAGTTTGGCACTGATTGAAACAATGGCCTCGGAGGAGTATATTAAATTCCAGAGCATGTGTTTTCAGAACAACCCATATTAGCTCACTTCCTGTTGGGCTGACACGTAACTTAGAGCACGAAAGTTGTTTGGCCCAATGAGGTCTATATGTGTACCGAGTTTCATACATGTACGTGCAAGTGTGTTTGATATATAGACCAAGTTTTCAGACACCACTTTAGGGGGCGCTGTCGAGCCCCCCTGCCACGCCCGGGTACCAGCTTCAGCCCGGCTCTGATGGCCGCGCATTCCGATGTGTGTGCAAAGTTTCAAGAGTTTTTGAGCATGGTAAGGGCCCCAAAAGTGCCCGAGAAGTCGATAAAATAATAATAATAATAATAATTAAAGCTGCGAGCAGCGATGACGGGCCCAGGCCGGTGGCACCGCCACGCCGGTGGCATCAGCTTAACTGTGCACGGCAGGCAATATGCATTTAAACAGGAGAATATTTTAGAATCGCTCGAATATGCCACATTTACCGCAGCAACTGGTGCCACTATCACCACAAGCCACACCCATGATGTAATTTAAATCTAGATTAATTTTAATGTCATAGGATAAAATAAATAAAAGTTATATTTTCCTGCTCAAAATTTTGTAAGTCCAGAAGGCCAGTATTTAATTCAAGGTGTTTGTAGTTCTTTTTTACTTATTCACACTAAAGTGATAGTTTTTTGTGATAGTCTATGATACGAAAGGGGTAAATTATCATTCAGAGAGAGAAAGGCACACACACAAACTCACAGGGTGAGAGAGACACCCCCCCCCCCCCCACACACACACACACACACCACACACACGTGCGCGCACACACTCAAACACACACACACCCAGGGTGAGCCTGAGAGTGAGGGGGGAGGGGAAGGACTGAGAGAGAGGCACTCTGCACATTGAACAAGGTTCACAAGATTTTAACAACAAAAAGAAATAAAATCTAAATGGTGGGAGAAAGTTTTTTTTATTTCACTCTCTGAAAAAAATATGTTGAATATATTTGAAATCAATATGTGTGGTCCAATATAAAAAATAAATAGAGAAAGTCACACACACACACACACACACACGCACACACGCACACACACACACACACACACACACACACACACACACACACACACACACACACACACACATACTCACAGGGTGAGAGAGAGACCCCCCCCCCCCTCCACACACACACACACACACACACACACACACACACACACACACACACACAGAGAGAGAGTGATAGAGAGGGGGAAGGGGAAAGACAGGCAGAGGGCATTCCATATACTTAATGGTTTTTATACTGTACAAACTGTAAATTCTATCCCCCTACACTACCCCTAAGCCTACATATCACACACACACACACACACACACACACACACTACCCCTAAACCTACCATCACAGAAAACATTCTGCATTTTTACATTTTTATTAAAACATTGTTTAGTATGCTTTTAAAGCTATTTTGATTTACGGGGACACATGAAATGTCTTCATAAACCATGATTATGTTGTAATAAACACCCCTCCAACACACCCATTTCTGAGGCTTTGCCCATTTCCACTGACTGACATCTCTGATGTGTGTGTTGAGTTTCAAGCAATTTCAAGCATGCTAAGAGCCTCAAAAACAGCCAAAAGATGATTAAACTTTGACACACTGCCATGGCAACAGTATGTAAAATATCAGGAATCCATTCGTATGTCTACATCTGCCATGTTTTGTCATTATACTGATGAAGTTTGAAGTAAATCGGTTGAAAACAAGACAGTTATTTAGCATTTTTGAAAGTGACACACTTCCTGCTGCCAGTTGGTGGACACACAAACACACACACACACACACACACACACACACACACACACACACACACACACACACACACACACACACACACACACACACACACACATGTTTGTTTTTGTGAAATGTGAGGACATTCCATAGGCGTAATGGTTTTTATACCGTACAAACCGTATTTTCTATCCCCTTACACTGCCCCTAAACCTACCCATCACACACACACACACACACACACACACACACACACACACACACACACACTGCCCCTGCCCCTAAACCTAGCCCATCACAGGAGACTGCGCAGTTCACTTTCTGTGAAAAAAAAACTTGTTCTGTATGATTTATAAGCATTTTGAAAAGTGAGGACATGGGGAACGTCCTCATATTTCACCCTCTTTTTGTAACACCTATGTCATACCCATGTCATTATACACATTTGTGTCCTGATATTTCACAAAAACATGCCCACACACACACACACACACACACACACACACACACACACACAGACACACAGACACACACACAGACACACACACACACAAACCCCTTAAAGCTATTTCATTTATGGGACACAGGAAATATTCTCATAAACCATGTTTTCAGTGTAATTTGTAGTATATTTTTAAAGCTACTTGGTTACATTTTAATAATACATTATTTAGTATGTTTTTAAAGATATTTTTATTATGTGGACACATGAAATGTCCTCATTAACCACTACGTTGTAATAACAGTGTAATACCCATGTCATTATACAAATTTGTGTCCCTAATAAATCACATAAACAAGCACACACACACACACACACACACACACACACACATACACACACCCACACACACACACACACACACACACACGGAGAGAGAGAGTTTCAAAAATAACAACACTGCTACCTTTTAGTGAGGGGAGGGCAGACAGAGAATAAATATTCAGAAGAAATATATTAAATAAAATAAATATATTGATCTGAAAAATAGTATGATTATTTTAAAGCTATTTGGTTACATTTGAATAAAACATTGTTTTAGTATGTTTTTAAACACACACACATACACGTTGTAATACCAGTGTAATACCCATGTCATTATACAAATTTGTGTCCTCAAAAATCACAAACAAGAGAGAGAGAGAGAGAGAGAGAGAGAAACAAGTTTTTTTTTTATCCTGCTTCAAAACTAATACAATGCTGCCATCTTGTGTTCATTGAGGGGAGAGCAGCAGACAGAGAATTTCTGTTCCCCTTTTTTGTCCTTATTTAATCCCTTGCCATGGAAACACCGTTTGAGATATCCAATATCCGTTCACATTTTAGCATCTTCAGTATCTTTGTTTCATGTTGACCGAGTTTGGTGGAGATTGAATAAATCGCCTACGAGGAGAACGTAAAAACTCAGACCCTGAATTACATAAATATTCACCTTAAAACCAAAATATCTGACTTCCTGTTGGTCGGAGCTAATGACTGTAAATTAGAAAGTTGTCCGGCTCGAAGAGAACAATATATGTACCGAGTTTGGTAACTGAAGATAAAACTAACCCCCCCACTTTTGTCAAAAGGTGGCGCTAGAGAGGCCCTCATCCCCGCCCATTTCTGATGCTTTGCCAATGTGTACTGACTGACATCTCTGATGTGTGTGTTGAGTTTCAAGCAGTTTCAAGCAATTTCAAGCATGCTAAGAGCCTCAAAACAGCCAAAAGATTATTAAACTTTGACACGTTGCCATGGCAACAGTATTTGAAATTTCAGGAATCCATTTCATATGTCTCTATCTGTCATGTTTTCACATTATACTGATGAAGTTTGAAGTCAATCGTGTGAAAATAAGATGGTGATTCAAAGCATTTTTGAAAGTGACACACTTCCTGCTGCCAGTTGGTGGCGCTATAACTTTGACTCACAAAAGTCATATCCATGTGATCGGCCTCTTACAACGAACACACAGCTGAAGTTTCATCCAAATCAGTCAATGTTTGCTGACGTTATAACACACTTCCTGTTTCCCTTTTCTCGCCATAAATTCGTTGCTTCGCCACGGCCAAACCATTTGAGATATCAAAAATCCGCTCGCAATTTAGCATCCTGGATATGTTCACTTGATGCTGACCGAGTTTGGCAATGATCGAAACAATGGCCTCGGAGGAGTATATTAAATTCCAGAGCATGGGTTTTCCGAACAACCGATTATAGCTCACTTCCTGTTGGGCTGACGCATAACTATGAGCACGAAAGTTGTTCGGCCCGATGAGGTCTATATGTGTACCGAGTTTCATACATGTACGTGCAAGTGTGTTTGATATATGGACCAAGTTTTCAGACCCCACTTTAGGGGGCGCTGTCGAGCCCCCCTGCCACGCCCGGGTACCAGCTTCAGTCCGGCTCTGATGGCCGCGCATTCCGACGCCTGTGCGAAGTTTCAAGAGTTTTCGAGCATGTTAAGTGCCCCAAAAGTACCCGAGAAGTCGAAAAAAAAAAAAAAAAAAAAAAAAAAAAAAAAACAAAGAATAATCTGAGGAAGAACAATAGGGCTCTGCGCCCTTTCAGGGCTTGGGCCCTAATAAGAAACAGAGGAAGAACAATAGGGCTCTGCGCCCTTTCAGGGCTTGGGCCCTAATAATAATAAGAAACAGAGGAAGAACAATAGGGCTCTGCGCCCTTTCAGGGCTTGGGCCCTAACAAGATAACAAGAACAAAATGTTCCATGAACGTTTTATAACATTATTAAAGACCAGACAACTATGAACGAACATTCTATTAACGTTACTGGAAGAACGTTTGTTCGTAACTTTGAAAGAACCTTACCAGAATGTTCCATGTTAGCTGGGTTCATCCTTTTTTGACTCTACTTACAATTTGATTATCTTTACATAATGTCAGAGAACATAAGCAGGCCCAAGCAAGCTCTGTGCCCACAGATTTCTACATATCCTTTATGTCTTATGTGTTTATGTGTAATTGTACATGCTCATTTCCCCTACTTTTACATATAGATACCTTTGCCGTTATGTAATGCTCACCTAAAGATAATATTTAAAAATAATACTGTACATTATAATGTTGTGATACTTAAATTCAGCCTACATGTTGCATTTAAAATGATTAATTTTAGATTCGTTTTTATTATTTTTTTAAAATTTAGAATTTCCAGCAACTTTTTTAACTTAAAATGATTAATTTGAGTTTTTAGTGTTTTACTTTTAATTGATTTAATGTAATATTGGCCACTTTTTAATTTAAAATGATTCATTTTATTTTTTTAATGTTTTATTTTTAATTTATTTAAACAAATAATGGCCACTTTTTAAATGTTTTAATCAGTTTTCTGTCATAAAATAAATTTCTTATTGTGCATAATTTTATTATTGGCGCTATAACATTTTGATTAATTTTACCATGTTTAATGGTTTATGCATAATTTTGCATATTTTTACTCAAAATTATAATGGGAAAGACAGTACAAAAAAATCATAGAATACATTTTGTTCACAATAAAGTGCAATAACTATTAAAAAGTTCAAGGTTTGAAGCAGTTGTCAGAGAAAAAACTCACCAAGTCTTGCTGTCTGCCTTCAGAGTTTTCTCTATTGGGATTCCAAGCTTCAAAATTCACACCCTGTGAAAAAAAAAAACACCAATGCTAAATGAATAAGTGATATTGTCTGACATTGGAAAAATGATAAAAGTACAATATAACACAGTTGAATGCCTCATTAGTGTAATGGAGAATTTAATCACAGAGAAATGTATCCTGTATTATTGAGAGGCATATTTTCTGGATGGCACTCTTAAATTAATATTTTATGGTGTTTTATGTTTTTGTCACATGAAAGTGAAACTGTAGAATATTTGTTCTGTGTTTCTGCTGTGATTTACCTGGACAGGAGGATTTTTAACAGTTTTCTCTGAATTCCCCTGCTCGTCTTTCTCTTCTCTGGTGAGTTTTGACCGTTGGTGATCTTTGACCGTCTCTAGATTAAAATACAGCACAATTTAGCTCAAGCCCTGGATTTATGACAATTCAAGACTTTAGATTTAGATGGAAACTTGGGAAGTATGGGGAAGGGAGTGTGACCCTGATCACATTTTATCTGACTGTCAGTGAATCAGTCTGAGCCCAAATCAAATCCTCTGTTTCACATGGGCTTTTGGAATTGCTTTGTGTCGTCACTGATCTAATCCACTAAGACTGTTTGACACACACAACTTTCTCTGACTCTTACCCCACCCTACTATCTCGGCTAACAAACACACACACACTGCAACCTCTTTAGACCTGATACCTGTGTTCGAATGGTTCTTGCCGTTTACAAAGCCGTCTTTTTTCCTGGTGGATGGCCAGTGTGCATCAGACTCTGTATGATCTGGCAGAGATAATAACGGGTTATTTTAAGAGCAAAACATGGAAGGCAAATGAAATGGTTTTATCAAAAGACGCCGCTGCCAAGTAGGTCAGCAAGACCGGTCATTTGGGTAACAGTGCACAAAAATATATGGCAGAAGAGCTTTGCTGGAATTCAGTAGGTCAAATGCATCAATTTTTATCAATTTCAATCCTTAATCCTGAAAAAAAGCAAAAATTCAGACTAAGATAAAGCTTAATGCTACAGGTCCAGACAGATGAAGTCCTGGATGAAATAAATGACCCTCGGATTATGGATTTGACAGACCTTTAAACTCGATGACCTTTGTTCTATGACCAGCAGTATTAATAGGACTGTAGTATAAGGCATGCAGTTTAAGTTAGATTATAGGCCTACCTGTAGACAAACCTGTAGTCTCATCTTCAGATGTCGATAGTATTTGGGACCTGTAATGTGAATAAGAAAATACATTATGATTAATAAATAAATATATAAAATACAGTGTATATATACACAGATCAGGCATAACATTATGATTTCCTAATATTGTGTTGGTGCTCCTTTTGCTGCCAAAACAGCCCTGACCCGGCGAGGCATGGACTCCACTAAACCCCTGAAGGTGTGCTGTGGTATCTGGCACCAAGATGTAAGCAGCAGATCCTTTAAGTCCTGTAAGTTGCAAGGTAGGGCCTCCATGGATCGGATTTGTTTGTTCAGCACATCCCACAGATGCACGATTGGATTGAGATCTCGGGAATTTGGAGGCCAAGTCAACACCTCAAACTCGTTGTGCTCCTCAAACTATTCCTGAACCATTTTTGCTTTGTGGCAGGGCGCAATATCCTGCAGAAAGAGGTCACAGCCACCAGGGAATACCGTTTCCATGAAAGGGTGTACATGGTCTGCAACAATGCATAGGTAGGTGGTACGTGTCAAAGTAACATCCACATGGATGGCAGGACCCAAGGTTTCTCAGCAGAACATTGCCCAAAGCATCACACTGCCTCCGTCGACTTGCCTTCTTCCCATAGTGCATCCTGGTGCCATGTGTTCCCCAGGTAAGCGACACACACGTGCCCGGCCATCCACGTGATGTAAAAGAAAACATAATTTATCAGACCAGGCCACATTCTTCCATTGTTCTGTGGTCCAGTTCTGATGCTCACATGCCAACTGTTGGTGCTTTCAGCAGTGGACAGGGGTCAGCATGGGTACCCCGACTGGTCTGCAGCTATGAAGCCCCATACACAACAAATTGCGATACACTGTGTATACTGACAGAACCAGCATTCATTTCTTGAGTAATTTGAGTCACAGTAGCTCGTCTGTTTGATCGGACCACACGGCCCAGTCTTCGTTCAGTCTTCAGTCCTGTTCCTTCCTTGGACCATTTTGGTAGATACTGACCACTGCAGACCGGGAACACCCCACAAGAGCTGCAGTTTTGGAGATGCTCTGACCCAGTCGTCTAGCCATCACAATTTGGCCCTTGTCAAACTCGCTCAAACCCTTACCCTTGCCCATTTTTCCTGCTTCTAACACATCAACAAAATGTTTCCTTGCTGCCTAATATATCCCACTCACTAACAGGTGCCGTGATGAAGAGATAATCATTGTTATTCAAATCACCTGTCAGTGGTCATAATGTTATGCCTGATCGGTGTATGTATAATAACATTAAAGCAACATATATGATACACCTTTCTTTTAATTCCCTGGCTGTATTGTTGTAATGTTTTTTGAAGCATTAAAAAAACTTGCCCCAAGTCAAGCAATGAATTATGCAAAAATCATATAATTTTATAAATTTTTAACAATACATTTATTTAATTGATAAATCAAGTTTATTTTCCGTTTAAAAAACTGTTGTAGTAGCCTAGCCTAGGCAGTCGGGTGCATTTAGTGTGCTGGTGAGAGAACCGAAGTCAAATCCCGAACTTATCGCTTTTATGGTCAGTAGTGAATATAATCATAACTCATATAGCCACAAAAGTTAATGCTTGGAAGGCTGCCATCAGGGGAAAAACTGCTGACACACAGTTAAAAAAAACAGCTATACTTTTTTGCAATTGTTATTTGCTAGTTCAATTCAATAAATCGTACAATCTGTTGGTGTTGTTTTCAGTGATATTACAGGTGCTTGTTAGGTAAACATAACGCTTAAATAGCTATGATTCTTTTCTCTCTTTTTTTGCCAGCTACTTAGAAATCGATGTTTGTTTCGTTTCATGAATTAATCACTGTTTGAGTCATAGAGGTAGCCAAATTAGGGGTAGGAGAGAATTTTTTTTACTTGTCAGTAAAAAAAACCCCAATAGAAACCCCCCAATAATATCTCAGGAAAAACAGTTTAACAAGCAGATCAGGCTAAAATGGCTCTGACCAGTATTTTTCTATATGCTTTTTAGAATTAGAACACAAATTGATGTCCGTTTCGTCAATGACTCTAGCGGATCTTTGAGATGAAACGCGTTGAGCAAAACGGTCTGAGTCGGTTCATGATTCAGTCTGAATCACTAGGTCAATTTTCCAAGATTTTATTCACTGATATTCACTATTCAGTTTTCAATTTTTATTCTGTATTACATCTGGTCAAAACTACTTTAAAGGCAGATCATGACCAGTATGTGATGCTGTAACGGACAAATCTGACATTGGTTTAATCCGGTGGGTTAGAACAGTAACTAAATCCCTCACACTTGTCTCAATTAATATAATCTTAATCCAGCTCTCTCATTCTCTCATAAAACACAGCACACAGCTCGTCATGATCTAATGGCGGCCCTGGCCATGCTGACTGTAACACTTTCAGAACGTTATCATTTTCATTAGAGGTGTAGTTTTGAGAAATGCATTGTATGTAATTAAACTCCCCATAATTTATTTCCATGTTCTATAAATTATATACTATTTTTTCAATAAATCAAAAAGGAAACATTTTACAGGTCTTGAAGTATCATTAACAGACCAAAAGATCCAGAACTTACTTTCTCTTTGCCTTTTCCAAAGTCTTTTTTTCCTGAGTCTTCCTTGTGTGAGTCTCTGGAAGCTTCTGGAATGAGAGACCAGAACATATTTAGTGTCTGTCTTCATTTTGATTCAGATATTTATACGAGATGGTCATATGATACATGAAATGTGCATAAACTCATGCGACACCTCGTCTGGATAAAAAGTCATGCCGGGATTTTGGTAATTTCCTAATGAATCCTGCTGTACCCCACACACGTCACTCACAGATTAATCAGCGGTTATACAGGTGGCAGCACTTTTGCTTATTAATATTGTCCTCAATGTCACATTCAACATAACTGCAGTTCAGAGTCTAATGAAATAGCATGTGAATTCCCTTGCGTTTCTAAGCACGTACAGGTCCCACCATGGCGATGCAGGGTTCGGATCCACTCCACACGCCCATGTTCTTCGCAGGGTTTGGGCTGGGTGGCCTTCTGGGTAATGGGTCTTGACTTTTCAGGCCAATCTGAGCTGGTTCGTACAGGCTGTCCGTAGAACCATCCTGGACCAAACACAAAATAAGAATAGTAAGAAAGACATTCAATATAAGTAATAAGAGCCTTGCCTTTTGTTTTTAGCTTCTAACATGAACCACAGAAGTGAGACACAGTAAACCTGAGTGGAAATACCTCCAAAATTTCACAAATTGTACCTTTAAAGCAGAGTAACTAAGGTTAAGGAGTTGATCTATGAAAGGTAAAAGGACATTTTCATCAATTTGAGCAAAAATCTATTATTGCAGTTTGTTATGCCTTTCACTTTTTTATATTATTTGTTAATTGATAATGTTTTTACTTGGTTGATTGTATCGATTGATTGTAAATTATTTTTTTAAATCACACACACACACACACACACAATCTCCTTCAGGTTTTCTGTCCTCCTCACAAGTCATCAATAGTCCAACTGCTGCAATGAGAATGACTGGTACTGTGTTTTTATTAAGGCTGGGCATTGACACAAATTTTCCATTCAAAAGTATGCGGTTCTTTTCCGGTATAGATTTAATTAGATTTAATATTGATTCATTTGGATATATAGAAAGTACAGTACATACTTTTTCTCAAGGAAAAAACCTCTAATGCTGTAAACTATACAGGGAACCCAGACCCAGTCAGCTGGTACATTGCTATAATATTAAAGGATAAAAGGAACAACTAATTTGTATATAATTGCATTTTTTTTACAGTAATAACGTTATAACAACTATTAACTAAAACAACAAGTAAAATATGAATAAGTAATATAGTGCATTTAAAATCTATGGAGTTTGTGGTCATATCTTTCTTAACGTTACGTCACGTGACATTTGTTTTTCAGCTGTTGACGATGTTTTTCCGCGGTTGAACACAGGTTGAGACATGATGCATTTCAGTAAGTTCTAGGCCTGTCCCGATTGGTCGATACAATCGGCTGCTTCGACGCTGTTAATTAGTCGACGTCAAAAATTTTAGTCGACTGGGTAAGTTGGGTACGATATGAAATTGTATAAAGTTACCGGTACTTTAAAAATGACAGCACTCTAATAAGAGCAGTATTTCTTAATTTGCGTCGATGTGTGACAGCAGGAGTGAGGACGTGTGTGTGAGCTCTGCTTCCACCGTTCACTAAACAATGGAAGCAGAACAGTCAAATATATACGCGCAGCTCAGGAAAAAGAATGCAACAGAAAAGTGCGGCGCTGCCGTACTCTGACCTGAAGCGCGCGCAGCCGCCTTTCACTCAGACAGATCGCGACGCCGGATTATTGGGTTTGAATGGTAAAAAATCTGTAAAAATGCTTGTCCTGGGCGAGTATTCGGGGAAACGCAGCCGGATATGTCTTTAGTGAACGTGTACAGAGTTGAATGAGACATAGGGTGTTACAATGAATTTGGTCCGTGCAGCTCTTAAAGGGCCGGACCTAATATTCTGTGTGAAGCAGGGCAGGTCAGGAACATGCCGGCCAAGTGAGTTTTTAGGGTTTTTTAACCCAAAAACAATGACAAAACAACGAATGGTAAGTTCTGTCATATTATTAAATTACTTTTACAGTTTTTTCCCATGGTATCGATTCAGTATCGGTATTGAGGTATTTTAGTCTGGTATCATATCGAAGTCATAATTTTGGTATCGTGACAACACTATTCTATATAAAAAGTATTTGCTGATATTCTCTTTTTTTGTTATGTTGGTTTACAAATGTGTACCTTTTTAAATGTTTACTCTTTTAGTTTTACATTTTGTCATGGGCTTGTTTACATTTATACTTTTTTATAGTACACTACTGAAGGCCAACGTTGCAAGTTAAATTAAATGTTTTTAAGTAAAATTGTTGAAAATTATAGTAAAAAATTTGTCGATAGATTAATTGATAAATTAGTCGATAGATTAATCGATATAAAAATAGTCGTTAGTGGCAGCCCTAGTAAGTTCTACTGTTTCTTTCAAAATTCCTTCTTATGTTCATTCATGTTTATTTCGTGCTGTAGCAAGTAGGCTAGTAAGATTAAGAGATGATCGGTTCACGTGCTGCATGAAATGACCACATTTATTGTTTTAATTTCATATTAAATTGACAGAATTTAAAAGCTGAGACTTTGTTTTATGTTAAAAGAAACCTGCTTTGTCTTGTCTTTCTTCGCATTGACGGTGTCCTCCTCAATGTATTTTTCACTGCGTAAGAACATTGTCAAATGGCCTATATAGGCCTAATAATTCTTTATCTAATATAATGTTTGCACTATTGATGTAATTATTAACAAATGAATTGTTAAATTAATCATGGTTTTTACTTTTATACTCCAAAAAGTACCATTGTAAATTATATATATATATAATTTACAATGGTACTTTTTGGAGTATAAATATATATTTATTATTATTATTATTTTTTTTTAAATAATATATATATATATATTTCTTTTTTTTATCATATGGCTGCAACTAAACAATTCAAGCAGCAGATGTGTGGCTAAAAGTCTTGCTCCATGATTTTTAGATGACCTGCACTCTATGAAATTGAAGTATGGATTGTCCAGAGACTCCTCTCACACATGTTCAGGGGCTGCAGGCTGTTGTTGAAAAGGATGTATCTGGATTCAGGGGACGCAGTGTTCGCTCAGGACCTTCGGGTGCTGTAGTAGCCTTTTCCTGATCCATGAATAGGACATTTTCCTGACATTCTGCTGACCCGTGATCTGCTATAAGGAGCTCTCTGACTCACGGTAATCCTTACCTCCGCTCAACGTTTCCATACATGCCCAATCCCATCCAAATCTATCCCACTTTTGCTTGTCTTAAGACAATACCATGATTGCATCTAAAATTAGCACTTTAGCAACCTTTTCTGGGATATATTGAGGTTTTTTTGTAGTATAAAAGTTTTTTGGAAAATCAACACTTGAATACACCAGCCATTGCTGTTATACAAACGCACAAGTGCCGTACAGCTCAAGTTAAACCAACAGCAGTGGAATCAATGATCTAATCTTGTTCTTTTACTGGCAGAGACGCAGATAATCGGTTCAATCTGATATGGCATACAGTGTCAGTATGAAACAATTCAGATAAGATGTCAAATTCTCATTTCCGTTAATCTTCTGGAATAGCTGATGAATCACTCCTGATAAAAATTAAAAATATATCCTGTTGTCTGTATAAATTAACAAACAAGGAAACTTTCTCTTACCAGAGTGAAGCAGAAGAGGTTCATTTTCCACGTTTTCGTCGGAGTCCTTACGGGTTCACACACTTTTATCGGAGAGGTGCATGCAAGTGTGTGTGTGAGCTCCCGCGCACAAAGAGCGCTGGGATTGAGTGGCTGTTGTACTGACTGTGGCTTTACAGATTAATGCAAGTTGAAAATCCCTCCCATAATCCAATAGCGGCAGTGGCCGTCACTCTCTAGGTGCCCCGTCCCTGCCTGTTAATGAGCTGCAAATACCCCCAACCTTCCTTCACAAAAACAAACGTGCCGTCCATGTGCCATCAGCAGGAGACAGGAGGACACGTGGCGGAGGTGGACATCCCTTTGACATAATATCAGTTGTATTAATAAAGTATTCACGAGTTCACACTTACAAATAATCAGATAGTAAATATAGTATACATAATAGTATGCGTGGTAGTATGCGTATTTGGCGTGCTGTCCGAGGAGAGGGCTCCGAGCTTGGTATTTGGCCCGAACCCAGAGTACTCCCCCCGTATCTCTGGTTAGGAAGTAACCAGGTGAGTGTGAGGAAGATAGGGTGGTGGAGGGATGCTGGGAAACTGTCAAAGAACTTTGGTGAGTTGACTGGGTATTTATGTAGTCCTTCCCTTGTGCTGATTGGGTAGACATGTTGATTGCTGACAGCTGGTTTAAATGATGTGATAATTGGATAGATCATTTGAATGTGTTCCTCCCGAACTTTGTTAGTAAAACATCATTTCACGAGTTCACACTTACAAATAATCAGATAGTAAATATAGTATACATAATAGTATGCGTGGTAGTATGCGTATTTGGCGTGCTGTCCGAGGAGAGGGCTCCGAGCTCGGTATTTGGCCCGAACCCAGAGTACTCCCCAAAAATTGCAACCAATGCAGGACAGCAGCCGTAACATTACTGATAGCTCCCCAAAAAATGCAATGCGTAGGCTAAATGTGCTCATTGAGCTCCAGTGGGAGCAGAGTAGGCGTCACTGCTGCGGCAGTGGAGAAATTAGTCGGAAGAGCTGGCTCCTGCGGGAGCAGAGTAGGCGTCACTGCTGCGGCTGTGGAGAAATAAGTCAGAAGTTGACCTCCTGCGGGAGCAGAGTAAATCATCACTGCTGCGGCAGTGGAGAATTAGTTAGAAGAGCTGGCTCCTGCGGGAGCAGAGTAAACTTCACTGCTGCGGCAGTGGAGAATAAGTCAGAAGAGCTGGCTCCTGCGGGAGCAGAGTAAACATCACTGCTGCGGCAGTGGAGAATTAGTTAGAAGAGCTGGCTCCTGCGGGAGCATAGTAAACATCACTGCTGCGGCAGTGGAGAATTAGTTAGAAGAGCTGGCTCCTGCGGGAGCAGAGTCAACATCACTGCTGCGGCAGTGGAGAATTAGTTAGAAGAGCTGGCTCCTGCGGGAGCAGAGTAAACATCACTGCTGCGGCAGTGGAGAATTAGTAGGAAGAGCTGGCTCCTGCGGGAGCAGAGTAAACATCACTGCTGCGGCAGTGGAGAAATTAGTCAGAAGAGCTGAGCTCCTGCGGGAGCAGAGTAAACATCACTTGCTGTGGCAGTGAAAAAATGAGTCAGAAGAGCAGAGCTCCTGCGGGAGCAGAGTAACATCACTGCTGTGGCAGTGAAAAAATGAGTCAGAAGAGCAGAGCTCCTGCGGGAGCAGAGTAACATCACTGCTGTGGCAGTGGAGAATTAATCAGAAGAGCTGAGCTCCTGCGGGAGCAGAGTAACATCACTGCTGCGGCAGTGGAGAATTCGTCAGAAGAGCAGAGCTCCTGCGGGAGCAGAAAAAACATCACTGCTGCGGCGGTGGAGAAATTAGTCAGAAGAGCTGAGCTCCTGCGGGAGCAGAGTAAACATCAACGCTGCTGCGGTGGAGAATTAGTCAGAAGAGCTGAGCTCCTGCGGGAGCAGAGTAAACATCAACGCTGCGGCAGTGGAGAATAGTCAGAAGAGCTGAGCTCCTGCGGGAGCAGAGTAAACATCACTGCTGCGGCAGTGGAGAAAGGAAATTTCCATTTATTGGAATGATTGTATTGGCAGTGGATATGTCTGACTGAATAAAAAATGGATTTAAGGATTTAAGATTGGAACCAAAACCGAGTGACAGGGCTTGAGTGAAGTGTTTAGGAGCAATTTCAGTGAATGGTTTATGGGAATATCAACTCTGAATAATGAGGTACTGGGGTTGGGAATGGGTCTGGTGCCAACAGCTTGAATCTCTGAAAAGAAAAACGAGAGAGAGAGTCAGCTATTTGATTTTTGCATCCGGGGATATGTTTGGCCGTTATAATAAATTGATCGCATGCTGAAATCCAAATGAGGCGCCTTAGGAGAGGCATCAGCGCAGGCGAGTGCGAACGACCTTTATTAATGCAATGTACTGTTGCTTCATTGTCGCAGTGCACTACGATGCTGTTGGCAGACCATTCTTTCCCCCACAGGAAGGCTGCTACTACAAGAGGGTATAGTTCGAACATCGCTGAGGAAGTTGCAGACTCCTGTGCATCCAAAAGCTGAGTTGGCCATGTAGACGCGAACCAGCGACCTTGGTAAAAACCACCGAAACCGATGGAGGGAGCTGCGTCAGTGAACAGTTGGATATCGAAAGGGAGCGCGGGCAGATTGTTATAGAAAAAGGAAATACCGTTCCACTGTTTAAGAAAGGTTATCCATAAACTAAGCTCGTTGCAGCATGAATTATTTAATGAGATTTGATCTTCTAACGAGTGAAATGAAGACGCAAGGGAGAGATGAAGGGGCGGCCTTGCGGGATTATGCGCATCGCAAAGTTTAAATGACCGAGCAAAGATAACAGATCGCGTTTAGAACAGTTTGGACTGTCTAAGAGGGCGGATGCGATCAGTATTATCCTCTCAATTTTCTCTTTTGGCAATGAGGCCTGGAAATGTACTGTATCCAAGTTAATGCCCAAGAATTCAATGGTCGTGGCTGGACCCAAGGTTTTATCTTGGGCGATTGGGATCCCGAGCTCAGCGAAAGCTTTTTGGACTATGAGAAGATGTGCGGCTGGAATGGCTTCGGGAGGTGAGATGATTAGAAAATCGTCCAGCAGATGAATCACGTACGGAATTGAATAGTTATTAGATAGGATCCAGCAAATAGCTTCGGAAAGCATGTCGAAAATCTTAGGGCTGCTTTTGCAACCGAAAGTTAAGCGGACGGCAAAATAACACTTCCCGTGCCAGCGTATGCCAAACAAGTGCCATGAGTCCGGGTGTATGGGCATCACTTTGAATGCAGAAGTTATGTCGACTTTTGCGAGTCAGGCACCGTGGCCGGCGTTTTTAATCAACGTTATTGCTTGCTCAATGTTGTGGTAATGAAGAGAAAATTCCTCAAGCGAGATAAGGCTATTTATGCTTGGAAAAGGCGAATTGTGTGGGGCTGAGAGATCAATTATTAATCGCTTTTTTCCCGAGAATTTCCTGGTAGCCACTCCAATAGGGCTAATACGGAAAAAATCGAAGGGGGGTATGTCAAAAGGGCCAATCATGAAACCTGATTCCACTTCTTTTTTGATTAAGAGGCTTACTGTGTCTGGTTCGGCGAGAGCAGACTGAAGATTAGGCTTTCCACTCCGGGTTTGAAACCGTGCTCGAGACCAGACAGCAAATACTCCTTAAAGTTAACGTCAGGGTGGTGAGACAATTCGGCCGACAGACGAGAAATATTCACAGGAGTCGACAAGTAATTTTTTGAATTTTTATTTTGTGATCTTTTAACAGGGCAAATGGTGCGGGAATGAGCACCGCCGCAGTAATTGCAGATATGCAGGAAACTGCACCGCTGTCGTGCGCATCCCCACGAGTTGAAATTGATGCAGACTTGATCGCGGGAGTTGAAATTGATTTTCTTGAAATCTTTGGTTGAAGAGTCGAAATGCACTGGTCGTGGGACATAACTAGTGGATCTTTCCTGGGAAGGAACTGGACAAGGGGGAATTGAAGGGTTAACCAAAGGACATGATATGGTGGAGTGGGCGAGTGATCTGCAGACTGCGCAAGATATATTACGGCAGCCCAAGAACACTTTGTTGTGAAGCTCTGTATCCAGAGCACCCCAGTAAGGACACTGGTTCCATTGAGAAACACGCACAGCGCATTTTGCTGAAAACAGTTTGTGATATGTGTAGAAATGGGATCCCCCGTAAGACAGCGCAAGCTCTGCAATTATCGCGAGATAATCACTCAGCTCTCGTCTCCTGTGGGGAAATGCGCTACAAATAATTTCGCTGAAGCGATTAAAGGCAATAGAGAATTCAGTGAAAGAAAGGAGGCGAGATGGATTAACAGCCGAATTTTTTAAAGTAACTGAGAAGTCACCTACGTCAATTTGGCGGTCTGAAGCGGACGGAGGAAGTAGAGATAACAAGGAGGATAAATCCACGTCCACACCTGATAGAATTTGGGTCCTGATGTTGTGGGCGAGGGGAGTGGGTTCCAAAGCTGTTGGGTTTGGTGGGATGGGCAACGGAGTTGCTGAGGACAGGGTGAAGGGAGTTTTGGGTTGGGGAATAGTAGGAGGAAGAGAAGCCGGGGCAGAAGCCGTTAGCGGAGGCAGCCTCACACTCGGATCGACCCCTGAGGCCTGAGGAGGAGCGAGAAAGTTAGGAAAAGAAGGAGGCTGAGAAGAAAAGTAAGGCATCTGGACCGGCGCCGTTAGCGGAGGCAGCCTCACGCTCGGGTCGGTCCCTGGAGCCTGTGGGGGAACAATGATATTCGAAAATGAGACAGGCTGGGAAGGAAAGTAGTGCGTCTGAGCCTGTACGGCTAGCGGAGGCAGCCTCGCGCTAGGGTCTGATGATGGGGCTGCAGGCCACAGACAGGGAGGAGGAATGGAAACAGTGCGAGAATTTTGCGGCGGCCGAGCCTGTACTTCTAGCGGAGTCATACTTGCATTAAAGGAGCTGCCTGCGGGCAGAGCGGAAGGAAGAGGAGTATTAGGCCTGGCAGACGCGGAGTCCGGGGAGCGGCCCAAACTTGTTGACGGCCTACTGCCACGGCCAGAAGCGCGAGGAGGCCCTGGATTTGCGCATGAAGGAGACAGAATTTTTTGTGGACGTGAAGATGGAGCTTTGCGACTCATGCTCGCTTTAACCTTCTTGGAGAGAGAAGTCGATTTGGGAAGAGGGATTGAAGATTGAAGAGACACGTACAAGGCATATAACTGTGCCTTGGTCATTTTTCGGGAGAAATGGACCTCTGCGCTGATGAGCGCTTGTCTTAGGCTTAAGACGGTCCATTTCTCTATTGCTGGAATTGTCTGATGGGCTGAGGTGTAAGAAGATGCTGGAGATGCTGGTTGGTGTCTTGTTGGAGGAGGTGAAGGTAATCCTCTGCGTCGTGGAGTACGAGAAGCGCCCCGCATGGGCTGACGTCCACGTATTGGTTCCGGAGTTTGAGAAATGGCATCTGGTGGAGCATGGATGCTCATGACATCTGGTGTATGAGGTGAAAATTCCCTGGAGATGAGGGACTCATCGTCAGAGGGGTAGAGTTGGATTTCTGACATTTTACAGACAACTAGAAGACCAAAAGCTGGGAACCTGTCCAATGCTGAGAAACTGTCAAAGAACTTTGGTGAGTTGACTGGGTATTTATGTAGTCCTTCCCTTGTGCTGATTGGGTAGACATGTTGATTGCTGATTGCTGACAGCTGGTTTAAATGATGTGATAATTGGATAGATCATTTGAATGTGTTCCTCCCGAACTTTGTTAGTAAAACATCATATAGTGAGAACAAAGTTTAAGAGTGAATTTGGCCTACAAAAAAGTACTGATAAAACCATGTACCATGGTGCTAAATTATTACAGTATTCGTATATGTTTTTTACTTTTATATTCAAATTAATTTAAATATTTAAAATAAAAAAAAATACTGGTACCATAAAACTTGATTGCCTTTGACTGTTTTAACCCTTAGACACTATTCTGGGTCTTTTTTTCATTTCATTTTTTTTTACCACAAATGAGGTTTGCTGAAATAAAAATAAAAATCCCCTCCTTCTAAATGGCATGAGACTTGATGTCAAGGTTTACTCTTACTCTACAAACAAAACGAAATGTGATTTTGTAACATAATGTAGGTTTTTTTTGGTAAACAAATGTAATATCACTCACTTTAATGTTTTTACTCTACATTTTTGCAGTTGCGGGGGGGGATTTAAGGTGTTTTTCTCACTTTAAAATACCCCCAAATATTAAAAAAATTATAATAAGATGAATGGGGAAATGAGAAAACTTTATATTTGTCAAATAAAAAAAGAATTGTATCAGCCACACAGAATACAAATGCACAGAAGTGAAGTGGACGCAAAGACAAAAAAAAAAAATCAATAGGGCACTATAAAAACAGATTTGTTACATAATTTGTCAAAAATTCAGTTACAATGCAGAAAAGACACACACAAAAAAAGGGGAGTAAACACCCCCAATCCCAAAAACAAAACCAAAAAAACACACATAAGAAATGAAAAATGGCCATAAGTTGGTCTGTTGCATAATTTGTCAAAAATAAAGCTAAAATGCAGAAGTTTGTGTTACAGTACAGAAGGGTCGGAGACAAGATGTACAGGTTAGTGGAAGTTTATTGAACTATCCAGAATCTGAATACGGAAGTGCAGGTGAGAGGTGTAGAAGTTCTTTGGAGTTTGGTGATGATATCCTGAATGACACTGTCTTTATACTTGCAGATGATGATCGTTGGAGACAGGCTTGGATAGTAGGAGACACTGGGGAGACACACACGACGAGGGAACACAATGGAGAATTGGAGGTAACAAGGAATGAAGGCAAGTATCGTTAGAGTTGTCCTTGAAGTCAACATAGAGGTAAGTACCTTATACAAACAAGACCATACTGTGTGTGTGTGTGTGTGTGTGTGTGTGTGTGTGTGTGTGTGTGTGTGTGTGTGTGTGTGTGTGTGTGTGTGTGTGTGTGTGTGTGTGTGTGTGTGTGTGTGTGTGTGTGTGTGTGTGTGTGTGTGGGCATGTTTTTGTGAAATATCAGGACACAAATGTGTATAATGACATGGGTATGACACAGGTATTACAAAAAGAGGGTGAAATATGAGGACGTTCCCCATGTCCTCACTTTTCAAAATGCTTATAAATCATACAGAACAAGTTTTTTTTCACAGAAAGTGAACTGCACAGTCTCCTGTGAGGGCTAGGTTTAGGGGCAGGGGCAGTGTAAGGGGATAGAAAATACGGTTTGTACGGTATAAAAACCATTACGCCTATGGAATGTCCTCACATTTCACAAAAACAAACATGTGTGTGTGTATGTGTATGTGTGTGTGTGTGTGTGTGTGTGTGTGTGTGTGTGTGTGTGTGTGTGTGTGTGTGTGTGTGTGTGTGTGTGTGTGTGTGTGTGTGTGTGTGTGTGTGTGTGTGTGTGTGTGTGTGTGTGTGTGTGTGTGTGTGTGTGTGTGTGTGTGTGTGTGTGTGTGTGTGTGTGTGGGCATGTTTTTGTGAAATATCAGGACACAAATGTGTATAATGACATGGGTATGACATAGGTATTACAAAAAGAGGGTGAAAAATGAGGACGTTCCCCATGTCCTCAGTTTTCAAAATGCTTATAAATCATACAGAACAAGGTTTTTTTCACAGAAAGTAAACTGCACAGTCTGCTGTGATGGGTAGGTTTAGGGGCAGTGTAAGGGGATAGAAAATACGGTTTGTACGGTATAAAAACCATTACGCCTATGGAATGTCCTCACATTTCACAAAAACAACCGTGAGAGTGTGTGTGTGTGTGTGTGTGTGTGTGTGTGTGTGTGTGTGTGTGTGTGTGTGTGTGTGTGTGTGTGTGTGTGTGTGTGTGTGTGTGTGTGTGTGTGTGTGTGTGTGTGTGTGTGTGTGTGTGTGTGTGTGTGTGTGTGTGTGTATGTGTGTGTGTGTCTTTTGTACTGTGGGTGATTGCCGTGTTGATGGGATGCAGGTGTGCATGATCAGTACTCAGGGGAAGGCGTGTGCTATGATTGGGTGCCTTCCATTCGACAAGGTCCCTACGCACTGTTCACTGCTCCCTACTCCCTGAGCACGGTATATCTGTTTAAGTGGACTTCGCTAACAATAATCGCTCATTTGGAACGCCCTGCAACGTCATCAAAGAAAGGCAACGACGGGGTCGTGCAGAATATGATATAACATAAATTAGTATTGCAATTTACTTTACTTTTACATTTAAAACCACATAATAAGCATATACATTTACAAAACACAGTATGTATCTAAAAAATATAATCAAAATCATTAGTTTCCATATACCTGTATTGACTATGAACAGATTTGAAGCTGCACCTGTCATTAAATATGAAAATACATTTTGATTTTTGGTTAACTATGTATAAATGTATTCTTAATCAATGGTCTTTGTAGCAGTCTCATCTCGTGCGCTTTCTTTCCCAAGCGCAGCTGCATAGTAAACATTCCTGAGGTAAATAAAGTAAAATATAAAAAATGACAGCCTTCAGCTGCTTCTCAACACTTTTAATTTGTTTACATATTCATAAAATATAATTTGTGAATGTAACAGTTATTGCCATACCCATTCATAAATACTCTAGTTTGTATAATAACTATGAATATTCAAAAGCATATGTAAACTCCTCCATCGCAGAGCTGTGTAAAAACTGTAAAAACTCGTTCAGACAGGTGATGCGATGCGCAATGGCAGTTGGGTGATTTTCGCAGTGCCCTTTGAACTAAACATGTTCGCTCCCTTTGGATTGGAATCTCACTTAAGATGGCGGAATACCCTCTGAAGTCCACTTCGCAGTCCACTTACGGTCTAATGGAACGCACCCGTTGTGTGACGTGAGAGCCTGGCGTGTCTATGACAGTTTGACTACAGTTTGTCATAATTGCAAAAAATTATACTTCAGTACAAAAAAGTCATTTTTATTGTTAGAATAATTATTTTATAATATCCAAACATAAATCTGAGTACAAAAAACTAAAATATAAAATGTATACCCATGAGGATATGACAAATGAGCAATTGAGTAATGCTTTGAAGCAATCTACTGGCAATCTACTAAATGACATTATTATCACATTTTATTGTCTGGTGACTCTGGAGAACCCAACATCCTGAGTGTACATTAATAAATAGCGCTTAAGGGTTAAATGTAAGACATTAGTCGGTCAGGATTAGCTGTGAGATCAATGACCAGCAGCTCTATTTTTGACCATGGACTTAAAGTGCTTTTCTTACGCTCATCCTGGAGAAGTTTCAAGGTTAGTCGGTCACAGAAATTCTGTTCTTCAGAATGAAATAGAGAAAGTGAGTGGCTAAAGACTTTTGAATTGGAATCGTTTCCTAAACATGCAGGTTTTGAACTGGTAGGCTACTTGACGTGTACAGTATGAAACATAACTAAAAACAGCTGATGCTTAAAGTCAGTTTCCTGCTTGAGTGTGAACAAGGTCAGAGAGGTGTTTGTGGTACTTATGCCTTTTTTTCATAGGTTGTGGAGTGAAGTCTCAGAGTATGATAGTGTTGTTGACAGTTCATTGGATTTTACATCAGTTAGCGCCCCCTTCTGGCTGAAGGCTAAAAATAAAATAAAATCAAAAGTGCAAAATAAAATAATAAAAACTTTATTTGTTTTATTTAATGACATTTTATGTGTGTATTTATGAATGTTATTTAGAGGTAACAAGAGAAAATATATGAATATAAAAATATAATAAATACCAGTTATTACAGTGAAATCATAATACTAGTATATGATCTATTCCTGTTCTACGGAGACTTTTATCCCAGAGGCCAGACTTTCAATTTGAAAATGTATCTTTAGAATTTAATAAAAAATATATTTAAAAATAAAAAATTAAACTTACTGTGTGGAAATCAGTTCAATAAATTACGAGCGACCAACATTTTTCCTTCAGTAGTCTTTTTAAAAAGTTAGTGTACTTGGTTGTCTAGGATACATCGATAAAGATCCCAAAATGAAATGTGAAGCAAGTGAGGGGTGAATAAGGTAAATGTCATCTTTGAATAGAATATTACATTTTTCAATTAAGATGAAAAGTGTGAAAATATTACTGAGCTGTGTTTGTTTAGGATAAATTAAGTGCTTGCTATTAAATTAGCCATAGACAGACACAGGAGTCTGCCGTTTTATCCAAAATGCTTAACATGTTATTTACCATAGATATCAATGTCATTTCCACCACAGAATGTTGTGATTTTGGCCAAAACTCTGGTTACCATGGTAAATGTTTCGTCTACCTGAGACCAGGGTAACGTTCATTTTTCAGGGCTTAGCTTTTCGAAATTTTTGCAAAATATTCACCCGACAAGCAACAAATTGTGGACCAGCACATGTAAAACTGCCAGACTCAAAAGTTGAGGAAGATGTTTGTTTATCTATTAGTCAATCTAGCTTGTTTTTTTAAAGTCTTCCCCACTTGAGGTCATTGTTGCTCCAACTATAATTTAAACATTGTGTCACAACCACTGTTTTCAAAGTTTTGCATGTGTAGCCTGTTATGTTACTTTATGTTTTTGTAATAATTGCTTTTGATACATTTACAAAGGATAATATAGTGGTACTGGCTTATTAGATTGTTTTTGGCCATTATTTAGGCAACATGAAAATGGTTAAAAACACGAGTGATTTATAAGATAACCTGGTCAAATCTCTCCGCCAGAGATGGTGAGACAGGTGAACGAGGGAAGTGGATCTCTGGAGTTTGATATATGCGAACAGACCCCAGAGCCACAGATGATGTGCAGAGCCGCCACGGCATTGATTTTGTCTGTCCTTGTTCAGAATTCGTAAATTGTTCCGTCTGGCCTCTGCTTTTCACATTAGCCCTAGCCTTGACTCAGATCTGAACCGAGAAGACGCTTGTTTGTCACATTGTCTCTCTCAGATGATGAAGAGATGTTCACTATATTTTTTTAAATGAAAGGTGATTTAATAGGCTAACAGACATGATTATGGTTAATCTCTTAAGATTTTTCCCATTGAAAGGGATAGTTCTCCCCGAAATGAAAATTCTGTCATCATTTACTCACCCTCAAGTTGTTCCAAACCTTTATGAATTTCTTTCTTCTGCTGAACACAAAAGATATTTTGAAGAACGCTGGTCACAAAACAGTTGATGGGCACCATTGACTTCAATAGTATGAAAAGAAATACTATGGAAGTCAATGGGGCCAATCAACTGTTGGTTTACCAAAGGGACAGTTCACCCAAAAATGAAAATTCTGTCATTAACTACTCACCCGCATGTCATTCCAAACCCGTAAGACTTTCGTTCATCTTTGGAACACAAATGAGATCTTCCATAGGAATTGAACGGTTTAGTCCAAATTTTCTGAAGAGACACATTTATACGATGAAACGATTGGAAACCATTTCAAAGAGTCACCATGAAATCAAAATGGACAATTCCTGTTTTTTTAAGGAATATTGCAGTATTTATTTAAATGATTTATCTTTCATCAAAATATTTTTCCCTCCCCATATATCTTTTGTAACATTGCAAATGTCTTTGCTGTCACTCAATAGACCCTTTTCACAGACTGTGATGACGCGTTTTAACGGTCATCAATATCGTAAATCCTGCAACGTGTTTTTATTTTCATTTAAAAAAAAAAGATATGTACATTTATAATACTAATCCTTTGTATTTTATTACTTTTGCATCAAAATATAATAAAAAAGTTACCGCTGCTGTGAGGGTGTTTAGTAATAGCGTCTATGGGAGTGATGGTAAAAATGTACATATTTCTCTCTTTTCACTGCCGTTATCAATCTCACTCTATTTTTTCCCTCTTTTTGAAAGTTGTGAAATCCCTACTGTGGCGTTTTTCTTTTGCTATGTGAGCAAATGGGCTCACAAAAAAAATATTGAATGTATCCTCTCATTCACAGCTATAATATTTAACACAACTATGACGACTTCTGCTCTGAGAAACCCGGAAATGTGAAAAGGGTCTATTTGATCAATTTAATGCATCCTTGCTGAATAAAAGTATCAATTTATGTATGTATTTTTGTAACTTTTTTTTAATATCTTTTTTTGGCAGAGTTTTGACTCAACCCAAAAATGACATGTCAGGGCTCGAAATTAATGCTTGTCCAGGACAAGTAGATTTTTTGAAGGGGCAAGTGAAAGAGAATTTTACTTGCCCGACCGGACAAGTACCCTGATTAAAAAGTCAAAAAATAACTAGGGAATCACCAAAATGCAAGAATGATTCTGCATTAATTTAGTGTAATTGGTGATCAATAGTGGATAATAATATATAATGTATAATAAACTGACGGTAACAAGGTTGCGCTGTTGAGGCTCGCGCAGCCTCATGAGGAGAAATCATAACAAATGAGCATCGCTCATACAGAGAAACTCAGTGAACATGCACGGTTAAAATTACAAATTGTGGAGTTTTTATATTTATAAAATATGATAGTCTACAGTTATGCAACATCACAGAACCAAGAGTGCTGTTTTCCTGAATAACATCATGACTGAAAACGACATGGATTTCATATGACAGTTCCATAAACAATTAATTAACATTAAGTCCCTTACATTTTAGATGCAATATTGACTGTTTTTGTTCGATTTCAGCAGCGAAAATAGTTCCAAACAAAGATCACAGCAGAACCATAACGCATCTCACAACAACGGTGTGTAACTGAATGATTCAGTGTTTGAATGAATCGGTTGAATCAAAAATTAAATGACCTATTAGTAAACCACGGCCTCATTCTTGAAAGAATCTGCCATTTGAATGAATGACTCCATGACTCACTCACTAAGACAGTCACCTGCTGCCACCTACTGGTGGTTTAGTTTCATCTTTCCAACATTTCTTATTTGTATATTCAAACATATTTAAAACAATCTCATAACATTATTTAAAGCAGTTGTAATTTATTTGTGTAAATTATTTAATTTGATTGGTAACAGCCCTATAGTGTCTTATTCTAATTTAATTTCTAGATCAAATAAAAAATAAAAATAAATTAAAGCTGAAGCATAGCCTATATTTAATTAGCCTGGCTCCGCCCTCCTACGTACTTCCGCTCAATTTTCATTTTCCTTCAGTACTCCGTCTGGGACTGCTGTATAGTCTTTGGTTTTCTGCGAACAAATTTTTACCGGTCCAATCAGCGAACTGAGGGAGTGGCTGAGAATGATGACATTGATGTCATGTGCTAGTTTGAGTTGTAGTTCAGTAATGGCGGCGGGAAAAAAAGATGCGAGCGAAGCCATTCATTCTGTTGTGGCACCGCGGGCGAATATCCAGAAGTTAAAGCCGGAGCAATCTTTGCTGAGTTTTATATCCCGGGAAAAGTTTGATTTTCCAGCTCGCTCCGTTAGTGGTGAAGGAGTTGGCTGAAGCCCCGGTAAGTTAATTGTTTTGCGTGCGGTCGGAGGGTATTGTCATCATTTACAGGGGGTAGTCAGTGATTTTATTGCATCCGTCTCCCACCACCAGCATAAAATTCCCCGGCCGAATGACCTACTGTTTTAGACAAACACTAAGGTCGTGTGGTCATTTAACTGCTGTTCGAATCCACATATCTGAGTTTTCAAGAATACATCACTTCAAAATTCACTGTTTATTTCCTTTTTGACCACTGCAGAGGACCGTACGGCCGCACTTCGCTGTCATTGGGATGCATTTCTAGACTTGCATTTCTTTAAATGCTGGCAAGTATTTTCAAGAGCAATATATTTCATCACACTCAAAAAATAAAAGGAAGAAAAGCACGTAAACATTTGAATTGGGCCGTTATTTACAGCAGCATTTATTCTTATCATACCAAGCATATAATATTTTATTTACAGTATGTTATGGACCACGTGAGCAGCGCATTCCCGAATACAAAACTCTCCCCTCAACCGTGAATAAATCACAATCCGAATGCACAAGGTTTTATCATTGAGGTAGCGTGCACAATCTGCAGTTATTTTTACGGATTTCCATGTGAGAAAAAAAGGCGAACGGCGCATGACATACGTCACGACCAAACGTTAGCGATTGGTTATGGCAGATCCAGAGTGGCACTGGGCAGATCCAATAGTTTTAAACTTCAACAGAGTACCCACCCTCAAGGGAGTAAACGCTTGTCAATGGAGAATGGCCAGACTCTCTGTACATTACAAATTAAATGTACGAGAGTCTGGTAGGACCAGGCTAATATTTAATAAGATTATGGAAAAAATGCCCTTTATAAAATGTAAAAATATCACAAATTTGCAGATTTAAATATGTCAAAGCTGATTGAACACGGGGGAGAATATTGCTTCAGAATAAATTATATTTACAACACACAAAAAATTAAAACATTTCCGAACAAGCAAATTTTTTACTCGGACAAGTGAGTGACAGATTTACTTGTCCAAAGGACAAGCATGTGAACCGGCTTAATGTCGAGCCCTGCGATGTTCTTGGCATGTTTTTCAGAACCTTAGGCCCGGATCAGACAGAAAACGCTTTTCAGGTTTGAAAATGCGAGGCGTACCGCAAATGTGCTGTATTTTTTTTACGCATCAACCCTCGAATCAGCTGTGCTGACAGTCTAATCAAGGTAATGGTCACCACAATGGAAGGCCTGCCTCTTCATTCATTCAATTGGACAATAGAAGAGAAAAATGACGCCTCTCACTGCAAAAACGCATTCTGTCTGATCTGGGCCTTAGGTGCTACAAAAAAGAATGCTTTGTTATCAAGAACTATCTGCAGATAAGAACTATTTACGGATCAAAAATATTGATGACTCATCCTGCACTCACTTATTTTGCCCAATCAAATGCTCTCTAGAATAAGAATGTACCTTCCCCTTGTGTTGGAGTAGTTTTCTCTCCCTCCAGCAGGAGGCGTTGTAGTTGTTACGAGTGTTATGTTTTAACCTTTACTAGAAGAAGAGTTATGAAAACAGCACATGTGAATATATGGCTGACAGCAGAATCCACTTCTGACGTGATCTACATTCATCCTTCTTTGTTGTCTTACAGAAAGCATTGCTTGTTGTGAGTATTTTATGTTTAATATGAGGCTTAAAGACAATATTTGTGAACATTTATGTTAAACAAGATTATATTTGATAGTTTTTAGTTTTGATGAATGTTAGCCAGACTTTGCATAATACAGGTGAACTTACATTAGAATACAGTCTACATGCTGTTTATTTGTTTCTTTTTGTAGTTTCACTCTGTCGATAATTGAAGGATATGTCAATAAAAGGACATCACACCTGTCAATTGTTGAGGAGTTTATCTATCTGCATAGCTGTGTCTGAGTTTAACAGTGTGGGCAGAACACCCCTAATACCGCCTACTTTTGAGCTTTGACTAGCAATTATCAAATGTTATCAAATGTTAATATTCATCAGTGAAATCGCTTCTCTGATGGCGCTCACATGAGATCGACCAATAGCAAACCACAACCACCCAATCAAGTCCTGCGCTACATATTTTGTTTTCTCATTTGAGAAGCCATTTCACTCGGATATACTGTGCGTCACAATAATGAAGAAAAGACTATAGCAACTTCTGTATTATCCCAAAATTCAAATGCTCACCCACTTAAAAGCAGCGTGGATTCTGATTGGCTGTCAATGTTTTTCTTTCATCAGCTGTAAAAAATCGTTCTGAAAGTAATTTCAACAATATAGATGTTCTGTGCTTTTCTTTTAAATTCAGAATGTTTTTTTAAAAAACTATATCTACAATGTATGAATGAGCGTTGGTTTTCTTCACTGTCAGGTGTTTCCTGTCAGCTGTCAGGTAGTTACACCGATTTTGACGATTTGTATTTAAAAGAAATGACAAACGTTCTTTCATCATATTTTCAGCACAAGGCTAATGTAAAACAGATGCACGATTCAACACGTAATATGATTTAACCCAGTCTGTATTTTTCACCAATGTTTACAGCGCTGTTCTTTTACCCCGTCACACATAATGTATGTCTCCGAGGTGACTTGGCAGTGTTTAGTCTCTCTGATGAAGGATTACGCAGTCTAGCTGGATCCTGATGGAGCAGAAATGGTTTCAGGAGGAGACACAGACCGCAGTTTGATCTGCACTGGTGTCAAAAAGATTCATGGGCAGGAATGATTCGAGCTGTCGTTCGTGAGCCGGACTGCAGGAGAGAAAGAAAAAACATCAATCCATCACCAATATTTTTGAGGAACAACATCATCTATCACCTCAAGGGCATCACACAGAGTTATTTTCTGGTGGAGGGGAAGATTTAGAGTGTATTGAGGCTTCTGTTCTGATAACCCTTCGGGAGGTGAGTGAGTTGAGTGGGATGAGGAGGAGACGTCACTCCCCCGGGCACCTCACATGCCTGTGCTGACCTTTGAACCCCGGTGTGCACGGAATCTGAACCCAGAGGTCGCGACCTCTCGCCCTCCTTTCTGACCTGCTGAATGTTTGACGCCCTTTAGTCAAAAAGTGAAACAGTTTGCCCCTGCGCCGGGCGACCTCTCGCCCCCTCTCGTCCCGCTAAGGTATGAGAGCATGTTGACCTCTGTGGCCTTCATTAGCTCGGCCTGTTATTAGTCTCACAGCACATCAGGCAGAATATTGTTACCTTCATTGCTGCTCTTATCTTGAATTTTAAGTTCTTCAAACACAGAATGACTTCAAATGTTACAGTCAAAGTCAAGATTCGCTTTTATCAGCAAAGATAAATTAATCATTCTCCTTGCAGTTAAACTGACCACTTGCTGAGGGTCACCAGACTCTATTTTTCTAAAGCTATAGGAGGTACACTGAATAATAACTTTGGACCTTTCTGCAAATGGGTTGGGTTGCTGACATAAGATGGATATAAACCTTTTTAAAGGGTTAGTTCACCCAAAAATTAAAATTAGCCCATGATTTACTCACCCTCAAGTCATCCTAGGTGTATATGACATTCTTCTTTCAGACGAACACAATCGGAGTTATATTAAAAAAAGTCCTGGCCAATCCAAGCTTTATAATGGCAGGGGTTTTTGAAGTCCATAAAAAATGCATCTGTCCGTCAAATAACATGCTCCACACGGCTCCGAGGGGTTAATAAAGGCCTTCTGAAGTGAATCGATGCGTTTGTGTAAGAAAAATAACCATATTTAAAACTTTATAAAGTAAAGTTCTAGCCGAATTTTCAGCATCATTACTCCAGTCTTCAGAGTCACATGATCCTTCAGAAATCATACTAATATACTGATTTGCAACAGAAACATTTATTATAATCAATGCTGAAAACAGTTGTGCTGTTTTCCGGCAGCCCGTCTTCTGTATTCAACTTACTGTAAAAGTGTAAAGCCTCTTGCATTTCAAAATGCTTACACTAATATTTTTCTTACACAAACGTATCGCTTCAGAAGGCCTTTATTAACCCCCTGGAGCCGTGTGGAGCAGTCATATGGTGGATAGATGCACTTTTATGGACTTCAAAAACGAAGCAACATTCACTGCCATTTTAAAGCTTGGAAGAGCCAGGACATTTTTTAATATAACTCTGATTGTTTTAGTCTGAAAGAAGAATGTCATATACACCTAGGATGGCTTGAGGGTGAGTAAATCATGGGCTAATTTTTATTTTTGGGTGAACTAATCCTTTAATATTTTTGTGGAAACAGTCATAGATTTTTTTCTCTCTTCAGGAATAGAATAGAAATACAAAGTAAAAAAAACAAAAACGCATTTATTTGAAATTTAAATCTTTTGTAACATTGCACATGTCTTGCTGTCACTTTTGATCCATTTAATACATTCTTGCTGAATAAAAGCCATGCGTTTTGAATCGACCTAAAAATTACATGTTTTTGCATGTTTATTTCAGAACCTTAGGCAGTATATGATATATGAGTTATTATATGGCTCTTTATGGAGTTGCTGATGTTACATTATATGTGCTCCAGGTTATCATACTGGTTTCTGGGTTCTTTACACAGCACTAGAAAATAGATTATATTCTATTGAATAGGCTTTATGCCGGACGTCACATGTACAAACAGGAAAACATTGCATCCGTTTGTCGGAGAAAGTGTTATCTATATCTATGGACTTTTAAGGTAATCAGCTAACCTAGTTAGTTATTTTTATTGTTGCTGTTTTATTCGATTTAAATATCTAAATGTTAGTGGGAAGAAGAAAAATAAAAAACTTTTAGACATCAATCTGCATATGCAATGAACATTGGTTATGCTCATCTTTGCTCACTCCTTTGAAGGAGGCTCTATAAAATGGCTCTATATTTAGGCCACATCCACACAAATCCAATCTTTTTTCCCCCTTGTCTCAAGAAATATCTGCGTACACACGAAACCACTGAACCCGACTCAAAACGATGTAGTATACATGCCAGACCAGTATGTGGCGCTGTAATTCTGCCACAGAAATACACTAAAAACGGAGAAGAAGAGTTATGGTTAGAAGGGGCATAGGCCCTGTCCCAAATGGCACCCTAAACCCTCATGGTCTTCCTCTGAGTCCGCACTTTCCCGACTTAATGACGCTTTGCCTGCCGGGAAGAAGTCCGCTGCGTAACCCGCACCAGAGTGTGGGCTTGGCAGAAGTGCGCATCGAGGGCGTATATTAGTGCTGGGCGGTATACCGGTTCATACCGAATACCGGTATTTATTTTTGTTATGATATGAATTTTGATGAGACCGCAATACCGGTATGTCACTTAAACAACGTTCTGAGCGCAGCGCAGCACGTCATTGTTTGAGAGGGGACGTATTTCACTGTTGCACTGTACTAGTGAGAGCAGTCAGACCACAGCTGAGATCGCATTACAGAATCCGAGATCGCCTCCTATACCCTCATTCACTATTCCCTACGTTATCACTTTATTTGAAGGAGTGAATGAAAACGAGTGTGTGAAGTCGGACAACCGTTGTGTGTACATCGGCTGTACACTCATTATTGCGGTGCGATGTGGGATAGAATGAGTGCACTCAATAACGTTCACTATGGTTTCGGACACCACTACAAAGCTCTGTCCCCTCCAAATAATGCCCTATTTGAGGTTATATGGGGCGATTTCGGATTCAGCCCTTGATTACAGTGGAGAATTCAAACTACACGCGGTGTGCGCGCGCTAGAGAGCGGTTTCTGCGCGGAGCACCGCGATGAGCTTAACAACACTCACCACATGGATCATATATCAGATATAGACCGGAGCGAGCGCGTTTAAGTTTTTTTATGGACATATTTCATATACTATAGTGCTCTAAATGTGAACCTGAAGCGTGTATGCGCACATATTTCATCACGTCTTCAAATGAAATGTGCACTGTTTTGGCTACACTGAACCATACGTCTGATCATGACCGCGATGACACGATGGATTATTCTGCTATACTAAAGACAATGAATGATGTAAGTTAATAAATAAACTGACAATTCAAAGAAGAATGGGCAAAAAAGTAACTGCTTTATTCTTTCTGTGTTAAACTGATGTCCTTTGTTTAGAGAGTGCTCTTAAATGTATTGCAAATATCCGTTTGTTTCTCCCTTGTTTTGGCAGTTTGTTGTTATATAGGATTTTTATAACAACAAGATAAGATTTTTTAAATGCTTACGATGCCCTCAACTCTGTTTTTTTTCTCTCTCTGTGGTCATATTTTAATATTCATGTGTAATGAGTGTGTTGCAGGTCTGTGTTTTATTGGTTGTCTCTCCATAGCATCATTTTGTGGGGCTTTGCAAACCTAACTCTAGTGTGGAATTTTTCTACAATATTCACCCGTCATGACAGTAAAATAGGGCCTTCTAGTCAATCTACTGCAGCATTTCCTCTCTCAATCAGTAGAAAATGTGGTTAACACCCGGTCATGCATAGGGGTAAAAAATACTGTCATTTACCGTGAAACCGATATAATTTAGAAAAATACTGTGATATATATTTTTGGTCATACCGCCCAGCAGTAGCATATATCGACCTCAAAGGGGGCGCTCGCGAGCACCCTTCTGAGACCTAAAATGACAAATGGGACACCCTGCAGTCTCGTGGACTTAACGGACACGCACACGCAGCGGCCATTGTAAGTCCACAAGACCAAAAGTGCACATGAAGTGTGCCATTTGGGACAGGGCCATAGATATACATAATAAAGGCTAAATGTCTCATCCGCGCTGCTGGCCAATGGAGGTCGACGTCCGCACCTGGCGGCCATCTTGTCACAGTCAGCTCGCTCACTCGTAACATTGTGTTTTAATGGTGCATGTACTTTTTAAATAACCATAACGTGCTCAATTTTCCACCAATTTTCACACTGTTTGGTTTGTTATAAACGTCAGAGATGTAGTTATGACACTGCATACTTATGAATAATTATTCATAATTTGTTCATGCATCCAGAATTATAGCCACGTTAATAACGTTTGTAAGAAACCAAACCATTTGTAAATCCATCAAGATTTCCGCAAGATAAGAGTATTTGTGTTCGTGCAGATCACTCACCTTACATCAGGTACCACAGAGCCCGCCAGAAAGCTTGCCTGTGACAAGATGGCCGCTGGTGATGACGTTAGAGACTCCGCCGGAAGACATCTAGCCTTTATTATGTATATCTATGAGAAGGGGTACAGCAATGGTAGGCAATAGTGAGGCAAAATCTCATGATAAAATAACAATAAATAAATTAGCTACTTACCAGATTGTGTTTTATTAACGCCTAAACCTACCCTTACAATAATGCAAATACAGTAATTAAATAACACAATATTGATGTGCGGATACCCAGTGCCCGTGGTTGTATCCCTTCTAGTCTTTACTGTGCGGAACGTGGTGTGATGACATCACCGTTTTACAAAATATACGGATTGGCTGTACACATGAAAAAGCAAGGGTGTCGGTTTCAGATTTATCCACTCTGGATAGTTTCAGGCGAAACGCTGATACGATACAAAACTTTTACGCATGCAGCTAAACACGTCTCCGTGTGGACAGGTCTTAATGAAGCACATACAAAAGACCTACACCGGAAGCGATTAGACCTGTTTTACAGAATACAGAAGTTTGTTGCGCATAACCCCCATTAGAGAATAAAAAAATCTTTAAAGAACTTAAATGTTACACTTTGGCATCCGGCTGTAAAAGTGAATTATGAAATTATGGCTTTTACTTCATTGTTTTACTTCTAGGCTTTGAGGCTTCCTATACTAGTGTACACCCGTTGATTCTTTTAGCAGATATACAGTATACACATTTAAAATTTTCTCTACTAGGAAAACAGATCAAAAATATTGATGACTCATCCTGCACTCACTCATTTTGCCCAATCAAATGCTCTCTAGAAGGACAATGTACTTCTACCTAATATCACCTACTTTTGAGTTTTGACTAGCAGTTATCAAATGTTAACGTTCATGGCCGTAACATAACAAGCCTATTGGCTAATATGGCTCCTGATTCAATTGGAAGTTAGTCGGCACAGGAAAGAGAAATGTGCCAAACCATTTCATGTCACTCATCTCTGATACTCTCAAATCAGAGATGATCTCAAACTGTCAATGAGGTGTGTTTTTGTGGGTAGGTGAGTTATGCGAACACATCAATCACCTTGGTGTGAATCTTTTTTTCACAGTAGTGCTAAAAGCCCATACTACTACTCATATTACATACTGAAAGCCCCTCTACTACTGTGTTCTCCTCACCCATCTGCCTTTTTAGGGTCAAATCATTGACTCGGGTACGTGTAGGCCTCACGCGTGACTCTCAGGATGGCATCCGAGTGTGACGTGCATCAGACAGTTGCGGTCACCATGGTGACTGCCACAGGGCGGAACACAAACGTCATTCTACACTCAAATGTCAGTCAACAGTGTCTGGCCTCGGGCTTGCATTCACCCCTCCAATCAAGACAAAGACAAAATGACAGCCAGTTTATGATCAGCATTTCACACTCCATTTCATTTGGAGTTGTTTTTGTTGTGTTTTATAGGTTTTATGGTGCATTTATAAGTACAAGTGGTTGAGCTTGTAGTTCTTTAGTGTGTTTGCGTGTCCGTGCATGTCCACAGGTTTCTCACTGCCCTTTCAGTGACCCGTGACCTCCAGTGACCCTGAGCCGTGAACTGCCCTTTCATTCCCAGCGGGCTGGTGACAGTAAGGCTAATTCCAGAGGGGGCAAGCAGGCGCCATAAAACTGTTCCCGTTTAATGATGACAAAGCACTTGCAATGCTTGTTCTCTTTTAATTGGTCTATTTTGGCCTGTTGTTTCCCTTTTTACAAGACCATGTCTGTGTGAGGCCTCAGGCACCTCTCTGGGTGTGTATTTTAAAGACTTAGCACAGGGTCATTTTAAGCAACATAATTTTCAGAATCGGTAGATCATAGTGGAGATTTCACTTTGTGCCATTCAAAGACATTAGGGATTTTTTGTGCATATTTTCATAACAATTAACGTGTATGCATGTTACCTATACTGTTACAGTATAGGCCTATATACACTCACCTAAAGAATTATTAGGAACACCTGTTCAATTTCTCATTAATGAAATTATCTAATCAACCAATCACATGGCAGTTGCTTCAATGCATTTAGGGGTGTGGTCCTGGTCAAGACAATCTCCTGAACTCCAAACTGAATGTCAGAATGGGAAAGAAAGGTGATTTAAGCAATTTTGAGCGTGGCATGGTTGTTGGTGCCAGACGGGCTGGTCTGAGTATTTCACAATCTGCTCAGTTACTGGGATTTTCACGCACAACCATTTCTAGGGTTTACAAAGAATGGTGTGATAAGGGAAAAACATCCAGTATGCGGCAGTCCTGTGGGCGAAAATGCCTTGTTGATGCTAGAGGTCAGAGGAGAATGGGCCGACTGATTCAAGCTGATAGAAGAGCAACTTTGACTGAAATAACCACTCGTTACAACCGAAGTATGCAGCAATGCATTTGTGAAGCCACAACACGCACAACCTTGAGGCGGATGGGCTACAACAGCAGAAGACCCCACCGGGTACCACTCATCTCCACTACAAATAGGAAAAAGAGGCTACAATTTGCACAAGCTCACCAGAATTGGACAGTTGAAGACTGGAAAAATGTTGTCTGGTCTGATGAGTCTCGTTTTCTGTTGAGACATTCAAATGGGAGAGACAGAATTTGGCGTAAACAGAATGAGAACATGGATCCATCATGCCTTGTTACCATTGTGCAGGCTGGTGGTGGTGGTGTAATGGTGTGGGGGATGTTTTCTTGGCACACTTTAGGCCCCTTAGTGCCAATTGGGCATCGTTTAAATGCCACGGCCTACCTGAGCATTGTTTCTGACCATGTCCATCCCTTTATGACCACCATGTACCCATCCTCTGATGGCTACTTCCAGCAGAATAATGCACCATGTCACAAAGCTCGAATCATTTCAAATTGGTTTCTTGAACATGACAATGAGTTCACTGTACTAAAATGGCCCCCACAGTCACCAAATCTCAACCCAATAGACCATCTTTGGGATGTGGTGGAACGGGAGCTTCGTGCCCTGGATGTGCATCCCACAAATCTCCATCAACTGCAAGATGCTATCCTATCAATATGGGCCAACATTTCTAAAGAATGCTTTCAGCACCTTGTTGAATCAATGCCACGTAGAATTAAGGCAGTTCTGAAGGCGAAAGGGGGTCAAACACAGTAGAAGTATGGTGTTCCTAATAATCCTTTAGGTGAGTGTATATATATATATATATATATATATATATATATATATATATATATATATATATATATACAGTCAGTGAAAAAGAAGGGACATGCTATTGGCTTCTATGGTTTTATGTATCGGGACATAATAAAAACATCTGGTCCTTGGCAGGTCTTAAAATGAGGGAAATGCAACCTCCGATAAACAACACATGACATATTACGCTGTGTCATTATTTATTTAACAAAGACTAGGCCAAAATGGAAAAGCCACAAGCTACGTACACCCTTACTGCTTCCATCGGAATTAAAAGGGTAAGTAGAAGTCAGGCACTAATCAAATGGCTTTGATTAATTGATCATCAGCAAGTGTGATCATCTCTATAAAAGCAGACGTTTTGCCAGTTCGCTGGTCTGTGTGTGTTAACACAATGCCTAGGAGGAACGATATCAACAATGATCTTAGAGAAGCAATTGTTGCTGCTATGAATCTGAGAAGGGTTATACGGTCAATTGAAGTCCATTATTCTACAGTAAGGAAGATTATTCATAAGTGGAAAACAGGCAAGACAGTTGCCAATCTTACCAGGAGTGGACGTCCCAGCAAATTCACCCCAAGATCAGACTATGCAAAACACACAAGAACTACACCTCAGACTCTACAGGCCTCAGTAAACATGTTAAATGTTAAAATTCATGGCAGTATAAGTAAAAATTAAAACAAAGGGACAAGACATGTTTGGAAGGGTTGCCAGGAGAAAGCCTCTTCTCTCTAAAAAAAAAAAAACATGGCAGCACAGCTTTGCATCTGAACAAACCCAAAGACTTCAGGAACAATGTCATTTGGACAGACGAGACCAAAGTGGAGATGTTTGGCCATAATCCACAGCGCCAAGTTAGGCGAAAACTAAACACACAAACACACCTCATTGTGTGTAAGCACAAACACCTCATACCAACTGTCTATCACGCTGATGGAGGGTTGATGATTTTGCCTTGTTTTGCAGCCACAGGACCTGGGCACCTTGCATGAACTCCTCTGTATACCAAAGTATTGTAGAGTCAAATGTGAGGCCATCTGTCCGACAGCTAAAGCTTGGTCGGAATTGGGTCATGCAACAGGACAATGATCCCAAGCACACCAGCAAATCTACAACAGAATGGCTGAAAAGGAAAATAATCAAGGTGTTTCACTGGCCCAGTAAAAGCCCAGACCTCAACCTGACTGAAATGTTGCGGTAGGACCTTAAGAGAGCTGTGCATAAACAAATGCCTGCAAACCTTGATGAACTGAAGCAATATTGTAAAGAAGAGTGGGCCAAAATACCAGAAGGATACGAGAGGCTGATACGGTCAAACAGAAAACGATTCCTTTAACTTATTGCTGCTTAAAAGTTGCTCTACAAGTAATTGAATCATAGGGTGTACCCATGTCTTGTCCATTTTGGCTGGTGTAATATGTCATTTGTTATTGTTCATCTGAGGTTGTATTTACCTAATTTTAAGACCTGCTAATGACCAGAGGATATTTATTATGTTCTAATACGTAAAGGGTGTCTTTCCTTTTCTTTACTGTATACACCTTTAAAGCAATCAGAGAACCTCTGAATATTGCTGTGAAACTAAGTCTCAGCAGGGGAGCTATTGTGACAAAAAGTAATAAGGAAACATTTCCCCAGATGCAGGAACATCTAAACAGTCTCCATCAGTTACAGAGGCCTGTTCCTATAAAGCCAGGCAGAAATTAAGACTCGTCAGTCAGAAGGGAGGTGAATATCCAAACCCTTAGCAAAAGACTGCTAGTTGTAGCACAATATGCTCCTCAGTCTTAATTCCCACCGCGTGCATTATTGTGCTGGTACTTGTGATTTCTCTACGGTCCGCTGTAGTTGTCTCCATGTATACTTTAATGGGATTGACTGTTAAACCTGTTTTCTGGTCAACACAGACCAATTCTTTTCTAGAATCTGGAAAGCCAGCGGAAAAGGGTCTTAGCAGCGGCGATGTGGGAATTCTATGTTGATTCTCAAGTTATTTATTTTACTTGTGTTTATTCCTCTATAGTGTGACTATGTGGTACTGAGACTATTGCGAGAAGCTCCTTACTGTCAAACAAGAACACACTGCTTACATTAGTTCAGTGTGAGAATTACGTTTTGGAAGCTTCTGGTGCTTTCTTTTGTATCCTCCAGAGAATGTTTATTGTTTTGTGTATTTGTTCCAGAGCAAAAAGGGAGTATGTTCATTAGTTTTAGTTGTACATAAATTGTACATACATTTACAACTGTATTTAGTTGTAAATTTCATTAGTTTTAGTTGTTGTTGTTTTTTTTGTCCATAATGTCCAGTCCTTTAGGGATGGGTCAAGGTGGTCAATTAGACTAGTCATCCAATTAATACAGTCAACTAGTTTTCTAGATTTTTGTTTTTCTCTTTAATCAACATGCTGTGTTTTTTATTGTTTTGTCATATAAATGAAAGTTAACTTTGAGAGCTCTAAAAATAAATTTTTATTCCCATAGACCCATAGGAGTTCACATTTTTATGATTATAATACAAATTAATATCATCCTAACAACCTTACACTACCCTTCAAATGTTTGGGGTCGGTACGATTTTTTATGTGTTTGAAATAAGTCTCTTATGCTCACTAAGGCTACATTTAATTTATTCCTGAATTAAAGCTGAATTTTTAGCCTCATTACTCCAGTCTTTAGTGTCACGTGATCCTTCAGAAATCATTCTAATATGATGATTTGAAACTCAAGAAACATTTCTTAATATTATCAATGTTGAAAACAGCAGTGCTGTTATATTTTTGTGGAAACCATGATATTTTTTCAGGATTCTTTGATGAATAGAAAATTCAAAAGAACACCATTTTGAAATAAAAACATTTTGTAACATTATACATGTCTTTACTGTCACATTTGATTAATTTCATGAATCCTTGCTGAACAATTTCTTTAAGAAAAAGTATAGCCTATGGTAGCATATATTGAAATGCATTCTTATTTACTTCCTTCCTTAAATTCAAATTGAATTACAACTGAATTGGAATTTAAAAGACATTCAATTCTGGTGTCCAAGAACGTGGAACGTGTTTTACTTGACAAAATCCCAGTCACCGTAGGAATGTCTGTGGGGAGTAAATGCCGGAGGTTGGGGGTGCGGGGTGGATTTGTGGTGGGTATCAGGAGACGTCTTTTCCTTCCAACACCTCATAAAATTGTAGTTTTTACCTACTTCCTGAACCTCCACTGGTTTTTCCACTTCAGTTGGTGCAAGCAGACAAAGCGAGAAGGATTCTAGAAGCATGTTCCGGTCTTAGTTAAGATGTCAATGGTGTGTGTGCTTTCTCAAGGTCAACACACCCTAATAAGAATTCACCAGGGACCACTGTTATTATCAGCTAGCAACAAAATGGCTGAGGTAAAAAAAAAAAAAGAAAAAGTAATTATTCCCAGGCATGCGATAGATAAAGACTCTCATTGCTTCCATCAAGGAAAGGATCGTTTTAGAAGGTGTTGATTTCCCAAAATGCCTCTTTTTTTGTTACCTTCAAGAGTTAATTGTGCTTTACGCTGTTGGACACCTACCGCTAGTTAAAAATCATGACATACCCTTCAGACATAACAAGCTCCGCTATGAGTTTCTGGGCAACGTCCAAGTTAAATGCCCTCTGTGGAATCCTTGATAACTGTTGAAAATCAGCCGATCGGGCCTTGGACGTGCTGTAAAACTGCAGCCATCACTCTGTGTCTGATGTGGAGGTCAGTGCCAGCAAAGCCAAAAGGGCACATCAATTTTTACAGCCCTCCTGAGGATGGGCAAGTTTCGCTCTCTCTCTCTCTATCACCTTTCCGTGTGGGGTGAGCGGACATTCGTTGTTTCTCAAGGCTGTTATTCGTATGATGTCTGATGAAGCATGTGAACAGGGCAGAAGGCCAACTTTCTGACCTGAACATGATGGCAATGGATGAATGGCAATGCTACTATTTACTTTATGGATGTCGTCTTTGGCCAGTAAATACACCTTCACCTGCATTGTGATGCTGAAAATCTCCTGCATTCTGAGTGTCCAATGTGAGTGTCAATGTCAAACTGGTAAATGACAAATATATTTATTAATTTAGTATTTAAATTATGTATTTGACATATTTTGCAATTACTGTTTAACACAACTAATATTAGTCATATTTACGTGATATGCTATATATCTATATTTGTTTTCAATCCATGTTTGGTTCAAATATGGACAAACCCAACAGCTGTGTATATATACTGTTTTTAGTGTTTATTAATATTTTGAATCAGCTTTTCTTCAATTTCTTTTAAAATTTTAGCTTCAAATTTTGTGTTATTTTAAGTTTTAGCAATTAGTTACATGCTTTTGTATAATATATATGTATATATAGATATATACATACACTACATTGCCAAAAGTATTGGGACACAATCACTTCCATGGCCACAGGTGTATAAAATCTAGCACCTAGGCATGCCGACTGCCACAACAAACATTTGTGAAAGAATGGGTCGCTCTCAGGAGCTCAGTGAAAACTAACGTGGTACACCTGTGCAATAAGTACATTTGTGAAATTTCCTCACTACTCCACTGTCAACTGTTAGTGGTATTATAACAAAGTGGAAGCAATTGGGAACAACAGCCATGAAGTGGTAGGCCACGTAAAATCACAGAGCGGGATCAGGGCATGCGCAGAAGTTGGCAACTTTCTTTTCAATAGCTACAGACCTCCAAACCTTGTGTGGACTCTAGAGCAGTGGAGACGTGTTCTCTGCAGTGACGAATCACACTTTTCTGTCTGGCAATCCGATGGAAAAGTCTGGGTTTGGTGGTTGCCAGGAGAACGGTACTTGTCTGACTGCATTGTGCCAAGTGTAAATTATTACACAATGGGGATTATGGTGTGGGGTTGTTTTTCAGGGGTTGGGCTTGGCCCCTTAGTTCCATTGAAAGGAACTCTTTATGCTTCAGCATACCAAGACATTTTGGACAATTTCATGCTCCCAATTTTGTGTTACCTTTGTTTTTTGATTAACATTAATGACAGATTTCCCAGCAACTGGTTTATTAGTTTGCTGTGACTTTAAGATCTGCCGTTGCCGAACATGACATGGATATGACGCACTGTCACGCGCAGCTCGTTTTCTCACAACTCTTTAAGCTCATTTAAGACATAATTTAACTCTTTTAAGGCTGCTCTTGTGAGAATATTCGACAAAACTGGCATTTTGGCACAATTCTGCGTGTTATTGTTTGTTCAAGCGTGAAAGAGAATTTGATTGTGTACAGTTAGTGCACTCCATTTGATTATCAGACATTATCAGACGCTATTGGTTCGTGTCCTACTTTCCAGCCTAGGAGTTTTGCAAACTCAGCCAATGCCAGCCAATCCTTCAGCTTTCTTTTTGGCAGCACAAGGACGAAGCGATGGCTTAGACAGCTTCAGGGGACAGCAGAGCCGGAGAGAGATAAGAGAACAAAAACAAACAGAGCTGAGGAAGAGGAGGGGGGGACGAGAGGACGACGATGAAGAAGAAGGAGAGAAAGTTGTCAGAGATCAGGGTGACCCTGAGCCGCACAGAATCATCTCCTGCCAAAATCTAGAGAAAGGAAACCAGGCCACCTTGTAATGTTTGCGCACGGCAGTCGGGCACGATGTCAAATCTAGAGGCGAACGCGGACGTGCTCATGTTCTGAAGGGATTGTCTTTGAAAGGGCTGATACTCAATCTAAATTTGCTCTAAACAGAGAACAACTATGTATTCTACCTGAAACTGTTGCTTGTGTTAGGCTTTAGAGCTTCAGATGGTTCCTCGAAAAGATGTCATGTCCGCCCTTGGTCACCATTTACTTTCATTGAATAGAAAAGCAGCAGCATTAAAGAGGATAGCACATCCACAAATTAAAACAAAAATCTGTCAAAGTGGTAGTTGCGTAGCTGTCAACGGAGGGACAGAAAGCTCAGATTTCATTAAAATTATCTTTATTTGTGTTACAAAGATGAACGAAAGTCTTATAGGTTTGGAACGGCATGACCTATTTATTTTTTTATGTTTGACATGCTAAAAACATTCAGAGCATTTTTTTGCTTGTTTGTAAGACTAGTCACCCTGATGTTCCTTTGTTTGAGTGTCCCTATAATCAGAACAGGTGACGTTTCTGCCAGCTGACTGGTTACAATGGCATCGTTTTCTTAAAAGCAGAGTCCGCTGCCCTCCTCCCGACAGCGTGGATGACCTCTCGCATGGGTCTTTTGTTGGTACAGTGCCTAGAGAATACATCTATTTGCATTTTACAATTGTTTAACAAATAGTCACCCGTGGCAGGCTATTATCCCCCACTGTGACCCCAACACACACAAACACACACACACAGCTGTGGCCTGGCACACAGGGGTTTGTTCTCACTTATGCTGGAGAGAAACCAGAGACACGAGATACATCTGTGAGACTAATTGAAGCGATAGATAGATAGATAGATAGATAGATAGATAGATAGATAGATAGATAGATAGATAGATAGATAGATAGATAGATAGATAGATAGATAGATAGATGATAGATAGATAGATAGATAGATAGATAGATAGATAGATAGATAGATAGATAGATAGATAGATAGATAGATAGATAGATAGATAGATAGATGTTGAGTCAAGGACTGTGTCTTTGCAATGGTTTATGTAAATGGATTGTTTGTCTCATTAAACTCGATTTTACTTGTCTGCTTTCAGTAGATAATTCTCAGGTAAATTCAGGGGGCAGTTCAAATGAGTCAAGACTTTATTTTCCATAACTCATTAGAGAAAATGTAAATTTTTCCGACTGACTCTTTTGAAAATAAAGTGTGGTGGTTGTACTACAGGAAAACTTTATTGCTCAGAGGTCGCTATGAAAATCTTGTTGGTAGAATTTGTTCTTTTGATTGCAGGCAAATCTGAAAAGTAGGAGACTAAAGGGGCGTTCCATTTGACAGGGTCCCTGAGCACGGTATATCAGGTGAAGTGGACTTCGCTGACAATAATCGCTCATTTGGAATGCCCTGCAAAGTCAAATATCGTAATTTACTTTACTTTCAAATTTAAAATCATATAATAGTCCTATATATATATATATATATATATATATATATATATATATATATATATATATATATACACAGTGGCATGAAAAAGTATGTGAACCGCTTGCAGAATCTGTGAAAATGGGAATAATTGTAACTAAATAAGAGGGATCATATAAAATGCATGTTATTTTTTATTTAGTACTGTCCTGAATAAGATATTTTACATAAATTTTTTTTACATATAGTCCACAAGACAAAAAAATAGCTGAATTTATTAAAGTAACCCTGATAAAAAGTTTCTGAACCATTGATTCTCAGTGCTGTGTGTCGTTCCCTGGATGATCCACGGCTGTTTTTTTTGTTTTGTGATGGTTGTTCACGAGTCCCTTGTTTGTCCTGAGCAGTTCAACTGCCCAATGTTCTTCAGAAAAATACTCCAGGTCCTGCAAATTCTTCAGTTTTCCAGCCTCTTTTTCATATTTGAACCGTCTCCAGCAATGACTATGATTTTAAGATCCATCTTTTCACACTGAGGACAATTGAGGGACTCAAACACAACTAATAAAAAAGGTTCAAACATTCACTGATGCTCCAGAAGGAAACACAATGCATTAAGAGCCGGGGGTTGAAAACTTTTGAACAGGATGAAGATGTCAAAATTTTTCTTATTTTGTTTAAATATCTTTTTTTTTTCATTTAGTACTGCCCTTCAGAAGCAACAGAAGATACTTGCATGTTTCCCAGAAGACAAATTAAGTACAATTTACCTTGATTTTCAAATTCAATAGGTTTTCACCCCCCGGCTCTAACCCTAACCTAATAAAAGGATTATTAGGAACACCATACTAATCCTGTGTTTGCCCCCCTTTCGCCTTCAGAACTGCCTTAATTCTACGTGGCATTGATTCAACAAGGTGCTGAAAGCATTCTTTAGAAATGTTGGCCCATATTGATAGGATAGCATCTTGCAGTTGATGGAGATCCACATCCAGGGCACGAAGCTCCCGTTCCACCACATCCCAAAGATGCTCTATTGGGTTGAGATCTGGTGACTGATGCCCAATTGGCACTAAGGGGCCTAAAGTGTGCCAAGAAAACCTTGTACCTCCACACCATTACACCATCCATGTTCTCATTCTGTTTATGCCAAATTCTGACTCTACCATCTGAATGTCTCAATTTTGGTGAGCTTGTGCAAATTGTAGCCTCTTTTTCCTATTTGTAGTGGAGATGAGTGGTACCCGGTGGGGTCTTCTGCTGTTGTAGCTCATCCGCCTCATGGTTGTGCGTGTTGTGGCTTCACAAATGCTTTGCTGCAAACCTCAGTTGTAACGAGTGGTTATTTCAGTCAAAGTTGCTCTTCTATCAGCTTGAATCAGTCGGCCCATTCTCCTCTGACCTCTAGCATCAACAAGGCATTTTCACCCACAGGACTGCCGCATACTGGATGTTTTTCCCTTTTCACACCATTCTTTGTAAACCCTAGAAATGGTTGTGCGTGAAAATCCCAGTAACTGAGCAGATTGTGAAATACTCAGACCGGCCCGTCTGGCACCAACAACCATGCCATGCTCAAAATTGCTTAAATCACCTTTCTTTCCCATTCTGACATTCAGTTTGGAGTTCAGGAGATTGTCTTGACCAGGACCACACCCCTAAATGCATTGAAGCAACTGCCATGTGATTGGTTGATTAGATAATTGCATTAATGAGAAATTGAACAGGTGTTCCTAATAATCCTTTAGGTGAGTGTATATATACACACACAGTCACAAAACACACAGTATGTATCAATCTAATAAATATAATCAAAGCATTGTATTAGTCTATTAGTTTTAGTTTTAGTAGTTTATTTACTATTATTAGTTTATTGCATAGACTACTGTATATTTAATTGACTATTAACAGATTTGAAGTTGTAGCCTACTGTCACTGCCATTCAATAATATGAATATACATTTTGATTTGGTTAACTGTATATGTGTTCTTAATAATTGTCTTAATAATTGTAGCGGTCTCATAGCACGAGCAGCTGCGTAGTAAACATTCCTGAGGTAAATAAAGTAAAATAAAAAATGACAGCGCCTCAGCTGCTTCTCAACACTTTTACTTTGTTTACATATTCATATGCAAATGTAGCATTCATTGCCATTCATTCATAAATACTCTAGTTTGTATAATAATAACAATATTTATGAATACTCAAATGCACACATAAACTCCAACACAGAGCCGTTTAAAAACTCTGCTCCATTGTTAGTTCAGAGTGGTGACACGATGCGCAATGACAGTTGGGTGATTTTCGCTCTCCACTTCCTGTAAAGTGATGTATCGATGTTCCCTTATACCCTATGCCGTTCGCAGTGCCCTTTGAACTGAACATGTTCGCTCCCTTCGGATTGGAATCTCATTTAAGATGGCGGAATACCGTGTGAAGTCCACTTCGCAGTCCACTTACGGTCGAATGGAACACACCTTGAGACTCAATTTGGTCTCCATTTAATCTGATTGCTGTCAAGGAGAAACAATTGTGATATTTGAGTTTGTTGATATTTGATAAATTAAAACAAAATGAAGCAAACGTCCAGATAGTAAGATCAGATTTACAGATATCGGACCACCACTTCAGGCTCATTGTCGGACCACCATCATATTTTAAACTTGCCTGATCATTAATAGAAAAATATTGATTATTATTACAATACGAAGTAAGTGAAATAAGAAGTACATATGAATGATCAAAACTTAGGGATGACCAAAATGCTGCCGAATCTGTCCCCTGTGCACCAGCCTTTTATGTGGGATGTCTCAACTTTCAACCTTGCACAATTCTACTTTGCAAAATTTGTATAGCTTGAATTACTTACAATGAATGTGATGTTCGTTGTCGGAAGTTTTAGTTAGCGAATCGCACAGGCTATTTTCCCTTATCAAAAGGGCGGGGGTCGACTGCGGTCTTTTCAAAACTACGGGGGTCATGATCCCCCTGTCCCCTGTGTCAACGGTGCGCCTGGGGATAAGTTCACAATCTGATTGGTCGGCTTTTATGACGTATTGCCTATTTTGAGATGGAACTTACTGAACATCCAAAACAAGGCTATGTGTTGTGTGTGCATAGCCTGCATATGATGGTATTTTGACCAGCTGAGAACTCGTGAAGAGCTTATAAAATGTGTAAAGGAGTCAAAACAGCGGCAGGAATGTCCGTCACACACACAAACACAAACAATGATCTTCCGCGAGGAGTCGCCTGTACTGAACTGTGATGGGCAGACTCACAACTATGCATTCTGTCCTTTTTAGGGTCTCATCTTCCTGTTTTTGGCTTGTTTACATTTTTTTGGTCCGTGTTGTATTCATATACCATTTGAACTTCACCAGAGTTTTTTGGTGCGCACCAGGGTTCGGACGGCAGCGTTCACACGTGTTCAAATGAACTGCACTAACAGAGCAATCGCACCAGGGTTCGCTTTAATGTAACCATATATGCCAAGTGTGAACACATCCTTAAAAATCCCTCAAACTGTACTCTGCGATCTTAATATGACATAATGTCCACATTCCTGTGCGCATTCATTTTAAAGCTCTGTACTTTTACTGTATGTCAACAAGTGTCTCATTTGCGACTATTTTTATTCTCTTAATAATTTTAGGAGAAACATCAGACAAAGTTGACACTTAAAGGGCAACCTCTGAACAATAAAAATGTCCTCCAGGTGGCCATAAAAGCATGGAGTTTGATCCCAAAGTGCAGATGAGGGGAGGTTTTGTGTATCCGGCATTGGCGGAGTTAATGTGAGTGGTTAATCTGGGTCCGGCTTTAATTAGTTGGACAGTTTTATTGCAGTTGTCTGCTCAGCTTCCTGTGTAGTCCCTGCACAGCGGACATTGGGCGGTCCGAGACAATCTGAGTGCTTTGGACATGACATTCTGTGTGTGTGTGTGGATACTGTTGTTTTTGTGTTTACTGGAATTCCCTCAGGGCCAGAACAGGTTGCAGCTGTATAGAACATTGCCAGAGTTGTTGAGACATTAGAAGTGTGTGTATGTGTGTGTGCGTGTGTAAGTTCACTCTGTTTGTGTTAAGACAGCTGATGCATGAAATGGAACTCAGGTAAGCGCTGGGGCCCGCGGCTGTCTCATGTCTTCCGCCAAGTGATTTTACTCTGGCGCATTGATTTTTGTTCCTCACAAGCTCACAGCCGGCAAAAAGAATCAGCTGACCGACAGAGTCCTGACGTTTGACAGGTTAAACCCTTTGAAAGAGAACATGCAGTGAGTGTTACATTACAAAGACCAGCAGACACACAAACAAACCAGCGGTGCACATTTTTTAATCAAATATTTTATTATATTGCATGCATTTATTATTCTTGTGATATAATGTAATATATAATTATAACATTCAATTAATTATTTGAAAAATTATTAATCAATTGTTTTTACTTAATTTTGACGGTTAAGTTGCAATTTGTTGTAATTTATATTATAATCATTTATTTATTATAATATACCAATATTCAATTATTTTATTTTTGATCATTGTTGAAGGTAAAAAAGTCATTTTATCATTCTCTCATTTATCCAAACTCATGTTGTTCAACATGTATTACTTTTCATATTCAACCAATCCATTTTTTAATTTATTTATTTAATAGTTTAGGGTTCAAAGATTTTGTATAGCATCAGAGAACTTGTAATATACCATGTATTTTGACGCTTTTTTCTCTCTTTTAGAACTCAACAGCATCCTGTCTCCATTCAAATCCCTTGTTTTAAGCAGTGTTGGGAGTAACGCACTACAAAGTAATGCGTTACTGTAATTCCACTACTTTTAGGGGTAACACGCATGTAACTAAATATTTTTTTAAATCAAGTTACGCAATTAAAATTACTGAAATTTAAATTAGTTTGTTACTTGCGTTAATCTCTTTTGTGAACGCTTGCAGACAGGAAGCTCAAATCTGTCGGAAATGGGCCGGACTAGCCTAGAAATCTAGACGCACCCTAAAGGCAACATATTTAATTTGCAGCCAGGGCGTCTAGCAACTCTCCGTTGGCTTGCGAGCTGGAAAAACCAAACTCTAGTCAGGCCAATCACATCGTGTATAGAGTCGGTGGGCGGGCTCGACATAATGACGGCAGCGTTGCCGCGTGCTACTTGAAAACAAAGAAGCTGACGAACAGCGGTCTTTCGAATCGGCTTTGGTCGCGACTCTGGAAGAATTTTTGTTAAGCTTTTCTTTGAGAAAAGAACAAAGAACGGCACTGAAGATGTGTTCAGAGTTTTGCGGACCAGATACGCCAAAAGTTTAATCTATCAACTAGCTCCGCTTCACCTTCTTCGTTGCTTTGGTTGGTTGCAGCGCTATCCTATTGCGTGCAGAGGGAATTTGAAAGACAACCGTTTATCTTGCCCCTCGGATTGAGCCAATGGTGAGTTCCCAGACCCAACATCTTGATGTGGGTCTGGCTTGTCAGGCTAGTGTCCAACAGCTTATCAAAATTCTCGGCCCGAGTCCAACTGGAGCCTGTGTTTAAAAAAAAAAATGTATCTTCCCTATTACACATTGTTGCAGCCATTAAAATAGTTCAGTTTTGTTTTTAATGTCAAAGTAGTTATATTTTATTCTGTGTCTTTTTTTGAGCATTTTTTCGCTTGTTAAATTAAAGTTTTTATTTTTTAAAGTGACGACCAAGCGGCTGACAGGGAGTTAACCCAATGCTTTAGCCTCTCAAATCAACACTTGACTTGTCTTGCCTATAATAAAATCCATAGATATAAAACACTTCAAGCATCACAGTGTTAGTTTAAACATTTATCCTACTATCACCACCACCACAGTAAAAAGGCATTTTTGATAAGTTGAGGTAGGCTGATCGTAGGCGCTCGCAAATGAAACGGGCTACACAATCTATTAATTAAAAAAAATGTAAAATTTAAAAATGCAGATTTTCACCTTACACCTCTCCGCAAAATTAATATAAATCTGATCTTCAATTCCCGCGCTATATGCACATTTAACGGAGTTCACGTCAACGAAAGCAACCGGTGTGAGCTGCATTTTATTCATCAGCTCATTTCCAGTTCAAAGACCGCAATAGGAGAAAGAACGACCTAAGCACTGGTGAAATCATTTAGTCTCATTCGTTTTAATGAAGATGATTGTGTTTTTGAGCATCTGAGACTTACTTCACTTGCGGCAGTTTACGTGTTGGCTTGCTACTCATTTGCGGCGATGGGTGTTACAGTAGTGCGTTCATATCTGGCTACAACATGTCATATAGAGCCTATAACACGCTCTCACACGTTTATTTTCTAACAATTTGCCAGAAGTAAAATTTACACATGTGGTTTAAACAACCAGATGCATTCCCGCTTTTCCAGTTTCGCCTAAAATGTTGAATGAAAAATTATGTTTATTATGTTTGATTGTTCAGTACTGTTCATATTTACATTTAAAAAGCAGACATAAAAGTAACTTAAAAGTTATTTTCCCTAGTAACTATTTACTTTTGATAAACATGTAATTGGTAAAGTAATTCAATTACTTTTAAAAGAAGTAACTAGTAACTGTAACTAATTACTAATTTTCAGTAACTTGCCCAACACTGGTTTTGAGCAGCATAAACATTCATCAAAATATCTCCATTTGTAAGGTTGAGTACATTTTAATTAAAATTTTTGGGCAAAGCTTTTCTGTTTCTCATTTTCTTCCTCTACAAAATGTAAGAGTTACACCTGCTGGTAAAATGAGGACACAAGCCCCATCCAGACCCCATAAGTGAGACCTGCAGCTTGTGTCAACCAGCAGAGCATTCTGGGAACTCTGAATAATAAGTGTTTAGTCCTGATCAATGGGAGCCTCCGCGCTGTTAGTGGCAAAATCAATACAGTTTTCTTTGCTATTACAATAGGCTGTCTTGTTGCAAATTAGCTCTAAAACAGAGTTGTCTGGAAGAGCTGTCGAAGCAGAGCAACCTGCAGAAGTTCAGAGTAATGAAGAGGTCAACAGCTTCCATTACTGCTGCTGTCTGCAGTGAGGAAACCCTGTCAGGATGCAGCACAGTCATTACTTTCACTGCTCAGTGTGGAATAAAGACCAACAAACATTCAAGTCATTAAAGGCAACCAGAATTGCACTTTGCAACCATTTTACTACTGTAATTTCATATTTAATACTGTTCAAAAGTGTGGCGTCGGTAAGATGTATTATTGTTTCTAAAAGAAGTCTCTTATGCTCACTAAAGCACTAAAGTCAGTCACATGATCCTTCAGAAATCATTTTTTAGGATTCTTTGATGAATAGAAAGTTCAATAGAAAAGTGTTTATTTGAAATATAATTTTTTTGTATAATATATAGCATATATATAATATAGTGCCTTATTTTAACGATCTGAGTGCATGGTCTGAAGCGAATGTCGCAGGTGCACTTAGGGCATGTCCGAATTTGCTAGTTTAACGCCTGAAAAAACGGTTGCCGCATGGAGAATGGTCGGAGCATGGTCCAAAAGGGTTGTACCTAGTCTCTTAATGAGTCATGGGTGTGTTTTGGATGTAACATTCTATAAACCAATCAAAGTCTCATCTCCCATTCCCTTTAAAAGCCAGTTGCACTCACACCATGGTGTATTCGCTATTTACATGGCGGAATTTGCGAGCGGAAAGACCGAATATAAATATATATATATTAATATTTAAAAATGTTTGTGTGCTGCTGTGTATCCCTGAGTGTGTAATAAGCAGTGGCATCGGATTGGGGGTAAAACCTGTACTGATTATCAGGGCCCCAAGGGGAGAGAGGGCCCTTGAAAAGTCTGAAATATATTTTAACTTGGAACAAAGGGGTCCATCAGGACTGCCTATGCATAGGGCCCGGGATCTTGTGCTACGCCCCTGGTAATAAGCACCGTGTACGCACGTTGTGTACACGCCTATAGGCGCATATTACTAATGTGCCCTTTAAATAACACAAAATATACTGCGCTATTGACTTTAGACCAGGTTTTTGTTGGTCAATGGCGCAGTCATTTTCAGTTGCCTCAAAATAGCAATGGGCCAACAATGCGCCTGAACACACCTTGTTTTCATGGGCGAACAGATGGGCGCGAGTGCATTTGCTATTTAAACAATGTGGTGCTGGACGTGAAAATGATAACTGTGTCGGGCTGAAACTTGCAAAAAAACACTTGCGTCGCGCCTGGCGTCACATTGCGCCGGGTGTATGATAGGGCCCTATAAAGGTCTTTGCTGTCACTTTTGACCATTTTAATGGATCTTTGCTAAATAAAAGTGTTAAAAGGATAGTTCACCCAAAAATGAAAATGTTGTCATCATTTACTTAAACAATTGACGGTAGCCATTGACTTCAAAATTACTATGACTCAATGGTACTCAATAGTCAATGGCTACCGTCAACTGTCTGGCTGCCAACATTCAAGAAAGAATATCATACATAGTTGGAACAACTTGAGGGTGAATAAATTATGACAAAATTTTAATTTGGGGGTGAACTAGCCCTTTCATTTCTTAAAAAAAAAAAAATCTTACAGAGGCCAAAATATTGAACAGTGCTGTATTTCTTTAACTTCCATTTTTCCAAGTTTAAAAAATTTTTTTTTAGAATTAAAATATTTAGGACGAGACTCGATTTTATCCATCAGGTTTCGATTGGTTAATGAAAATATATAATTGTGAAATATAACTGGCTATGACATTATTGGTTAATAATTCCTTCATTTCATCAACAGAAGAATTTCTCTGACTACGTACATTTTGATAAAGAAAAAAAAAAAAACACTTTCTCTTTAGAATAATGTGCACTAATGAATCAAATCATATGTATTAAAACTAAGGACATTTTATAGCCTTTTAAGACAATATGACATCTCGAGTGAAAAGTCTATAAAATGTAAATGATGGAAATGAGATTTTCTGTTCACATCTTCCCTCTTAATCAAATGAAACATTCGTGTGTCGTGAGCTCATGAATCAAACTGCAGTCAGAGAGTTCAGCTCACTGTGAGAGCCCGTTCTCCAGCGGAGTGACCTTTAACGCACGCTCCTCAGTCTCACTGGATCATTTTCCCTTGAAGAGATCTATCAGGATTCTATGTATGAGTTTATGAGGCTGAGATGAGAACCGTTTTGTCTGAGAAGTAGACAATACTAAACACTAAAAAGTGCATTATTTCTCTCTTTTTCTGTCTGAAGGGGTAAAAAAAATATAGCTTGTTGCTGCAGACATTAGCTCACGTACACTATATTGCCAAAAGTATTGGGACACACACCTCCAAATCATTGAATTCAGGTGTTCCAATTACTTCCATTGCCACATGTGTATAAAATCTAGCACCTAGGCATGTAGACTGCTTCTATAAACATTTGTGAAAGAATGGGTCACTCCCAGGAGCTCAGTGATTTCAAGCATGGTACCGTGATAGGTTGCCACCTGTGCAAGTCCATTTGTGAAATTTCCTCACTACTAAATATTCCACGGTCAACTGTTAGTGATATTATAACAAAGTATTAGCAACAATTGGGAACAACAGAAACTCAGCCACGAGAGTGGGGTCAGCGCATGCTGAGGCGCACAGTGTGCAAAAGTCGCCAACGTTCTGCAAAGTCAATAGCTGCAGACCTCCAAACTTCGTGTGGCCTTCAGATTAGCTCAAGAACAGTGTGTAGAGAGCTTCATGGGATGGGTTTCCATGCTGCATCCAAGCCTTACATCACCAAGTGCAATGCAAAGCGCCGGATCCAGTGGTATAAAGCATGCCGCCACTGGACTCTAGAGCAGTGGAGACGTGTTCTTTGGAGTGACGAATCACGCTTCTCTGTCTGGCAATCCGATGGACGAGTCTGGGTTTGGCAGTTGCCAGGAAAACGGTACTTGCCTGACTGCATTGTGCCAAGTGTAAAGTTTGGTGGAGGGGGGATTATGGTGTGGGGGTAGTTTTTCAGGGGTTGGCCATGGCCCCTAAGTTCCAGTGAAAGGAACTCTTAATGCTTCAGCATACGAAGACATTTTGGACTATTCCATGCTCCCAACTTGGGAACAGTCTGGGGATGGCCCCTTCCTGTTCCAACATGAACAAGGTCCATAAAGACATGGATGAGCGAGTTTGGTGTGGAGGAATTTTAATAGTCCTGACCTTACACCTATAGAACACCTTTGGGATGAATTAGAGCAGAGACTGCGAGCCAGGCCTTCTTGTCCAACATCAGTGCCTGACCTCACAAATGCGCTTCTAGAAGAATGGTCAAAAATCCCCATAAACACACTCCTCAACCTTGTGGAACGCCTTCCCAGAAGAGTTGAAGCTGTTTTAGCTGCAAAGGATGGGCAAACTCCATAGTAAACCCTACCGATTAAGAATGGGATGTCACTAAAGTTCATGTGCATGTAAAGGCAGGCATCCCACAACGTTTGGCAATATAGTGTATTTTGTGGGGTTTGGATAACTGTGATGCAAATAAAATCAATGGGAGCATGAATTGAACATGAGCATGAAATTAACGTTTTAAAACATATTATCACAGTAATGTCAAATCCTGGTCCATTCAGATCTTTTGCAACCCTTTTGTTTCTTTGTGTCTTAGTCTCTGAGGAAGGATTAGGGTCAGTGGCAAAAATGGTTCAATGCATGTGCGTGTGATCCCTATCGTCTCACTGCCTGATAAATATGACCTTGCTGTGACCTTTTCATGCAGCTCAACCCCAGCATGCAGAGGACAGACATGATTTTTCAGATTCAGGCACTGCAATGATCTTCCATTATTAGTGTTTAGTATAATGCAGGCAATAGTGAAACGTTTTGAAATGTCTTAAAGGGATAGTTAAAAAAAATTATAATTCTCACCCGCATTTCAAACCTGTATGACTTTTCTTTCTTCTTTCTTCCAATATAAGGACAATTAATTTAAAAAAAAAAGCAAAATGACAAGAAAGTCTTTTGAAGTCATATGATAACTTTAGGTCAGTGGTTCTCAACCCTGTTAAGGCAGGGCTGGTGCTGGTTCAGAGCCAGAGCCTAGTTTCAAATCAGTTCTTTGTCTTTCCAGACCCAAAGCACCAGATTCGAACCAGGAAAAGTGGTTCTTAAGTAGCACCAAAACATTGCTGGGCTAAAAGTAAAAACCGCTTGCGTCAGGGGCTGGGGGTGGGGTTACCGTGCACAAACTTGTGACTGCCATTTTTGAAATAGCAGCTAATGGAGCTAATAGTGGTTAGTTTGGAATCTCCGTCTATACAAATCACGGGGAGCTCCGATGCATCTCGAACAAGCCTGGTGTGTTTGTTTCCCGCTGTCTTGTTGCTGAGAAAGATGAGACGTATACAGTGACGTAAGACTGGCTCTGTGGTGGCTCTCTAGCCCGTGGAAAGGCAAACCGATTCTTAGAAGGCTTGTGAGTCGAACCAACTCCGAACTGGCTCTAGCACTGGCTCTTAACTAGCACCTGATTCATCCGGTGGAAAAAGGGTATCTGTGAGTTGAACTAGAGAACCAGTTCAGACCGTATCCATGAAGTGTAGGAAAAGAGATGCACAAATGCATTCACGAATCAGACATCTGTACTGCTATGATTTAAAGTATTAGCGACAGATGTTTTGTGGCGTAAATCTGATGGATTATCAAAAAATGTAGGGCATGGACTTGGTTCTATCCATCAGTTGTTAATTAGATTTTGAGATGGAGGTGTTGCACTCAAAAATGGAGATAAATCTGAAAGCCAGCTGCAATTCCAGTGTCATTTTACAGGAAGATCAAGTTATGACACTTTGATTAGAAATTAAGAATAAAAAATGAGACCTGCACAAATGGATCATTCACAATAAGATCAATTTAGTAAATAGATTGCGTAAATTTTCATTTGATGCTGGCATTAATTCTCCTTTTCTTTTTGGACCACTTTTATGGTACTTTTAAGGTGCATTTTGGAGCTCGAGAACCACTTTTTGTGTTCCCCAGAAGAGGGAAACTCATACGGGTTTGGAGCGACATGAGGTAGAGTAAATGATGACAGAATGTTCCTTTTAGGCTGAACAATTCCCATGACACCTCAATCTTACAGAGCTCATATTCAGATCACAAAACCCACCGCACTATCTCTCTCTCTCTTCCTTATGCATCTATTATTCATCCAGGCTTTCTCTCAACGCAGCACCTCGTACTGCCAAAACACTCGTGCTAATAAGGCTCATAGCTTTCCTCGATGATTATGTGTGACAGCTTGGTCAGGAATTAGCCTCACTTTCACCCCTCTGAGAGGCACAGAGTGCCTGTGGCGCCCCGCGGTCAGTCTTCTGACACTCCCAAATGGAGTCAGGCCCGAGAACTGCCTGGATCCAGCACAGCCAGCCTCCTGCGCCCGAGGTCTGGCCCGTTGTGTTTGTTCAGCAGACATTTTAACCTTCATCTCAGAACAATAAAACAAGAATAGAGCGAATGCTTGCGTGTGAAAGAGAGAGACGGTGGGGGTATTTGACACATCTCCTTAAGCCACTGTGTGCTTTATTATCTTTGGCAGGCCTTATTGGTCGTGCTAATCAAGTGAACGATTTGCCACCCTCATTCCAGGCAACTGACAAATGCATTACGAACCGAAGGGAACGTGCGACCTTGAACGTGTCACCTGCAAACCAGCTGGCGCTCTCTCCGCCAGCAGGAAACGACCTTTCGGAGGTCAATAAACTAAATAATTCACAAAGGTTATTCACTTTGCGCTGAATGCACAACAAATCTGTAACTCCTTTGCAGCTGGAGTGGGTTCATAACGCGGATCCAGTTTCGATCACGTTCATGACACAGGACATATGCTCGATTTCTCTGCCCTCTCAGACTACAAACATGAAGACTTCATGAATTATTCAAACATGGCTTTGATGTGAAACATTTAGTGGCATTTGATAACAGGGCGTTTATGATGTGTACACTAACTTCACAATTTTGGCCGAGATGATGTGAGGCTTGGCACTAATGTCTGTGCCAACAAATTATGATCATTGAAGTTATCAGTGTACAGCTGCGAGCCTCTCCAGATCACACACGATTCCCATCTGCATGAGGTAAGAGTGTCAAACTTCATGCTTTAAAGGTTACATTAAGAATGGAAACATCAACGGTGGCAGCCAATGAGAGGAAAAAACGCCAGCAATTCACACTAGGACCGAAAACACGGTTGCTACTGTTAACTGCCAATAATTCACTATTATCGCTAGCCAATTGTTATATCTGAGTGGTAAATATCTTCCGTATCCACATATCAGAATCTTTATCAGTAGGGTTACCTAAATGCAACTAAAGCAAAACAAATGGCAAGAACGATAACTATAGTGATAAATATATTAGCATCCACACTAATGAATGATAATGTTCTGTTTATTGTAGGCACACACTTCAGTTTGTCCATCTGCCGCTTTATATGAGTAGATTGGTAGATGGTAGATTCTGTTTAGCTGTCTGAAAGTGATTCCAACAATAAGATTCCTCTGTGTCATTATCATTAAGTATTATAAGTCAATGAAACTATTATCCGTTTTGTTGGACTTGATATTAAAGGTTCAGTGTGTAGTATTTATGAGGATCTATTGACAGAAATGCAATATAATATCCATAACTATGTTTTCAGTGGAGTATAAAAAACTTACTTAATGTACCGTTATGTTTTTATTACCTTAGAATGAGCCATTTCTATCTACATAAACCGCGTGTCCCCTTACAGTGAAATCGTCATTTTGCGCCGCCATGTTTCTACAGTAGCCCTAAACAGACAAACTTCTCTACAGAGCGCTAGTCACTCTCTGCTCTCTCCGACGACTACATTTTTGTCCTGTGTCGGCCCCTGTAACTTCTCTATGTGCTCCGAAAAGGAGGCGTGAGCGTTGGGGGGTGCACACAACCACAAAATTACATACTGCACCTTTAACTACTTACCAGAGATCCAGTGATCCATTGATATTGACATGCCGCCAGGAATCTTGTTTCCTGATATCTATATGAGCCCGATTTCAACGCTGGGGAAATACATAAAACAAATTTGCCTGTGAACACTTCATATAAAAACAATATAGGTAGGTCTAAATCCGGGTGATTGCTTATATCAATGTTATATTTATTGTTATATCGTCCAGCCCTAAAACTTGTATAGTTTTTGTCAGTGTTTATTTAAAAACATCCAATTATTGCAGAATATAAGATGGTAAATATTTCACTGATGAGTTGTCAATACAATATATAGGGTATGATTTTACCCCAAAATTCAACATATTGACACAAAATGTTGACTGCAAATCCACATTTCGCTGCCTGGAGTCCAGTTGTTTCTGTGAATTGCAGCAATTCATTTGCTTCTCTTTTCTGTAGCTTTTGGCAGTCTGTAAAAATATACCTCATATTTCTTGTCAAATCTATTTGTACAGTCAACCTCGAAGCTCTTTCCCATTTTAGATCAGTTATGTGTGTTTTTTGTGGCATTCACGCTGAAAACCAAGTCTTTTTGCCACTCAGTGGCCAGTTGCCACTCACTGTTGACACTCCAGGCCGATACATACCATACCGTTAATCGGATGTGTTTGGTTAAATAATGGAAAAATCAGTTTTTATGTGCCAGTGTAAATGCAGCCTACAACCCAAAGTATACTTCAGGTTTGACGTGAACACTTAGCAGTCGACACATGCGTATTGGACAATTTCATCTTTGTCAATTTGTGCTCTTTCTCTTCACACGTTATGGCTGATAAAAAGGTCTTTGTGCTCTTTTAAACTAAAGCTTTGATTATTTTTTAAACCAATAGGTTGTTATTGTCATCTGCAGTATTGCTGAGTTAGACGCGTTCCTGGGTCAACATATTTTGTTGATCCTAGAATTGAATCCTAACCTCCTCCCTACCCCTAAACCTAACCCTACCCATAAATTATCCCTATAACACTGTAGAAGCACCTAACCCTGGTTGTAAGCCTAAACTGTAAACTTGTCTCTCTAAATCTGATTGGTTGACTGGAATGTTGTTCCTGGATCAACATGTCGCACTTGGTGAAATCAGATTCTGCAGTCTGCATTTTCGTGACGTAACTATGCTTTGACTGTCTGGAAGAAGTCTGCTGTGCACATCGAGGACACATATTGACCACAAAGGGGTGCTCGTGGGTAGGGTTGGGTATAATTTTAACTTTATCCGATTCCACTTATCGATTCCCAGTTTAGATTCCAATGTAGTAAAAAACAACAACAACAAAAGTCAAACATTAATTTATCAAATCAAACCATGTTTATTTTCTGTGCCATTAGTTTCAGCTCAAATAACAACAAAAAAACAGCACTAGGCTACATAAGAAATAAGCTGCTCAGCTACACGTTAAAATTTTTTTTATTAAAGTTAAATAAAAATACACAACACTTGTTAGTTGCAACTAAAAGTGCATAGGACTTGCTTTTAAAGGTCCCATGGCATGAACATTTCATTTTATGAGTTTTTTTTACATTAATATGAGTTCCCCTAGCCTGTATATGGTCCCCAAGTGGCTAGAATTTTTGATAGGTGTAAACCGAGTTCTGGCTGTCTTTCTCTGCCTTTGAGAAAATGACAGCTCAGACGAGCTGATCTTGAATTTTCCTGTTATGACGTCATAACAGGAAAGATTACCTCCCCTTCCTCTGCTTTGCCCACCCAGTGCATTCTGAGAAAATGGATTTAGTTTATGTCAGCACAGGCTTTACAAACGGATTTTACAATATGGATTCGACAGCACCGCGACAAACAGTGAGTAACAGTGTTCATTAATACCTGATCTGTGATCAGTGATTTCTGATGTGTTGCTAATCATTCAAGTTCACTCAGACTTTCTTTCTAGATCGTTTAATGATCGCCGTCTTGATGCCCTAAGCGTAGTGCATCAGTGAATCAAGCCAGTGACTAAAACGATCGTTTCTGTTAGTAGCATGAAACAAATCCGTTTTTTAAGTGATTAAACTACAGAACACTCTTTATAATGTCCGGAGCTGTCAATCACATGTCGCGAGTGTATCTGCACACTTGCCCAAACTGCCGTTATAAGGAATGACGCTGTTATGCAGCACAGCGAAGCTCTTACTGTATTCATGTCAATGTCGTGTTTGCTGTTAGTTGTGGTGAAAGCATTTTGTGAGAGAAAACTCGAGATCACTGCATTCACGCGATCAACAGACTGTCTGTCTACTCAATGCTCATCACTGCAGCTTTTCATGTGATAGGAATAGATCATAAAATAATGCTATAATCCACACTTTGACGATTCGTTCATCTCAACGGCTGTAATGGTACATTACATGTGTTACAAAGTTCGTAGAATAAGGTGGAAGAAGACAGAGTCGACGTGACTGGGACTGTTTATTCAGAACTCTCAGCTACAAATAAGCTTGCGCTAACAGCACAGCGCTCTCAACAACTCAGTACAATAAAACTTCCTCCAGCTCTCCGTGGTTCACGAGTGCCAAGTCAGTCTCTCTCTCTCATGCATGCAGTGCCTCGCTAAACCACGGCCCCTCCGCAACATAATCTAACACTCATTTCAAATGCAAAGATGTCAGCCAATCACAACAGTGGGCGTTTCCACTGAAGTCTCACAGCAGACACGCCCCTTGAAACAGGGCATTCAGCCAGGGGGGTAATAACAGTATAGAAAATGCCTTTTATTTCTAAATTATGACATTTTTTGATGTAAAAATCATACTAACAATACAAGTACGCCTCAGGAAACATTATAAAATAATAGAAAAATGCCATGCCATGGGACCTTTACCAGTGCAAGGGCTCGTAGGGGTTTGCTTAAGTTATCACCAGTGCTTAGCAAGTTTTATTTAGAAAAATCAACATATCAGCCTTTTCTGGGAGTATACGAGATCTTTAATAGGCTGGTTTAAAATTGTTTTTTAAAAATAATTTCCCTATAATGTAACACCTACCTAAACGATGATGGCAACCCTTTGACTATGAACGCTGTGATCGAACTGTGACACCTTGTGTGAGCTTTCCTTTCGAAGCGAGGGAAAATGGTGTCTCACACGCAACATTTTGTGGCGTTGTCGCCGTACTAGTGTCGGCTAATGAAGGGCACTGGGGATGCGCAATGAATCAAACACTGTGCATTCTTTTATTTTGACGTGGAGAACCAACCGCATATGCTTAGACATGTTGGTCGTGACACATTGCTTGCAACACAGTATTCGATTATTACAATAATTACGCGTAGCTTTGTCTTCGGTTTTTACAAAGTGTTGCCACACTTTTGAGCGCTTCCCGCAGTTCATCTTATAAACTGACGTTAGAGCATGACAAATGAGATTGTAAATCTACAAGACCATAAGTGCATATGAAATGTGTCATTTAGGACAGGGCTTATGTGAGCAGAGCATAATGCAGAGTTTACACTGCATGATTTTAAAAATAGTCGGATCACTGTTCTTTTGACACTGCATGACTATCTGGGGTAGCATTCAGTCACATTGCACGATGGATCAGCGATAGGGGGTTTCACATTGCATGTCCGCAAAGATGTCTGGTCCATATGAGAGAAGTGATAAGGAAATATTGAAGATTTCGCGTGTGTGAGACCGGAATTGTTATAAAAAAAATGATAGCCTGCAAGAAGGCGATCCAAATCGTCTGTTCGGTGAATTGCAGCGAAAAGGAGAAAAAAAAAGATTATGGAGGAGGAAATGGTCGCGGAGAGACACAGGGAGCAAGGATTGTGTTTGTGCTGTTTCTGATCAATATAATTGTAAATACATCTATTAAAATACTCATATGTCTATAACGTCTATAACTCCTCCCCGAACTTCCCGCTTCCCTGTATCTTGCTTTCTCAATGGCTATAGGTCATTGCCGATGTAATTTTCAGTAGGGATGCTCCGATCAGGATTTTTGCTGCCGATACTGAGTACCGATTTCTTGTCATGGTGATCAGCCGATACCGATCCCGATCCCGATCCCAATTCCAATGCTTCACCGATTTGTAAGCTCTCTGATCACTGTTAACCTTTTTTCTGATTAAAAAAAACTATAGATGTTGCCTTTATTATATTTTTGTAACATTTTTATGGTAATTATGTAATGTAATGTAACTATTGTTTTAACAGGGTACTAAATAATCACAAAAATTATTCATTATACAGTGAACATTATAATATGCCTTTTAAATGGGGTTTTTTGCATAACACTATGCATATCAGGATACTTAATAGGGCTGTATTTTCTTCGTTTTTCTATTTGGATAAAAAAAAAACACCTCTATTTATTTTAATAATAATTTTATTTCACACCTGCCCAATGATGTCCTAAAAACAATGTTGATATAGAAGGCTATAAACAAATACAGTGAAAGTAATGTAGGCATGTATTAATAATTGTATTTTTTAATTCGCTGAACTAAAAATGAAAATAAAAACAAAAGCATACTAGCCTATATTTGATTACCCAATTATAATAGTCACTTTCATAAAAATATACAAACTTGTAGGTTTAAAATTCTACATATGGCACATTTATTGTCCAACAACAAATATTTTAGAAATATGTATACTTTAGTCAGAATTATTGCTTTTCCTATCCTATTGTGCTCCGTCTGTTTGGCGCGGATGCGCGCGGCGGCAGTCGCGGAAGTCTGAATTTTAGCGGAGATTCACATGCAGAAGGCTCGTCGTCTCCTGACATCAAAATGGACATATTTGCATGACTTTCTAAATTTTACAGACGGAGAAAATACCTGTGAAATGTAAGTTATTCACTGAGGAAAGCACCACATTTCAAACGCGTTAAACACCGCGAGTATTTATCAGTCTGTCAGCACAAGTATCTCTCAGAGCATCTGACAGGGTAAGCTGCTTTTAAACTATACGTGTTAACAATATCTTGCCAGTTATTTTAAAGCCCTTAATATAAAGCATGTGTCATGTTTAGGACAAATTGTATCATGCACTTTCCCTGCATCAGTTCATTCTGCGTTCTCCGCTATTTTTCAGATGCGTTCGTATCAAACTACTGTATATTGATACTTCCGAACGGCGTTCGCCCATCCCTTTGGACCGACTGACCCGTGTTCAACTGCTGTTCACATGGAACCCTTCTCCACTTCTGCCTTCAAGGCTCTCGTTTGAATATTTGCTACAACCTACCCCACGCGCCATGTACGCCCTCACACGATGACGTCATCAAATTGCGATCGGTTCGTGAGATCGGCCAAGTTAATCATAAAATATGATTATCGGCCGATACCGATCTCTGGCCGATTGGTCGGAGCATCCCTACTCAGCAGGATTTTGAATCGCAGACAGGTCCAGATTTTTAGCATGTTATCCCGAGCATGCTAAATATCTCACTGGCGTCGCGACTCGTCTGCGATTCTCTTGGATCGCGATTCTCTCAGATCGTGTCTTTGATAATTCACACTGCGTGATTGTCACTCGTGTGAACGAGCACCGATTTGCCTTTGATTTCGGCCATTTGTCGGCGATTTCGCAATCGGGCCTAAAAACGTGCAGTGTCAACTCGGGATAAGAGTATCAGATGTTAGAAAAATTACACTGCATGTGTGCAGTACGGGCAAACTATGCAGATGATGATACAATTTCTGTCATGTGCACTGTATGCATATGCTGTGTTTGCATCAAAACTGTATATTTCAGTTTTTGTCCATGCACTAGGATAGGCATACAGCCGACCGCATAACCTTGCAAAGCATACTTTTTTTAAAATTTGAAATTGATATTGTGGAATTTGATATTGTGTGCGTACACAGGCGGTCGACAAATGCTTACTGGAAACTTTCATCTTTGTCCAGTGTCTGCGCTGTGCCTTTGCAGGATTGTCCTTGTACGCTTTTAAACTGGAGCTGTGGTCTTTGTGGGTTTTAACGCATCCTTGTTTGATGTAACTGTGGTATTGTGTAAAACTATGATTGAATCACCCTGGCCGACCCCAGCAGGTGGGGTTTGTCTGAAGATTAGATAAAACAGGCTCTGGCTTCCATATGGCACTGAGACTCACTAAAGATTAAATATGTTTACTTACCCTTGGACTAGGTAAGTCAAGGCAAATACATCCATATGACTTGGCCAGTGTATGGTCGCCAACACAATGACTAATTCATGATACTATTCCTCACAGGTGTTTCTTGGATGGACTCAAATATCACCATGTAGTTCCCGTCTGCGTCAGGATGGCCTCATCGTTTCCGCTGGCCTTGTGCCACACTGAAATCATACACTGCATAACCGATGTCTCAAAGCTGCTGAAACATCAGTATTTTCCAGCAGATGCAGAGGGTTTGTAGTTGTTACTTGCATCAAAGACAGCACACACCTGGCAGCACGCTGCGGGATATTTCTCCTGGACGCAGGTCTGACTGCAGAGATGACACTGTGTGTGTGACTGTGGATCTGATTTGATTTGAGGCTGTGTAAATTCAGAAGTGTCATAAAACCTGAAAATTCGCTAACCTAAACGGTTCTATCTCATATAGAAATTTGTCCCAATCATTTAAAGGCGCTGGGAAGATGAATGTGTATTTAAACTGGGTCATTTATGTAGTAGAAATGTGAAATTATTTTAGAATTTGGTGCCTTCTAGACTGAGAAAAGACAGAAAATTTATTTTTGTCTCATGTGGATGAAAGACAACAACTCCCAGAATGCACTTGCTTCGCTGCCCAATGAGGCCACTCCCAAAGCCACGGCTACTGGTTATCCATTGCCCACCATAACACCGCCCCCACCGTCGTTTTAATTTTCATAGTAATAAAATAATTTTGTTCAGTTAGAGAATAGACACTACAACTAAAAACTGAACGTATCTTTTCAATAAAGTGCGATTGAGCCGAACGAAAGTCACGGCGCAAACGCAGCAGGAGTCAGATCTCATTCATCACGAGAGCGAAGAGCTGAGGTAAGCGCGGCAGTCATTCACGGCGCATGTCTAGTCTAGCGTGTTTTCAGATCATGCCTATGGAAGCTTAACTTTCATAGGAATTCATTGAAAAGTTGAAACACTCACTTTGCTCCGCACCGCTCCGTTATGAATGCCCGAACGGCCGTGCGCATTTAAATTCTGTGAGTGAGATACCACCCCCTATGGGTGGGTTGAAAACATGCGGAACTAGCTCCTTCTACTGGCTGTAGTCTCTAGCCTCTGGCCAAAAAATCCTCAGATGACGCAAAATGATGATATTCAGAGATTTTTCCCAGAAACAAAATGCATAATTCTCTCGTCTAAGGGGGGGCATGAGGGCGAAAGTACGATAATTTGAATATACTACTGGGTTTCTACTGATACAAAGCTTGATGCTAATCGCTGAAGTAACCCTTTAATCAAATCCTAAATATTTCTCTCATTTGTAGCTTGGTATAGTCCAATTCATTCTAGTGAAATGATTCATCCTAAACTATTCATTTGTATAGCGTTGCGTGATTTTTTATTTTTTTTAACTTAAACTGTTAAAGGATCAGTTCACTCTAAAATGAAAATTAGCCCATGATTTACTCATCTTCAAGCCATCCTAGGTGTATATGACTTTCTTCTTTCTGATGAACACAATCGGAATTAAATATACTGACGCTTCCAAGCTTTATAATGGCAGTGACAGGGTCCATTGAGTTTGAATGCATCATCCCTCATAAATGTACTCCACATGGCTCCAGGAGGTTAATAAAGGCCTTCTGAAGTGAATCGATGGTGTTTTGTAAGAAAAATATCCATATTTAAAACTTTATAAAGTAAAATATCTTGCTTCCGCCAGACCACCTTCCGTATTCAACTTACGGAAAAAACGTAACTGATGTCGGACGTATACAGAGTAAGCTTTTTGAACTGCGAGTGCCGCGTCAGAAGGCCTTTATCCCCCATGAGGAGTCCGTTTATGAAGGATGGCTGCACTTTTTTGAGCATCAAACTCAATGGACCCCGTCACTGCCATTTTAAAGCTTGGAAGCATCAGGATATTTATTAATATAACTCTGATTGTGTTCATCAGAAAGTACACCTAGGATGACTTGAGGGTGAGTTAATCATGGGGTAATTTTCATTTTAAAAAGTGAACTACTCATTAAAGTACAAACCCCATAGCCGATTCTAAAGATTTCATTGGCCATTTTAATCACAGCACTAATTTGCCTACATAAAGACCCATTTACGCCAAAGACGATAACTATAACTGTCATGTCGTGCAGTTGCAGCACAATCCAAACATGCATGACCCAGGTAATAAACACTAGGAATTCTTAATGAAGAAGTAAAATACTCAGGAGAAACACTTAACACAATCTACACATTAAATAATGATGATAACCGACAACAGAGTTTCAGTCAAAATACAGGCTATTTTCGCTGTTCATACAGTACGCTTCCAATGGTTATAGATTAGTGGTGTGACGAGACACTTAGCTCACGAGAACAAGACAAGATTTCAATGACAAAATTCACGTCTGGAAAAATAGTCTGCAGGTGCATTTTGAAATGTTTTAACTAATCATCTTGTAATGAATGTCATTACAGTTCTACTTTTTGAGGATGAATTGTCATATGCATTGAAAGACAATATACAAGCATTGTAAAGGTTTTGCCACAAACTGAACTGACTGGCTTCTCTCCTGTATAATTTGTGTCTCTTCAGAGCTTACTGTACATTAATTATGAGCTTCCAGAACTTCTTATTGAGGCTGTGTGTGACCTCCTAATTAAACCCCTTTTCACAAATTGAACATAGAAATAAAAACAGTATCAATTACACAAATAAATAAGACAGTTTTCTCTTACGGTGCTTTCCAATTCGCATATCTGTCCTAAATAGTATTCGAAAATAGAGTATGTCCCAAATCGTAGTATGTAAAGAGTATTCCTAAGATACTCGGATGGTCTACTATTTCAGGTTAGAATTCGAAGTGCAGATCGACGCACACGCTAACGGCTGATATTGCCCACAACCCATTGCGAGTTGGACGAGGATTCGATTATAACTACAAACGCGGATAAAAAAACTACAAACATGATGGATGTGCGAGTCCGACGATTTGAGTGATTATCAGTATTTAACCTGACAAAAAGATATTTATTCAATGTGATCCACATTATATTTCACCTGCAACAGCGTTGTGAACTTTTGTAATGATAAGTTTGGCCATTAACTTTTAAATGCTTTATTGCTGCAAACACAGGAGAGTCTCTGCATTAAAGACCCACATATGGCAGATCACTTGCTACTAACTACATTTCTCTCCGATATGGTAGGAAATTAAATTGAATGTGGAGAATTTAATAACGGACAGAGTCCGTTAAAGATGACGAAGTATTATGTCCCAAAGCTTGCATACTCTTCTGCTATACAGTCAAAAGTATGTCGTTTTTCTTCACAAAAAGAGTACATACTTTTAGGTCATAGTATAAGTAGGTGAATTGGGACACAGCATTAGACTTATTAAAGGACAACTCCGGTGAAAAATGAACCTAGGGTTAATTAACACATGGTTACCGAGTAGATCGTTCTCTGGGATGCGTTTTCATGAAAATCGAATGTAAAGTTTTATCTCTAAAAACAGATTAGCTTATGACGCTAGTTTATGGGGCATAGAATAAGTAAAATTAAATTGCTAGTTAATACCACTAACAAGGCTCAAAATAGCCTCACACTAACACGGTAGCATAATGAGGGTCCCTACATGCAAACCGAAGCATTGAGAACTTTGTAAGTTTACAAACAGTTTAATAAGAAGATACTTTATAAAGACAGTACATTACGCGTATACAGACAGGAGCCATCTTGGAAAACAGTCTCGACAAGTCGAGCCACGATTGAATAATCCACCATCTCTTTAGTGTGTATCCTTTGGAAGCACTAGTCTCTGTTGCTTTCAGTTTTTTTTTATTATTTTTATTTATTTATTTTCTCTGTTGCGTTCAGTGCTTTCTTCCAGAAACAACAGACCAAATGAGATTCCAAGTCACAGTTCATCACTTAGCACAGCGTTCGTGGCTCGACTTGTCGAGACTGTTTTCCGAGATGGCTCCTGTCTGTATACGCGTAATGTACTGTCTTTATAAAGTATCTTCTTATTAAACTGTTTGTACACTTACAAAGTTCTCAATGCTTCGGTTTACATGTAAGCTACCGTGTTAATGTGAGGCTATTTTGAGCCTTGTTAGTGGTATTAACTAGCGATTTAATTTTACTTGTTCTATGCCCCATATACTAGCGTTATAAGCTAATCTGTTTTTAGAGATAAAACTCTTTACATTCGATTTTCATGAAAACGCATCCCAGAGAACAATCTACTCTGTAACCATGTGTTAATTACCCCTAGGTTCATTTTTCACCGGAGTTGTCCTTTAAGTGCAAACAATAAGTGTAACCATAATCAAATGACTCTCTCAATATTCAAAGTGCAAACAGACATCAGAGCTAAGAGGTGGTTACAAATACACATCCCAGCCTAAGATATTGGAAGACAGGCTATTGTGTAGCCTAATTTGCAAGCATCAGGGAGATCGCTTTTTACTTTCAAATTCGTTGCATTCAAGCAGCATGAACATTCCTCAAAATGTTTCCCTGTGCTTCATGGAAGAAAGAAAATCATGCAGGTCTGCAGCGACATTAGGTTGAGTAAATGATGACAGAATTTTCATTTCTGGATGAACTATTCCTTTTAAAGTGCGAGGAGGAAGATAAATACAGTGAGACAGAGCGAGACAGTGAGAGAGGAGTGCGTGTGTGAGGGGCGGGTGAGATTTTCACAGTGTGAAGGACAAAGTTAGTGACCCGTAGATTATTCAGAGGAGATTGTGTTTCAGGGCCATCTGAAGGTCAGACTGAATATTTTATCTCTCTGCTCTCCATAATTTGCTTTCAGCAGTTGGAAACTGTTTAATCACAGACGGCCGCATAGAGGTCATCCTTACATCAACATTTGATCTGTTAGCGGCATAAATTATAGGGGAGCTGCAAACTTCCCTTTTTAATAGCAAAATATTTATAGAGGGCCAGATGTTGCTGACATTTTACAACTGTTTTGTAACCTGACATTTTATAAAAAAAACTCTGGACATGGACTTCACAGTAGAGGCTATATTTGTTTGCCGGACACAGATAACGGTGGGGCAATGAGGGGCCAGAAAGGCCATCGCTTTCACACTATGAAGGGTCACGGCTGCTATTGACTGGAGCACAAGGTTGATGTGACTCATTTAAACTCCATTTGTATTTGTCCGGTCAATGCATTCCACCACCCTTTATTTATTCATCTATGATATTCACCTAGAATATTCATATTTTCATTACACTAATTTATAATGCTTGATCTATGCACATTTGATGACATTCAAAGACAGAAAGCAATATGTCATTGATATCACTGTGTCATGGAAATGTACTTGTGTAGCAGTGTAGTCAGCAGTCATTGATCTGCAGTGCCATATACTGAGATTTCCCCAGAGTGGATCCACCCGACTGCCTGTGAGCGTCTCAGAGGGACGAGAAATACGTCTGGGACTGCAGTGCTGTCTAAGTGCACTAGTATCACTAGTATCACCGTATCTATACTGCAAGTAAGTGATGTGACACATCAAAACTAGAATGCACCCATTAAAGGACTTTATCGCATAGGCGCCTCTCCCAGGTAGTTACTGATTACATGTAATCTGGATTATGTAATCCGATTCCAAAAATTAAGTACTCGTAATGATATTATATACAGACTACTAATTTTTATTGATTGCATGATTGCAAATTATTCACACTATGGCAGTAAATCATTCATAATTTATCAATTCTCCCCGATTCTTCTTTTTCATGTTTTCAATTTTCCTTTCTATAAAAGCATATCACTTATTTACATTCAGAAAGTCTTCTAGTGTTGTGAAATTGCATACATAGTCAGCATTTAACCACTGAATTTACAGAAATAAATGTGTTTTCACAACATTGCAACATTACATATCGAATCTACGGTGGCCCAGTAGTGCACAACACAACGAAATTTAAAAAGCATACATAAGTTCACAACACAACGAAATAAATGCACAGCACAACGGAATGAAGCCACAACACAACGAAATAAAGCCACAACACAACGAAATCAAGCCGAAACACAACAAAAAATCCACAACACAACGAAATCAACCCACAACACAACGAAAAATCCACAACACAACGAAATCAAGCCACAACACAATGAAAAATCCACAACCCAACGAAATAGCCACAACACAACGGAAATGCTCCCGACCACTAGGGGACTCTCGGAGTGCGGTAAAGTTAGTTTTCCTTGCATTGTTCTATAGATTCGCCAATCTTACAAATATTTAAACACTACGATCAGTTTTAAGTGTGCAGCTGTATATCGACATGAAATATCAATTCAAAATCACCTACGTGCATAATAGCTGCATATTTATACTTGAGAACGCTTTTATGGGATCAGTTTCCCGCCAAATTTATTGCAGTCACGCATAAAAAAATAATAAGCATGAATCAAAATTTTAAAAGCACATGTAAAAATATAACGCACAAAACTGAAAAATCAATGCAAAGTTAACCAGAATCACAAACAACGCAGTCACAGAAATAAAAATGATAAGCGTAAATCAAATATTTAAACAAGTATTGCTCAAAACTGAATCATGAATTCCAAATTTTCCGAATCGCTCACAAAATCATATTTTCTGCTCTTATTTAAATGTTTTGCTTGTCCGCGCTGTTTTCTCCTTTGCTCTTGTTTCCACATTCTCTGCTTGCGGTTTCAAATGTTGCAGTTCAAGTTTCATGTAAATTAGGGGCGGATCTTAGCAACACCATTGGTCCACTAGCTCTAGATTGACAGCTCATCATCAAGCCAATCAATTGAAGAGGGAAGTTTACGTCACTCCAATGCGACTCATGCCGCAGTTCAGCCAGCCGCTGTTGAGCTACGAGTAACGCGTTCTATATCTGCAAGGAAATACATTATTGTATTGTTATGAATATAATTTTAGGACTCTATTCTTTTGTATGATAGACATTTTAGGGGGGGTTTCCTCACAATTAAAGCAGTAAAATGTACATGATCACGACTGGGTGCATACTGACGCTTGGCTGTGAGCGAAACACGTTCACTATAGGCCCAGAGATGCACGGATGGGCTTTTATTTTATCCGCAACCGCATCACAAAATCCGTCGGCCCCAACGTTTTTTGACCAATGTTCAAAGCCGCACCCGCCCGCCATCCGCTGATTGTAGAAAGCCTTGTTGGGCGATGCAAGGCGATGCTGACGCGAGCAATCGTAATGCAATGGACTGGCCTACATTAAACCTTTAACTAAAATAGTTATTGAGCTGTTTACACTGTCATATACAATAAAAGAGCCTGCACAGCAACAGGAAATGAAAATTAACGCAAAAAACCTGCCTACCTTAGCCTATAGAGCATTTGAGTAAAGGAGCTCATGAACCGCTCACCGGTAAAACGGCGTGCGCTCAAATCCCGCTCCAACATGACATTTCTTTGGCTACTGTAGCCTATTTACTTGTTTAGTTTCATATGTTTAAATATTATAATGTTATTTTTTCATTTCATTTAGCCTACGTTGATTATGAAATATGATTATTATATATGTAAGAAGACATGGGGGTCAGAAATTAGTTTGTTTTGTATAAATTGTAACTTAATTTTAATCAATGTTTTGTCAACCAATTTCGAGGATTTAATAAATAATAAGCAAATATAGCAGACAACGGCATGGAGGCACCAGCGCTTAAATAAACAGGGGAAAAAAACTTTAGCTGGGGGCAGCCCTAGCTATTTATTTCAGATAGGCATATATTGGAACCAGCATGACACAAGGCGTGAACTTTAGAAATGAACGGAATCTTCAGAAAGGCGCTCTCACTCTGGAGGAAATATTACTGCTCTACGCATTCTCTATATGCACACCGCAACGGTCACAATATGACCTCATGTATGTTTTAAAAACATAATTCAACATATAAATATTAAGCCTTTTTTTAATGGCCACTTAAAGTGTACAAATAAATTACTAAATGCTAAAAATGAATACATGTAAATTAACTCAAATTTGCAGCACCTCCACTTGCCGTGCTCCTGCTAGCCTATATTGGCTATGATTAGCCTATATTGTACCCCAGAATATCAGCAGGGAACCGATCGGCGCACAGGGACAAAAATAAATAAACACCATAAATAAAACGCACATCGGCAAACCTGACGTTACCTGAATAGGCTACTGTACAATTTTATCATTGTAATAAAAAACGCAATTTGGCACATCATTTCAACATGCTGCTATTTATCCTACTACCAATTAATGCCTATTCCAAAAAGAATAAAATAACAAATAATTCACATTATAGGCTAATTAACTCTATGCACTGTCAAGTCAGGGTGACTAGGACGAGCCTGAAGAAATTAAACCGTTATTTTGGCTGCATGGGAAGAGAGCGCGTCTTGGCCTAACAATCATACAAGAAACAAACTATAGAGCCTCGATATTAAAGAAAAACAGACTCTATTCGTTCGCTGAAAGTCCACCGCACAACTGTGCAACGCATGTTCACATTTTTAATGGTCCATATCAACTACAAAACTTGCCTGCTTGCCTTACATGTCTAATTAATGGGCAAAGTTTTCCGACTATTTTTTCGTTTTCTGCTGTGGATGTTATTGAATTGGTAGAAGTTTAGCTATTGCGTTCTCTCTTTTAAATGGCTATTCCCCGAGATACTACAATGACTGGCTGTTTTAAGATATAACTAATATCGAAACAAAGCAGGCAGTATGTACGAGATGTTTAGGCCTCTATACTGACAGCTGGGCTCCTCGCAGGTTTGCTTGGTGGCCTACCAGGCGCTGCAACAATATTTAACAATGTAGACCTATATGTTTTTTTTTTTTTTTTATTCATTTGAATGGTTGAACCACCTGTCCGAATTTAAAATATTAAAATAAAATGTTTCGTCACGTCATCCGCCCGATCCGCGGAGTCCGCGGCCATGCCGCGCATCTCTAAGGCCCAATGTGCAAGGAAATATATTTGTTTACAATCATGAATATATTATTAAATATATAAATTTACACAATCAACATTTTAGAGAGGTTAATCATGACCCCAAATAGTTGGTTAGTGCCACTCTCATTCCAAAGAAATATTTTTTCACAGCCAGTGGTGGAATGTAACCACATATGAATAAGAAACATTATCGCATCTATAAAACACATCAAAACTCGACGAAGCACAACGAGAACCCGTAGCCAATTAAAACACGTATTTAATTTCATATGTTCAAATATTATAATGTTTTTTTATTTATTTAATCTACGTTGATTATGAAAGTGAACAGGATAAGATGCGCAATGTGTCAGAACTGATTTTGACAACAAGTTTTGTTTTGTTGAAAGCCTTTCTTTTCAGTGAATTTTGTTTTAAATAAATTGTATCTTAATTTTAATCAATGTTTTATCAACCATTTGCCTGGATTTAATAAACAATAAGCAAATATAGCAGAGTAAGCCGACAATGACATGGAGGCGCCAGCGCTGTGTGAACAACGGCTTAAATGAATGAATAGGCTTTTTTTTTTTAGTTGGAAGCAGTCCTAGCTACTTATTTCAGATAGCCTATATTCAAACCAGCGCATGTCACAAAGGGCTTTCTGGGTTTAGGGTGCTGCGAGCAGAATGAGCTTCAGAAATGAAAGAAATCTTCAGAAAGTCACTCTCCACTTTGGAGGAAAATGACCACTCTTTCTACGCAAACTGGGCTACAGATGGTAAGCACAATTACATTAACCCAAAACTAAATTAATTAAACTTTTTTAAATTATTAGAATAGACATTAATAGAATAAATTGGCAACTACTTTTAATTCTCATAAAGTACATTTCAAATCAGGTACTCTTTTACTTAAGTAGGGTTGTCATTGTGTACTTCTACTTTTACTAAAGTCAATATGTCTCTGGTTATTTGTAGCCTATTAGGCATACTACTTCCACCACTGGTGATAGAGAACGCGTTACTCGTAGCTCAACAGCGGCTGGCTGAACTGCGGCATGAGTCGCATTGGAGTGACGTAAACTTCCCTCTTCAATTGATTGGCTTGATGATGAGCTGTCAATCTAGAGCTAGTGGACCAATGGTGTTGCTAAGACCCGCCCCTAATTTACATGAAACTTGAACTGCAACATTTGAAACCGCAAGCAGAGAATGTGGAAACAAGAGCAAAGGAGAAAACAGCGCGGACATGCAAAAATTTTAAATAAGAGCAGAAAACATGATTTTGTGAGCGATTCGGAAAATTTGGAATTCATGATTCAGTTTTGAGCAATATAATTTTAAACTTGTTTAAATATTTGATTTACGCTTATTATTTTTATTTCCGTGACTGCGTTGTTTGTGATTCTGGTTAACTTTGCATTGATTTTTCAGTTTTGTGCGTTATATTTTTACATGTGCTTTTAGAATTTTGATTCATGCTTATTATTTTTTTATGCGTGACTGCAATAAATTTGGCGGGAAACTGATCCCATACGCTTTGACCCACTGCCACGGCGCTAAGGGAGCGTCTGCCAATTCCACCAAGTTGAAACATATAACTTGTATGAATTAAATTAACTTTTTTTAAATGTTCAAATTCCAATGTTGTGTTGTGCATTATTAAGTCAGTTTTACCAATACAATCAAGCTGTGGAATTTTAACATGTCTGTTTTTAAATGTTAAAAGCAATTTTAATTCATACAAATTATACGTTTCAACCAATTGGTGGAATTGGCAGACGTTCCCTTAACGCCGTGGTATCGGGTCAAAGCATTCTCGAGCATAAATATGCAGCTATAATGCATGTAGGGGATTTTAAATTAATATTTCATATCGATAAACAATGGTTAGCCTACATGCTGTTAAAACTAATTGTGGTATTGATTTATTTGTAAGATTGCCGACTCTATAGAATAGTGGCAACTTTACCGCGCTCCGAGTGTCCCCGAGTGGTTGGGAGCATTTCCGTTGTGTTGTGGCTTTTTCGTTGTGTTGTGGCTTGATTTCGTTGTGTTGTGGCTTGTTTCCGTTATGTTGTGGCTTGTTTCCGTTGTGTTGTGGCTTGATTTATTTGTGTTGTGGCTTTTTCTTTGTGTTGTGAACTTATGTTTGCTTTTTATATTTTGTTGTGTTGTGCACTACTGGGCCACCGTACGAATCAACTCCCGATGAACACATTCTGAACAGATTTTAAAACACTAGGCATCATACCTTTTTCCCGACTGTGTAAATGGAAAAACTAGGCATCACACACTAAAACAACTGAGGATCATACACAAATCGTTCCGAACACAACAAACTCACACAATGCTAGGAAAAGCATGACAGATTAAACAAACATGGATGTGCAGGAGATGGCCGCAGTAGTTGTTCTAGCGACTCTGAAAACGAGCTAAGCGCATTTGGATACAGTCTTGGGTGAGTAGATGCTATCAGTATGGACTTGACAGATTCCAACGGGAGATAGAGGTGTGTGGCGCAGTCAGTTGTTTTATCTGTGCTGATGAGTCAAATATCGAGGCTAATTTGTTACACATGTTCTCTTTATTTACTTTTGTATTGTTGTTGTATCTGTATTGTAATTTATTGCTACACTAGTAGATAGAGGACAGCTTTGGTTTCAGTAGTGACGCGTCATACACTACGAATCATAGTCCGAATCTAAAATATCAGAGGAGAAGCACGCAGAGAGTGAAGGAACGCATTGAAGCCGTATGTAAGTGTTTTTTCTAATTACTCAGTTTGCTGGATTTGCCCAGCGTATTACACGCTATCAAGTGGATTATTTTCGATTCTGTAGTTATTTGTGGATTTATAATTTTACTGGTTAAGATAATTGTATTTGAATTATAAGCAGTGCTATTTTTTGCCGTCCGCACTGAAATATTATTGCGGGATATTCGCACTAGTGAGTGATAGTTTCGCTTTTGAGCTGAGCCATTGACAGGCTGTTACCTTGATTATCTGGGCGACTTACAAAAGCGTCCTCACCTGTTCTGAATGTAGTGATTAGCATCTATTTAATACGCTCGTTAACGCTGGTGCGGAAGCGTCAGCGGGAGCGTTCAGCCTCCTCGTGTGAAGACCTAAGAGTGTAAAGACCATTCGACTCTACTCTGCGCGACTCCACTCGAGCAAGGACACGACAAGGCACTTGACTATAGCTTTCCTTCTACTTTGTCCACTTTTGTGTTTTGCTTGTTGTTATCTGTTTGTTTCTCTGACCCGTATTCACTATGTGCTTCCAAATTGCTACTATTACCACATACACCCGTAAGTCACGCTCAGTACATTCTAGGCGCCGTAATCCTAATAATCTGCGAAGTGTACCTATTTCCTCTGCTACATTAATGTCCATTCCAATTGGTCTGTGGAACTGCCAGTCTGCTGTAAACAAAGCAGACTTTATTCCATCTATTTCCGCTCATTCACGTCTCAGTCTCATGGCTCTAATTGAAACCTGGATCAAACCAGAAGACACTGCCACTCCTGCTGCTCTCTCAAATAATTTCACTTTTTCACACACCCCACGCCCAATTGGGAGGGGTGGAGGTACTGGTTTGCTGATCTCAAATGATTGGAAATTTGAGCCCATTCCTTCTCTATCTGGCAACTGCTCATTTGAATCACACTCAATCACTATCACTCACCCGGCTAAAATCCATGTTGTAGTTATCTATCGCCCTCCAGGTCAACTGGGTAACTTCTTGGATGATTTGGATATTTTAATCTCTCACTTCCCTGAGGATGGCACTCCTCTGGTACTGCTTGGTGACTTCAACATCCACCTTGATAAACCCCAGGCTGCTGACTTCACCACTCTTCTGACCTCATTTGACCTTAAGCGAGTATCCACTACAGCTACTCACAAATCAGGTAACCATCTGGACCTGATCTACACACGCTACTGCTCCACAGACAACACTTTAGTTACTCCACTGCACACCTCAGATCACTTTCTCATCACTCTTAACCTCATACTGACTCCGGACACAACACGCACTCCTCCGCAGATCACCTTTCGGCGTAATCTACGCTCGCTCTCTCCCTCCCGTCTATTCACTATGGTTTCATCCTCACTCCCTCCACCTGCTCAGTTCTCAGCACTAGACACTAACAGTGCTACTGACACTCTTTGCTCCACTCTAACATCTTGCTTAGACAACCTCTGTCCCCTTACATCCAGGGCCAGCCCGCACCACCCCCTCTGCCCCCTGGCTGTCCGATGTTCTCCGTGAACATCGCTCTGGACTCCGGGCTGCAGAGAGGAAGTGGCGCAAAACTAAAAACGCTACTGACCTAACCCTGTATCAGTCTCTTCTCGCTTCTTTCTCTACTAATGTCTCCACTGCTAAAACTACATACTACCACAACAAAATCAACAACTGCTCCAACTCTCGTGCACTTTTCAAAACATTCTCTTCGCTCCTTTGTCCTCCTCCCCCCCCTCCTTCGTCAACTCTTACAGCTGATGACTTTGCATCATTTTTCACAAACAAAACCTCTTCCATCAGCAGCCAGTTCTCCACACCACAAACCGACACACACATCTCAACGACCATCACACACACGCTCCCCTCCTTCTCTCTGCTCTCCGAAGCAGATGTCTCCAAACTCATCCTTTCCAATCATCCCACTACATGTCCGATTGATCCTATGCCCACTCACCTCCTTCAGGCCATTTCTTCTTCTGTTACTCCTGCACTCACTCACATTGTCAACACCTCTCTTCACACTGGGACCTTCCCCACAGCATTTAAGCTGGCTCGGGTAACCCCACTGCTTAAAAAACCCTCTCTAAACCCAGCACTTTTAGAAAACTACAGACCGGTATCCCTTCTACCTTTCATTGCAAAGACACTTGAGAGGGCTGTGTTTAATCAGCTCTCTACGTTTCTTGAACAGAACAATCCCTTGGACATCAACCAATCCGGTTTCAAAAGCAGCCACTCAACTGAGACTACCCTGCTCTCAGTTACAGAGGCACTGAGACAGGCAAGAGCAGCCTCCAAATCCACAGTACTTATCTTACTGGATTTGTCTGCTGCTTTTGACACAGTTAATCACCAGATCCTCCTGTCAACTCTCATGAAGATGGGCATCAGGGTGTCATGGAGTGGTGAAGTGTCTAAGTCACATCATCTAGCTACTGGAGTTCCCCAGGGCTCAGTGCTTGGACCACTTCTCTTCTCCATCTACATGTCATCACTGGGATCGGTCATTCAGAAACATGGCTTTTCCTATCACTGCTATGCCGACGACACTCAACTCTACTTCTCATTTCAACCTGATGATCCATCGGTTGGTGTTCGTATTGCTGCCTGCCTAACAGACATTTCAGCATGGATGAAGGAACATCACCTGCAACTCAACCTTGCAAAGACAGAACTGCTTGTGGTCTCAGCCAAACCAGCACTTCATCACAATCTCTCCATTCAGCTAGGATCATCAACCATAACTCCGTCCAGGACAGCCAGGAACCTTGGGGTTGTGATTGATGATCAGCTAAAATTCACTGACCACATTACTGCAACAACCCGGTCCTGCAGATTTGCACTATTCAACATTAGGAAGATTAGACCCTTCCTATCAGATCATGCCACACAACTACTGGTACAAGCTCTTGTTCTCTCCAGACTGGACTACTGCAATGCTCTTCTAGTGGAACCTTCAAACCCTTGCAACTGATCCAGAATGCAGCGGCGAGGTTGGTCTTTAGTGAGCCGAAGAGAGCACACGTCACGCCTCTCCTCATCAGTCTGCACTGGCTACCAATAGCCGCTCGCATTAAATTCAAGGCACTGGTGCTCGCCTTCAAAACATCCACTGGCTCTGCACCAATATACCTAAACTCGCTCATTCAGACTTACACACCCTCCAGGAACTTGCGTTCTGCCAGTGAACGACGCCTTGTGGTGCCATACCAGAGAGGCATGAAATCGCTGTCACGGACCTTTTCCTGGACCGTTCCCACCTGGTGGAATGACCTGCCTATCTCAATTCGTGCGGCCGAGTCTGTAGCCATTTTCAAAAAACGTCTAAAGACACATCTTTTCCAGCAACACCTGACCGATCGAGAATAGCACTTATCATTCTATTCATTGTCTGTCTGTCTAATTTATTTATTAAAAAAAAAAAAATTCTGTTCTGTGCTAGATTAACTGAGAATTGTTACAGCACTTGCATATTGTTGATATTGTTGCCCTTGGACTGCTCTAGCTGCTTCTATTGCCCTCATTTGTAAGTCGCTTTGGATAAAAGCGTCTGCTAAATGACTAAATGTAATGTAAATGTAAATCAGAGTCTGTGCCCATCATACACTACACGATTTTCTGTGAAGCTGGCCAAAATCTGTGGACCAACATTCCACAGGCCACAATCAACAACCTGATCAACTCTATGCGAAGGAGATGTGTTGCACTGCGTGAGGCAAATGGTGGTTGCACCATTTTTTTTGGACCCCCTGGGACCTCCCCGGCCCGGACCCCCTAATACAGTAAAACTGCACATTTTAGAGTGGCCTTTTCTTGTGGCCAGCCTAAGGCACACCTGTGCAATAATCATGCTGTCTAATCAGAATCTTGATATGCCACACCTATGAGGTGGATGGATTATCTCGGCAAAGGAGAAGTGCTCACTAACACAGATTTAAATTTGTGAACAGTATTTGAGAGAAATAGGCCTTTCGTGTATATAGAAAAAGTCTTAGATCTTTGAATTCAGCTCATGAAAAATGGGGGCGAAAACAAGAGAAGTGTTGCGTTTATAATTTTATTCAGTATATATAAATATATATATAGGCTATATGTATATATATATATATATATATATATATTAGGGATGCCACAATTCTCAATATAATATTGAACCGTTCGGTACGGCATTCACGGTTCAATACGCGCTTGTGAATTGCGTTTTTGTCGGTTTTGCATTTTCTACAAATTCTATCATTTGCCTCCATCTCAATACTGAACAACGCGACATACATTCACATCACACGTTAGTGGTAGAGTTATACTCACGGAACACTATAGTTATTCACAATCAAGAAAGTTCATTATTTGCATGCGTTTTAAAGCCTTGCCGGCTCATTCGCGTGCACGGTTTTAACATGCGCTTTTCCGAGCGTGCGCAATAAACGCCTGTCAAACACGTGATTACTGAACTAAGTAGTTGTCTTACTGCGCTAATACTGTCAAATACACACAAGGTAAACATAAACACAGTTGGTTATGTCTAAAGTGAAAGTAAAATCGGTGTGTGTCTGTATATTAGATGCACGGAGGTCTTAAAGTGACAGCAGTGCAGTAGTGAACACGCTGTCCTTAAAGGGACAGTTCACCTCTAAAATTATGTCATTATTTATTTACTCACTCTAATGTTGTTCATAACCTGTATTCATTTCTCGATGACAGAACTTTCATTTTTGAATGAACTATCCCTTTAATGATAATACAACAACAAAAGACAAAGAGAAAATCACTCACTGCTCTTGACTGAAAAACTTTAATACAGTAGCTTTAATAAGAATCAGTGTATATTTTATAGTGAAATCTATGTAGTGTTTTATTTTTACAATTATTCATTCAATTTCATACTTAAATTCTGCTGTACAGCTCTGCGCTGCCAGTGTAAATCTTTATATATATATTTGTTTTCTATTATACTATACACTAGGAATGTGTACAAGGTTTTTTTTTAAGTAAAGTTTTTAAGTTTAAGTAAGGTTTTTCAATTATTTTAAGTAAAATAAAGAAAGAGTATTGCAATAAAAAATAGTATTTTTTCTCCTTAACCTCTTGCTGTTCCTGTCGCCTAAGAATAGAATAGCAAAAAACTAATGTGACAAGCAATCAGAACCGAACCGAACCGAAAAACGTGGTTAAAAACCGAGGTATGTATTGAACCGTGGACTAACTGTATTGTTGCATCCCTAATATATATACAACCCCAAATCAGAAAAAGTTTGGACAGTATGGAAAACGCAAATAAAATAAAAAAGAAGTGATTTCTAAATTTACTTTGACTTGTATTTCATTGCAGACAAAATGAACACAAAATATTTCATGTTTTGTCTGGTCAACTTCATGTTATTTGTAAATATGCATCCTTTCCTGTCATTCAGACCTGCAACACATTTAAAAAAAAGTTGGGACAGTAAAGCATTTACCACTTTGTAATGTTGCCATTCCTTTTCACAACACTTAAAAGACGTTTAGGGACTGAAGACACCAAGTGATGAAGTGTTTCAGGTGTAATTTTGTCCCATTCTTCCTGCAAATAAGTCTTAAGGTGGGCAACAGTACGGGGTCTTCGTTGTCACATTCTCTATTGGAGACAGGTCAGGACTGCAGGCAGGCCAGTCAAGTACCCGTACCCTCTTCCTCCGCAGCCAGGACTTTGTAATGTGTGCAGAATGTGGTTTTACATTGTCTTGTTGAAATTTGCATGGACGTCCCTGGAAAAGATCTTCTTGAAGGCAGCATATTATGCTCCAAAATCTCTATGTACTTTTCAGCATTAATGGTGCCTTCACAGAAGTGCAAGTTACCTTTGCCAAGGGCACTGACACAACCCCATACCATGACGGACCCTGGCTTTTGGACTTCTTGCTGGTAACAGTCTGGATGATTCTTTTCTTCTTTGGTCCGGAGCACACGGCGTCCATTCCTCCCAAAAAATACCTGAAATACTGATTCATCTGACCACAGTACACGTTTCCACTGTGTGATGGTCCATCCCAGATGCCTCCGAGCCCAGAGAAGTCGACGGCGCTTCTGGACACTGTTAACATAGGGCTTCCTTTTGGCACAGTACAGTTTTAACTGGCATTTGTGGATGTAACTACGTATTGTGGTACTTGACAAAGGTTTGCCAAAGTAGTCCTGAGCCCATGTGGTGATATCGCTTATAGATGAATGACGATTCTTGATGCAGTGCCGCCTGAGGGATCGGAGATCACGGTTGTTCAGCTTAGGCTTGCGTCCTTGTCCTTTACGCACTGAAATTCCTCCAGATTCCTTGAATATTTTAATTATGTTATGCACTGTTGAATGTGAAATATCCAAATCTCTTCCTATCTTTCTTTGAGGAACATTGTTTTTAAACATTTCAATAATTTTCTCACGTATTTGTTGGCAAACTGGCGATCCTCGGCCCATCTTTGCTCCTAAAGGATTAGACCTTTCTTGGATGCTGCTTTTGTACCAAATCATAATTACAATCACCTGTTGACATCACCTGTTTAAAATCACATCATTATTTAACCATTTTACCTCATTACTAGCCCTAAATTGCTCCTGTCCTTTTTTTTTAAATGTGTTGCAGGTCTGAATGACAGGAAAGGATGCATATTTACAAATGACATGAAGTTGACCAAACAAAACATGGAATATTTTATGTTCATATTGTCTGCAATTAAATACAAGTCAAAGTAAATTTAGAAATCACTTCTTTTTTTTCTGATTTGGGGTTGTATATATATATATGAAAAAAATTAATTTTCAATATAGACACGTGAGAGAGAGAATGGCAATGTGAGTGTGTGAAAAACAGAGAGAGTAAGACAGGGTTGTTGTGGACTACAGACTCCCCCTTGAACAGGGAGTTTTATCTCTACTACGTACGGCCTGTTAAAACAGCCTCAGACTGTTCCATGCTGCTCTGATAATGAGCAAACAGGGGCAATTGAATGTCAATGCCCCCGTGGGAACAGAGGAAATGTGCCCGGGGGGGCCATGGCCGCTCTCCCCCTCCTCCCCCTGAGCGACCAGTCTAGAGCGCGAGAGAGAGAGAGAGGCAGTGTAACCTTGCAGAGTTGTCTTTTCGTCCTCTGATCGGCTCACTGGGTGAGGGGGGTCTCGCTGACAGCTGAGTTTCCCCCACAGGTGGGCCTCATGCAAACAATGCAGATTGGGCTGTTTTAAAGTCAAAGGCTGATTTTGACCTTCCAGAACTTCATTAGGACGTGACCTTTCGGTGTAATTAACGTTACAGACGTTTGTTGATATTTCATCTCTCTCAGTTTGATTGATAACATGTTAAAGGAATGATTTGACTTTATATGTAAATTCTGTCACATTTTATTCACCCTCATGTCATTCCAAAACCCGAATGTTGTTTGTGCAGTTTACGTTGTAGAACAAAATGTCAAAGTATTGTCAAGTTATGTTTACCAAAGGCCTTATTTTACTAAACTGGAAAAACCTATTATAAAAGCCCATAGGAAAATCTCGAGGGAACCTGCGGCGAATTAGTCTTCCAGGTTTCGACGTCATCCCTTTACCACTATGTTTCCTCTGTTTTTACTTTTATATGACCTTTACCATAATCTAACGCTCACTTAAAGTTAATCTTCACTAATACTTTACTAAAACACTAATGACTTAATACTGTTAAATGTAATCTTTAGAAAATATTAAATTAAATATAATTGTTCACGTTTTCATGTAAATGTTTATTTTTAAATATATTTAGACAAAATATATTATATTATAGCCAATTAATGAGGGTCTACTGTTGCTATAGTGATGAACAATTTGTTGTTTATGTGGATATTTAAGGAAAATTATATTCTAATATATTCTAAAGGATTATTAGGAACACCATACTAATACTGTGTTTGACCCCCTTTCGCCTTCAGAACTGCCTTAATTCTATGTGGCATTGATTCAACAAGGTGCTGAAAGCATTCTTTAGAAATGTTGGCCTATATTGATAGGATAGCATCTTGCAGTTGATGGAGATTTGTGGGATGCACATCCAGGGCACGAAGCTCCCGTTCCACCACATCCCAAAGATGCTCTATTGCGTTGAGATCTGGTGACTGTGGGGGCCATTTTAGTACAGTGAACTCATTGTCATGTTCAAGAAACCAATTTGAAATGATTCGAGCTTTGTGACATGGTGCATTATCCTGTTGAATGTAGCCATCAGAGGATGGGTACATGGTGGTCATAAAGGGATGGACATGGTCAAAAACAATGCTCAGGTAGGCCGTGGCATTTAAACGATGCCCAATTGGCACTAAGGGGCCTAAAGTGTGCCAAGAAAACATCCCCCACACCATTACATCACCACCACCAGCCTGCACAGTGGTAACAAGGCATGATAGATCCATGTTCTCATTCTGTTTACGCCAAATTCTGTCTCTACCATCTGAATGTCTCAACAGAAAGTGAGGCTCATCAGACCAGGCAACATTTTTCCAGTCTTCAACTGTCCAATTTTGGTGAGATTGTGCAAATTGTAGCCTCTTTTTCCTATTTGTAGTGGAGATGAGTGGTACCCGGTGGGGTCTTCTGCTGTTGTAGCCCATCCGCCTCAAGGTTGTGCGTGTTGTGGCTTCACAAATGCTTTGCTGCATACCTCGGTTGTTACGAGTGGTTATTTCAGTCAAAGTTGCTCTTCTATCAGCTTGAATCAGTCGGCCCATTCTCCTCTGACCTCTAGCATCAACAAGGCTTTTTCACCCACAGGACTGCCGCATACTGGATGTTTTTCCCTTTTCACACCATTCTTTGTAAACCCTAGAAATGGTTGTGCGTGAAAATCCCAGTAACTGAGCAGATTGTGAAATACTCAGACCGGCCCGTCTGGCACCAACAACCATGCCACGCTCAAAATTGCTTAAATCACCTTTCTTTCCCATTCTGACATTCAGTTTGGAGTTCCGGAGATTGTCTTGACCAGGACCACACCCCTAAATGCATTGAAGCAACTGCCATGTGATTGGTTGATAAGATAAATGCATTAATGAGAAATTGAACAGGTGTTCCTAATAATCCTTTAGATGAGTGTATACTGATCAGGCATAACATTATGACCAGCGAAGTGAATAACAGGGATTATCTCTTCATCACGGCACCTGTTAGTGGGTGGTATATATTACACAGCAAGTGAACATTTTGTCCTCAAAGTTGATGTGCTAGAATATATAATTTGGCCAATATTTTTTTTAAATCCGTAATATAAATGAAACAGAACAGAACAGAACATGGGTGAATTAAGCATACAAACAAAAAATTATCTGGAAAAGCCCTTTGAAGCTGTCCTGCAACTGTCACTTAGACCTTGAACCGTTTGGAGCCCATGAAGTCCATTATATGGCGAAATATCCTGGAATGTTTTCATCAAAAACCTTAATTTCTTTTTGACTGAAGAAAGAAAGACATGGACATCTTGGATGACATGGGGGTGAGTAAATTATCAGCAAATGTTTATTTAAAAGTGAACTAATCCTTTAACTAAGCATGAAGTACACTAAAATGTAAAGTACATGCGATAGGAAACGATTCAGACAGTGTAAATATGCTTTCAGTTGATGCGAATGAAGTCTGGTTTCATGTTACTTTCACGCACACCGCCGCAGCGCACATAATCTAGACCAGAGCCGTTGAATAGAGACACGAGAGCGCAGCGCGGATCATATGCGCGAGTCGGCACATACAACAAAACGTATCGAACCCATTTAAATTCTGCACATAATGCTGTATTTCAAAGCGATATGGAGGAGATTATAATGATAAACGGTTAGAGATTAGGGAGGAAACTGGCTTTACAAAACAGAAAGGCTCAAGTCAAACTGTGGTATTAACGAAACGCTATTGGCTGTTTCAAAAAAGGGGAGCCGTTTCAGAAGAAATTACGTCAACAAATTGAATAATGCTGCACGTTTCGAGGCACTTCAGTGGGACTTTAAGAGAAAAAGAATTGACTTATAATTCGTTCCTTCACATGTCCCTTTATGGGTTCCGTAGTATTGCCATTAACATGAAACATTTTATATAAGTGCATCTTCAATATTTGATGTATTCCAAGTGTTCTAAAGCCATACAGTAACTTTGATTTTAAATTATGTTTGGTCAAGAGACACATGAGAACCAATAATTTGGTTCATAATTGACATTTTATGTGATGCAGCGATGCAGCCACCCTACTGGATTTGAAAGCTACAGTGGAGGGCAGGTTCAAATATAGCTCTATCATATGGCTTTCAGACTTGGAAAACAGCACACGTGTTGTATGGAATCTCTTGAGGGTGAGTAAATATTTAATTTTCGGGTAGAAAAGTAGAAACCTCCATACAGAGTTCCTTCTGTTTCATCCACAGTGGAAGCTGAGGTCTGTAACACATGTCCTAAACACAAACACGATCCCCTATCAACTACAACATCAGCAATCTGACACGGACGAGGATGACAAGAGGTTCAATAACTCGATCCTTTTAACGCTCGGTAATAAAATCTCACCCAACTGTGTCACTTAGAAAGCCGATACACTGGCTTTTATAATGTGTTTATCTCAATCTGGAACGATTCTGATGCACAACAACGCCCACAAGGAAAAGCGTCCTTCTCATACAAAAGGAAACAATATCGGTGGCATCTCCAGAGAATGGCACGTTAAGTTAGAAACAAGGCCAGACGCTACATGACAGGAAATATGTCAGAGCTTGTTTGTCACCTGATGAGAACCATGTCTCGGTGTCAGTAACAACTCAGACGCATGCGACGCCTCCTCCGAGAAATAGATCTTTGGGATCGCAGTAGGGAAAAGATCAGAGAGCGAAAGAATAACAGCGAGCGGCAGAGAGTGCTGTGATGGCACATTCAAATCTCATGGCTGCCTGGAAATGTTTTTACAAGGGGCTCTGTCCTTTCCATCTGATAGTCAAATGAGGCAGAAGAAAAGCAAAGCAGCCCCTCCCAGACCACTCTCTCTCTCTCTCTCTCTCTCTCTCTCTCTCTCTCTCTCTCTCTCTCTCTCTCTCTCTCTCTCGTATCCAGGGATTAAAGACCACAAAGTAGGTCAAGAAGACGCGCTCGGAAAGCGCGAGGAAGGATAGACCGCAAACCACCTCTCTGACAGGCCGGGACTTGTCCTTCTGCTAGATTTCGACGCATTCACTCACACGTACACACACCAGCGGCAACCTAGATTTCAAATTTGAGCAAAGACACAGAAGTGACAGCCAAAGTGTTTGAGAGCCTGCGAATGTAGGTTAAATGCTGAAGATGTAAAGAGGGACATCTAGAGTAAATACTCTCTTCCCCGCCAGTCACCAGGGAGCTTTTAAACTTATTTATTCATGAAACGACAAGCTCAAATCACTCATCAATTTTGATTAACGCAGGGAACGTCATTTCGGAAACCATTTTTCACGGCATGAATGCACCAGAGACGCTGTTCAGAGACGTTCTTGTCTCTCGCCTCAGAGACTTTTTGGGTCTTTGAGCCTCAGGGAGCGAGAAAGACTAGGAAAAAAAGGATGAAACCGCCTCCCGCCTCTTTCTGACACATATCATGGAGATATCAAGAGGCTAACGGATGCTCAGACGGACTTTGAACCCCTGCGAGTGGAACGCCTGCTTTAATACCTGCGATGATCAGTCGCTGAGCGTTCTGAAAGCTTCCTGTTCAAGATATAATCCTGTGAGGGCTATTTATAGACGTATATTTGGAGCCCTGCGAAAACAGAATATTAAATCTTACGCCTTCATGCCTGTCTGATTATTTATGAATACATCTTTATCTAGGTCATGACTTTGGATGCTGTGGTGATCACCTGTGCCGTTTACTCTCAGTTTAAAGGAATGGTTTTCATAAAGCCTGATTCAAGTTGTTGTTGTTTTTTACTGTGCTATAGATTGCTTATACTTTTGCATTGATTAATTAATTTATTTATTTTAATATTCATGTTCATGTTGTTTTTTTTATTATGTTTGTTTTGTTCATTGTTCTTTTTTCTTTTTTACAACAATACAATATAAGAAGAAAAAAGACTACAAAAAACAAACAAACAAGAGAGTAATAAAGTGTGTGAGGGGAGGGAATGCTGCCAATAATTTACAGTTTACACATTCAAAAATACAGGAATTAATACCTAAAATAGAAATGATTTATAGTTTATACCAGATATCTAAATTTTAAAAACATACAAAAATTATATATAATCTACTAACAAGATACAATAATGTATATGTCTGAATAGGGTTTTCACAGATATCAAGAGAATAATCACTCCTCTACTCCAAAAAAGCTTATAAAAGGAGACCACACTTCCAAATAGGTTCTAGTGCTCTTTCTTGCTATGACGGCCATGTTTTCCATTACCATGTATTTTAATAGTACATTTAAACAATTATTAATATTTAATAATGGTTTAGTTTTCCAAAGTTGCAATGCAATATAAACTAATTTTACATAGTGATGTGTGGCTTCAATCTGAAAGATCTCCTAATAGTTTTGTTTATTGTTAATTATGTTTATGTTATGTTAATTTTTTACTAGAATGTCAGTAGCAAGACCCGTACTTGCAGCAGCAATAACAGCAGTAGCAGCGTCATATCCATTACCGTGCCAAACACTCATAGTCATGATAGAATATATATATACACACACAGATCAGGCATAACATTATTATGACCACCATAATATTGTCTTGGTCTCCCTGAAGGTGTGCTGTGGTATCTGGCACCAAAATGTTGGCAGCAGATCCTTTAAGTCCTGTAAGTTGTGAGGTGGGGGACTTGTTTGTTCAGCACATCCCACAGATGCTCAATTGGATTGAGATCTGAGGAATTTGGAGGCCAAGTCAAAACCTCAAAACCATTGTTGTGCTCCTCAAACCATTCCTGAACCATTTTTGCTTTGTGGCAGAGCGCATTATCCTGCTGAAAGAGGCCACAGCCACCAGGGAATACCTTTTCCATGAAAGTACTTTTAGTGTCAAAGTAACATCCACATGGACGGCAGGACCCAAGGTTTTCCAGCAGAACATTGCCCAAAGCATCACACTGCCTCCGCTGGCTTGCCTTCTTCCCATAGTGCATCCTGGTGCCATGTGTTCCCCAGGTTAGTGACGCACATGCACCCGGCCATCCACGTGATGTAAAAGAAGACGTGATTCATCAGACCAGTCCACCTTGTTCCATTGCTCCATGGTCCAGTTCTGATGCTCACGTGCCCACTATTGGCGCTTTCGGCAGTGGACGGGGTCAGCATGGGCACCCTGACTGGTCTGCGCCTATGCAGCCCCATATACGCAAACAAACTGCGATGCACTGTGTATTCTGAGACCTTTCTATCAGAACCAGCATTAACTTCTTGAGCAATTTGAGCTACAGTAGCTCGTCTGTTTGATCGTACCACACGGGTCAGCCTTCGCTCCCCACGTGCATCAATGAGCCTTGGGCGCCCATGACCCTGTCGCCGGTTCACCACTGTTCCTTCCTTGGTCCACTTTTAATAGATACTGACCACTGCAGACCAGGAACACCCCACAAAAGCTGCAGTTTTGGAGATGCTCTGACCCAGTCGTCTAGCCATTACAATTTGGCCCTTGTCAAACTCGCTCAAATCCTTATGCTTGCCCATTTTTCCTGCTTCTAATACATCAACTTTGAGAACAAAATGTTCACTTGCTGCGTAATATATCCCACCCACTAACAGGTACCGTGATGAAGAGTGATAATCAGTGTTATTCACTTCATCTGTCTCTGGTCATAATGTTATTCCTGATCTGTGTGTGTGTATATATATATATATATATATATATATATATATATATATATATATATATATATATATATATATATATATATATATATATATATATATATATATATATATATATATATAACCACATCAGCGTTTGCTTGGCTGACTCATTGTAAAATGATATAAAGAAATGCTCTGTCAGGTATTATTCAAACAGTTGACAGCACATTTAGTGCACATGAACATCAAATTGCTGTTTTAATATTTTAATTCCAGAGGTTTTTTTTGTCAGAATCTTATTAGAATAGGTGTATAATGACAGCTCCGATGAGGGAAACTTGACACTTGTTTATTTCACCTCTCAGCTTCTTGACTTTTTGCTGCCCTTCTTCCACCCAATTTGTTTAGCACAAACTGTAAATTTGTATCTGCTGACATTCGACCTGCTGTTGCAAATACCCTCCAAATACACTCCTAAGTGTTTTACAGTGCCTGCCTTACATTTCTAAATACAAATGTAATTTGAGTATCAAGAGGTTAGTGATGCCTGTCAAGACTTCTGAATGAGAGTTGCTGAACTTTGTCTAACAAAATGTATTCCTATGCATTGAACAGTGAGGTCTTGCTGCCAGCATGCTTATTTCCCCTTATTGTCTCATCTCGTGTCATATCTTTTGCTCTCGCTGGTCTCGCTTCCTCTCTGGCCATCAGATACACAGAGGTTAATGCATGGATGGGGCCAGAGGTCAAAGGTTAATGTCCTCTGACACAGCGGCCTCTTCCCCTTGAGACAGTCAGGCGTCTGAGTTCAAATGCCCTGGGCACCCTGCTGGACCTGTGGAACCAGAAAATAAACCTGCCTGGCATTTCACTGACAGCAAAGAAGAAAGAAATTGCATACAAAGCCATATTGTACAGTAAGACTGGATTATACTGTACTTCATTCAGTCCGAGACACTATTTAGAAAGTTCTGCTGATGATAGATGAAGAAACCTTATCAGTTTTCATTCATCTGATAATGTTAAACATCCAAAATATCTTGTCATAGTATCAAACAGTAATATATGAAATCAAACGGTAGCCGCGTTTCAAATACAGGTTTACGCAAAACTTTTGCGATATTTTCTAAATGTCGATTAAAAAACTATTGCGGAATGGCGGCGTTTCCATTTACCGATATTATGCGACCAAAACGTAGGCTAATTTTGTTTCCTCTCGCGATAAGTCATTCCAAAAATTATGCAAACGTTTGTTGGTAGGTTTACTTACAGTATATCCCAGCCACCGCACTAGCCATTCATTTTAATCTAAGGCGTAGGCCTGTTATCCAAGCATTATTGGCAAGGAAAGCACCTTATACTGGGAGGGCTGTGCCAAGTGTGCAACCGCACAGGGCCTCGCAAAAGTAAAGTGACAGCTGACTTGATGATGTAAAGCCAATAGTTAAAGTTCATGTTTTTCTCCTTCAAAATAGTTCATAGTTAAAGGGATAGTTCACCCAAAAAAGAAAATTAGCCCATAATTTACTCACCCCCAAGTCATCCTATAGGTGTATATGACATTCTTCTTTCAGACGAATAAAATCGGAGTTATATTACAAAAGTCCAGGCTAATCCAAGCATTAGAATTTGATTCAAAGTTGCTCTGTTTTTGAAGTCCATAAAAAGTGCATCTGTCTGTCAAATAACGTGCTCCACGCGGCTCTGGGGTGTTAATAAAGGCCTTCTGAAGCGAATCGACGCGTTTGTGTAAGAAAAAAATTCATATTTAAAACTTAATCAAGTAAACTTTCGACCGATCGCCTTTCATGGAAAAGTGTTGAATGTTGAAAGTGAAACTCAAGATGGGTACATGACTTCATGACGAGCGGACCTGGCCGCGTTAGTCTTTCGTCTTTCGCAGGGGAACTTTAAACAATTTTTCCATAAATTGAACAGGGAAGGCGGTCGGTCGAAAGTTTACTTGATAAAGTTTTAAATATGGATATTTTTCTTACACAAATGCATCGATTCGCTTCAGAAGGCCTTTATTAACACCCCAGAGCCGCGTGGAGCATGTTATATGACGGGCAGATGTACTTTTTATGGACTTCAAAATCAGAGCAACTATGAATCCAATTATAACGACTTTTGTAATATAAGTCAGATTTTATTTGTCTGAAAGAAGAATGTCATACACCTAGGATCAGTGTTGGGGAAAGTTACTTTGAAAAGTAATGCATTACAATATTGCGTTACTCCCTTAAAAAGTAACTAATTGAGTTACCTAGTAACTTTTTAAGGAAAGTAATGCGTTACGTTACTTTTGCGTTACTTTTTCTCACCTGGGCTGGGCTTGTTTTGGTTTATAACAAAAAAGTTATATTTTTGTGCAACGGTAAAGACCTCTTCATACCAAAATTGAAATAATAAGCTCCTGGCTGAGGTAAAAATGCAAATTCACGCATGAACAGTAGAGGGCGCAGCTCTGCTGTGCTGCCATTCTGGATAATGGTAGAATAGGATGCAGGAGAAAAAGGTTTTACCAATAAAAACAAAAAATCTGGTAATTTTCATCATCAAAGGCCAGCAGCAAGACATTGGTAAATTAAATATAAAGGTAGATTATGCATAAAAATAGTTGTTTTCTTTAACATTTAATTATTGGAGGTTTGCATAGTACTCTGATTTTGCATTTGACTGATTTAATTCATTTTGAGGAGTACAGAATCTTTATTGTGCAAGTGAGATAAATAAATGCTCACATTTAGTCTAGAACTACAATAACCATCATGTTTATGCACAACGCCTCTGCACTTATTTTTCTCAACATGGGGGGCAGGAGAGCTGTCAGTCAAATTAATGTGAAAAAGTAACTTGCGTTACTTTTTTGAAAAAGTAAATTTGAAAAGTAATGCGTTACTAGACTAGTTACTTGGAAAAAGTAATATTATTACATAACTCAAGTTACTTGTAATGTGTTACCCCCAACACTGGCCATAACCAATCGCTAACGTTTGGTCGTGACGTATTTCACGCGCCGTTCGCCTTTGATTCTCACATGGAAGTCCGCAAATAAATGTGCAGCCACCTCAGTGATAAAACCTAAAACTCGTGCATTTGAATTGTTATTTATTCACGGTGGCGGGGAGAGTTTTGTGATCGGGAACCCACTGCTCTCGTGGTCCGTAAAATTGATTGTATATGCTGTAAATATGCTGTCATATGCTTGGTAGGATAAGAATAAATGCTGCCGTAAATAACGGCCCAATTCAAATGTTTACGTGCTTTTCTTCTTTTTATTTTTTTAACGGTGATGAAATATATTGCTCTTGTAAACACTTGCCAGCATTTAAAGAAATACAAGTCTAGAAATGCATCCAAATTACAGCGCACGCAACCGCACGGGGCTCTGCAGTGGTCAAAAAGGTTATATTCTGGTGAAAGATACAAGATGTATTCTTGAAAACTCAGAGATGTGGATTTGGAGAGCAATTAAATTACCACACGATCTTGGTGTTTGTCTAAAACAATAGGTAATTCGGCCGGGGAATTTAACGTGGGTGGTGGGAGACGGACGGCTTCAGGCAACTCCTTCACCACTAACGGAGCGAGCTGGAAAATCAAACTTTTCTCGGGCCACAACATTATGGCCACCAATAAAACTCAGCAAAGATTGTTCTTGCTCTGGCTTTAACTTCTGGATATTCGGCAGCAGTGCCAGGAATGAATGGCTTAACTTGCATCTTTCTCCGCCGCCATTACTGACCTACAACTTAAACTAGCGCACGACATCAAAGTCATCGTTCTCAGCCACTCCCTCTGTTCGCTGATTGGACCGGTAAAAAATTGTTCGGAGAAAACCCAGAGCCATAGAGAGAGAGAGTTGCGACAACGGAAGTTCAAAACGCTTGATAGTCACGTGATTCATGTAGACCTCGAATAGTTCCAGGAAGTGCTTTGACGGGCAATTCAAATTGATAGTCACAGTGACAGAACTGCGCTTTTTGGTAATTAATAGTCAATAAATGCATTGATTTTCAATAATTTTACTACACATCGACATGTGTATGTAGCATGAGTATGTAGTTACAGCGATGTTGTTTTTAAAATATATATTTTTTTAATGATAAATAATCTACACAAGCAGGCTTTAATGTACAAGTTATTTTGATTAAAATGTGCTGATCATTTAAAATCTTACTGATTAAACGTCTTCCCTTTTAAAAGTGCATCACAAACGGTCTGTTCTGCTGTAACTCTATGGCGCGGTTGCTACTTCCGGGAACTATTGAGAGTCTCCGCGAGCCGCCATTGCTGTAAAAAAAACCGTTCCATTGGAGTCTATGGAGTTGTCGCAACTCTCTCTCTCTATGGCTCTGAGAAAACCTAAGCAGATACAGCAGTCCCAGACGGAGTACTGAAGGAAAATGAAAATTGAGCGGAAGTATGTAAGAGGGTGGAGCCAGGCTAATTTAGTGCATGTTCACAGAGGAAAACAACTGAAAAACAGCGCTGGTCCTCTCAATACTGTCTGTTTATTTGACTGAGAAATCGCTTCTGATGATTCAGTGAGAGAGCAGTCCAAACTCATTAAAGTGGATTCAGGCCGTTTTGCAAACGCGTTTGACCCATTCATAATTTTGAAAATAATTTTAGCGTCAAAATGTGCCCAGTTCAGTTACACAGTTTAACTTCTTGAACCTTATGCTGTTAAACTGAATATCTTTTTTTTTTCCTTAAATATCCACATAAACAACAAATTGTTAGTCACTATAGCAACAGTAGACCCCCGTTAATTGACTATACCCCCTTGCACATCACGTTAGCAAAGGGCCTCGCACCCCCCCTGCGACGGGCCTGCGGTCACGTATGGGTGTTTGTGGGTGTTTCTCCCTCATATCTGCTTCAAGGTCTTAATGATCATTTGTGGCATTTCTTTGTTGTTTTTTATAATCCAGTATTCCTGTAATTCTATTGTCTTTTATGAGTTTAATAAAGAACTCTTGTCTCGTTTTCTGTCCAAACACACAGCGTCATCTGTAAAGAATGATACATTTTTACATACGCCAGGTGACCGGTAAATGCGGAAAAAACTGTTTCCATTGCAGTTTTGCGAAAATTTCCTTTTTCGAATTGCCTGAAAATCCACCTCATGCGAGCGTAAAAACTTTTTTGCGATGTATGGGAGTTATTGCGAAATTGACACGTTTCCATTGGCCGTATTTTCAATTTCAATTTGCGCAATTTGAAGGGTACTGGAAACACGGCTAGTAATATATTATTACAATTTAAAAGAACTGTTGTCTATTTGAATATATTTTAAAGTGTTATTTATTCCTGTGATGAAAAGCTGAATTTTTGCATCATTACTCCAGTCTTCTAATATAATGATTTGGCAATCCATAAACATGTCCTATTATTATCAATGTTGAAAAGAGTTAACACAACTCTTTTCAACATTGATAATAATAGGACATGTTTACAAGATTTCTATTTCTAATAAATGCTGTTCTTTTAAAGTTTTAATCAAAGAATCCTGAAAAATGTATCAGTTTCCACAAAAACCTTATGCAACACGCAAAATATTAAGCAGCCAAAACAGTTTTTAACATTGATAACAATAAGAATGTTTCTTGAGCAGCAAATCAGCATATTAGAATGATTTCTGAAGGATCATGTGATACTGAAGATTGGAGTAATGATGCTGAAAATTCATCTTTGCATCACGGGAATAAATTACATTTTAAAATATATTTAAACAGAAAACTGTTGTTTTAAATTGGAAACAGTTTTACTGTTTTTACTGTATTTTTGATCAAATAAATGCAGCCTTGGTGATACTTTTTTTTCAAAAACGTTCATTTTTGCATTCATGTAAATAACAGATGAAAACATTTGGAAGACTTAATAAATATGCTTATACTGAATACATCAGTATGTTGTTCATAAAGAATTGGCCTATGTCACGGATGAAGGCCAATGTACAGAATGACTGGAGAAAAAAAACATACTTAAACACACATGTGTCTCTGTTCTGAGGTCAAAGGTTGAAGTTCCATGAACCATGGTTCTGTGAAAAGCTTTGGAGCACAGGTCACCGACTCGAGATGGTGAAGGAATGAAGGGCGGATATTGTATCTCCACTCATGTGGCATTTGGGGTCAAAGTTCAAAGATGAAAGGTCCCCTAAGTTCAAAGGTCAACTCGGTGAGATAGCACTAAAATTGCTGATCCGGTGTGCTTGCGAGATCCAGGAAGTTGTAATTGTATCATACTCGTAAAAAAAATGTTTTTTTAACAATTTTCATTGGCGGAAAATAAATATTCAACATAATTTGAAATCTAAACAAATGAACTGAATATCAAAATTGTTGAGATTGCCTAGAATCACACGTATTCTGTCAAATAAGTCACAATATAAATGTTTATCCATTTTGCTTATAGAATACAGTATATCAGAAGCCATAAAGGCTCTCCTTTCCTCAGATTACTCCAGATTATTAAAGGTGAGAGGTGCGTTGACGCACGATCTCCCTGTGCGCGCGCACGCACGTACACACAAAGCGCCTCCTGTAGCTTTAAGCTGTGCTCACTCAGCCAGGGAGGGCAAGAGCGAGCGGGAGGAGGAGTGTGAACATTGCGGAGTTCTCGGGGATTCCGAGAATATACAGTTCAGACTCAGACCCGACAGTCGGTGCCGGAGCCCGATGAGTTTTTGGACTCTACTTCCATTTGGCGCACGTCTGCGCGCAGGAAACGCTCACGCTAGGATAGCGGAATCAGGTACGAGTAAAGACGACTCGTTGCCCGCCCAGCAGCTGGAAAGACTCCGCTGCATATGACTGTGATGTTTGCTGTATGTTTATTGTGATCCTAGGAGGTGCTGAAAGAAAAACCGACGCGTACGGAATGCGAGACGCCGTTCACACGGGACGCGTTCTTACGTTTATAAACAGGACATGTGGTCTCGAGACACCCTTTTTAAAAGTTGAACAGTTTTTAACTTGGCTCGGCGTCTTAAAAACGCAACAACGAGACCAAAGACGCGAGAACGTGTGCTGTGTGAATCGCAATGGTCGCTTCTGTCATTTAGTTTCCATTTTGTTTCTCTGTTACAGTCAGTGCGATGTTACCGCTTCATTTATCTGCTGTTTTTTTATGCATATACATAACAGTTACTGGGTTAAGAATAGATTATTTATATTTTTCTTTTTCCAAGCCAAAACTGTTATGTAGCCTATATTAGAATGTTAAATTATGTAGTGCAGTGTAAGAAATCTTAAATTGTGTGTACTGTAGTGATACTGACTTTTACTAATGTTCCAATAGACACAAACCTGAACAGAACTAATATATATATATATATATATATTATTACTTGGGTTAATATCTTCAGGACAAGATCTCACCTGCTAAGTGAGCTTGTTGGACATTCTTTATAGTTTTCATAAAGTTTCCTGTGGCTTCAGTAAATAAAGATGAGACTAAAGAGGTCACGGGTTGAAGTTTAAAGGTCTTCAGAGATCACAGTTTGGGTTCAGTGTTGGTTCAGGTGGCTTTCTTTGCTGAAGAAGACCAAAGTTACAGAAAAGCTCACATTTGTCGGGTTCTACAAACAGCATAGATGTGCATGTGCTTCAGAACATAGTGGATTGAGAAAAAAAACACAGGATTAGTTTATTAAAATCTTCCACTCTCATCTTCATTGTCTTTATGATGATGCATGATATGCGCATCATTGTCTCTTCATCGGATAGGTGGAGACATCAGAAGAGATGGGAGAGAATCAGGCTGACAGCATTATGTGGCTTCCTTAAGATGATACTGACTTGTAATGATGTTATCGTTGCTAGAGAAATGAACACACGGCGACCTAATTTCTCAAGGGGACGTCAATAAAATGAACTGAGAGCAGTTAAAACAGTGCTGGGTCATCGTCACCTTAAAATATTATCCTCCTACCTCATGGCTTAGATCTGTCATATCATCATAGGCCTGTGTTACGTTTAACAAAAGAGTGATTCGATCAGAATGTGGCATTTTTCAGAGCACACACTTAGCAATATTGAAGCACATGGTTTTGCTCATGCAAAACATAAACTTGCTGGCGTAACATGTCGTAAATCCATAGAAGCCGCGGGCACTTTACACTCATTAACAGGTCAGCTGACAGCTCAGGGACGCAGTGGTTGCATGTTTGTTCCTTGTGTAATGAATTGTGTTGGATATAGGGTATACCAGTGATAATAGGTGGCCTGGAGATCAACAAGCCTTGGTGCTGTTTATACGAGAGGTTTTGTGCACCAAAAGAAAGGATGAAGACGGTTGTCAGGGTCTGTAGATGTAAGACCGGGAGTTGAAGCGCTGCGATTGTATGAAATACTGGGCACAATACGCTCCCCACAGCCTTGGGACAGAGGCAGGGCTTTCATTTATAGCAATGGATTGATTTTTGCTGATTGATTTACTGTAAACGATTTATAGTTTGCTGAATTTGCGGTGGAGGTTTGCTGGGAGATGTAACTCCGATAAATTGAGCATCACCACCACACATTAGAACAATAGCAGCGACCTCAACACACCTACCAATCGATCAGTCAATGCAATACTATTCAAATTATACACTTCACTTCCCCTTGCCTGTTCATATGAATTTTGTATATTCAAATTTTAGCCAATAAAGGAAGTTAGCACTACACTCTTGATACATTTTATAATTCTTATATCCACCCAAATAACGAAGATGGTATTTAGCTATAAGTGTTCTGCAAAGAACGGTGGATGTAAAGCATGTAGGCCAGTTGTAAAAGTGATTTGGCCTCCAAAACGGACAAATGCTGATCTTGAGAAACATGATCTCAACAACTTGTGTAACACACAAGTTAATTTAATATAATTACCCGGCTGACCTTTAGCTGCCAGCTGTATTACTGTATTGCCCACTATGTCCTGAGGCAAAATGGACCTGGAGGTCAAGGAATCCTGGCAATTGGGTTCAGGAAGATTTTACTGTTCCTGGGGGACCTTACTAATCGTGTCTTATTTTAAGCAGGTTATATGCTGTGCTAAGTGAAACGGCAGTCCTTTCCAGTGAAGTTTTAACGCTTCGTCTCTTTGAGCTGAGAGATGAATACATGCAGATTTTGCAGTTCAAGGCCACACCGTGCCAAGCTGTCCTTCACACCATATTAGTGGTCTGTTCTTTAAGAAACCTTCAAAGCTCTGAGAAGGACACAAACCCTGCAGTAATGCTGAAGAGATGAACACTCGCAGAATGATCTGTAATCAGCGCATCAGTTAGGCATTCACAGAGCAGGCGACAGGAATGATCCCAGCGTCATTATTTCTCTCATCTAAAAGCTTTCAGATCACACTGGTCCAAGCAATTAACTAAAGAGGAGTTTTCAGAATTTATGAATGAGAGATGGATGTGGGGGTTATGAAGAAGACTGCCGCTTGAGGTTGAACCGTTGATATGATTTATTTTGTAAGTGTGGGTTTCGGCTAAGGGCCTGAACCAGAATTTAGTTTTGTGATGTGAAATGTGATATTCAGAAACTTGTTGCTGCAGTGTGTGACCATGGATCTTGATCAAAAATGACATCACATTATACAGCACCAATTTTTGGTCAAGATCTTGTATTGACAATGCAAGAGTCCAGCACTCTGTAAAGTCTACTCCAGCACATCCCAAAGACTTTCAATTCATGAGTGAAAATGATTCTTCTTCCAACCATTCTTTCACAATTTGAGCCTGATGAATCTTGACATTGTCATTCTGGAATGTCCATGATGTGTCTTTCTACATCCAAACATATAACATGCTAGAAACATAGTAATCACTGCAATAATGACCCAATCATAGACTCTTAAGCATTTGCCTATTTAAATCCAAACAACGACTTTGGCCGGGTGGTGTATATGAAAATTGTCAATTTTTTTTCCTTTCTTTTTGTATCAACATTATGGTTCATCCACAAATGAGAGAATGTATGTATGTATTTATTTATTTATTCATTCATTCAGATATTATAATGTATTTTTAAATGCATTTTTTTCAGCTGTGGAGAAAAAAAGAAAAGTAAAAATTGGCAATATAGTTAAAGTTAATTGTTGCCCCATTGACTTTCATTATATGACCGAAAATTTTTAACATTAAGATACAATTTTGTGTTCTTCAGAGTGCATAAAAAAATAAAGTATTTTCATTTTTCTGTGAACTAGGGCTGCACGATTATGACAAAAACATAACTGTCGATTATTCCCATGAAATTGGAATTGCAATTTATGAATTATGATCATTATAATTTACATTGAATGATGTTTTAAAAAGATTTATACCATTGTTTGAAGCAACTGCATGCTATATTTTTTTATATGAAAATAAGCTGAAAACATTATTCCTGAAAACCTTTTATTGCTTTTCTATAGCATTAAGCCTCAAATGTAAACTGTATTGGTTTGATTTCTTTAAATAAATAAAAAAGTAAAAATAAGCATGTTGTTATTATAATGTTATACAATGGTAAGAAGAAGAAAAAAAGAAACCTTAACTTTAATTTAATAAAAAAAAATTGTAATTGCGCCTTTATCACAATTAGAAATTAGATTTTTTTTGCTGCCCTTGTGTGAACTATCTTTAAAATCATGTGCTGGTTCGGGTAGTCACGGGTATAAGCGGCGACCACTTATGATGGGATCACGTGAGACAGATGTTAATACCAGGTGTAAAGGGTCTTTATCGCAGCTTTGCTAATAGCTTCCTGCTTCTGTGAATGTCATGGGGCCTTTCTCATAGAGCTGATTCTGCTACGACTCATTTCATGGAGGGAGGTCAGGGGTCAAGCTCTGTGGAGCAGATTTACGCTGCCGTGTGTTTTTGAGCACAGAGCTGCACGCTAAAACCCAGGAAAATAATAAAGTCCTGTCACTTTTGTAGCGGCCCACCCGTCACTGGCCTCAGACTGCTGAATCACTTAATACTTACTTAAGGGGTTAAAACGAGCTGAGCTGTTGCCAGGCAACAGGGACACCTCAGCAGCCGCTAGATGTGGGGTGTAGCTATCGGTCCCTCACGCACAGCCAGCGGTGAAAACGTTGAAAGATTCACACCGCATGCCCCTGCTCTCAAAGCACTCTAATGCTTCATGCAGCGAGGCATGCTGGGATATATTATTATGGACTGCTGTTTGTATGCACTCCTGCCACAGGAAGTAGACGCGAGTGGAAAGTGTTGGATTTTGTGTCGAACTAAGTCCTTCTCCATGTGAGATGCGATTCCTGCGTGTTCACATCACACTCTCCGCATCCCAATCAGCCGCGAGCCGTTGATTAGTTGAGTTTGTTTGGGCGCATCTCTTTCAGTAGTTTGAGAGATGCCCTTGGACAGACGTCCTTTTGTCCTAGCGGACCGCTTGGGGCTTATGGAGGCAGCGCCTGCTTTCCTGGCATTAGCGCAGCGCTCCGACCTTGACCTGACTGATATGACCTGAAAGCTTTTAAGTAACTTCGGTCATGTGACACCATGTGAAGGGCTTATGTGTCACACTTGACTACAGGTTTGGGTGAGTTTTTCATTCATATTGGGAATGAACAGTTTCACCGCTGTGCATGATGAATATTGATTCGGGATTGATTTTGCGTAACACAGAAATGAATAATTGTGGTGGAAGAAGTCTTTGCCTAGTTTCAATCTGATTTTGCCACATGCTTCATAATCTTATGGCTGGGCAATAGAAATATTTAATGTGTGCTGGTGCTGATGTTTATGTAATTGCTCTGAAAAACCAGAGGAATTGTTTACAATTTAATAGTGTATAAAAGAGATATCAATGACATGATGTGCATCTTTTTGTGTCCAAGTGCATTATTTCTTTTTAAATTAATTGATAAATTCATGACCTATGTCACTTTATTGATACCTATTGAAACCTATTTATTTTTAAATCATTTTTAGTACATTTAAATAATACATATTTTATGTATTATGTTAAACCCCCCCCCAAATGTCAAGTGGTGCAACTGTCCAGGCAAATAAAAAGGCTAGGAAAACCATTTTAAATGGTGTCTTAATAATAATAATAATAAAACATTTAAAACTAAATACTATGGTATCATTTTAGGTTTGAAACCTTTTCATATAAACAAATGTTATAAATATCAGTCGTTTTAAAGCTGTTGAGATCATTAAAACATTTCTGTATATTATTCCAGCAATTTGTATATTCTGAAATGTCAGGGTGGCACAACTGCAAACGTGGCTCTTTTATTATGAATTGACAATAACAGTAAGCATGATAATGCATCATCCAGAGGAGCTCAACGGATCCTTGTGGCAGAGTGAAAAGCTTTGTAGATCTCTCTCAAACACTGGTACAAACTGCTCATTTCAAGCATGGGTATGTTGGTACACTTTCCATGTCAGATGGTACAACTACAGTATATACATGCAACTATTTGGTTATAGTTGACATAAAAACGGTCAAAAAGTTCATTTAAACAACTGAAACGTTTTTAAACCAAGCTGCAACCTCCCGCGGTCTCTCTTGAAACATACGGAAGTGACTTAAACTGCAATTCATCGACTGGCCGCTAGAAACGGGCTCCAAAAGGAAGTCAAATCTGTATCTCCCCCATGTTAAAATGCCTTTACTTTACAGCAGGAACAAAAATGTACAGCCTGGTTCAAAATGTGGTTTTGGTCTATATAGCTACTGTGATGGGGTGAATTGTTTTATAACTCATCCATATTAAGCCATAAAGTTCTGCATAATTAAGGGCGTGGCCAATTGAGTGACAGGTGAATTGCCGTTTGTCTGCTATCTGTTAGCCATCACGTCACCTCAGCTCTTCCCACGTCCCGCCTCTTTGCCCATTTTCGGTTATCTGAGAGCAACGTGCGGTGACGCACTGCCAAGATGGCTCTACCAAATTTGGGCTTCAAAAATGCTCTTCAGAAACCTACGGGTGAGGTCACGGACACTACACTCCATAGTTTTATACAGTCTATGCCATGGTTTAAACGCATTGTTCATGACTCAGAAATATGCATTACATCAGTTTTGAAAATATGTTTTTAACCTTTTTTTTTTTTTTTTTACTTTTTGTCATTGACCCATGTGTATAATATACAGTGTTTATATACACAATATTACAAGAAAAACGGCAGTATTTATTTGCATATGTACATAATGAATTAGTATTAATTGTGTAATTTATAAAATAATGAAATTCCATTTTTTTTTGTACATTTATTGCAATGGCTTGAAAGATTCTCAGAAATGAATTCAGCATTTTTACATCTACTGTAGCTGGTATAAGGTTCAGTACTTCCCAGCGCTCTGTGATCAGCAAAGTTTGCCTTTTTCACAAAGCAACTGTGGTGCGAGTTGGTATTTTTCGCCGGGTTATAACAAAATCAGTTCTGCTCCAGTGACCTTGAGCTGAAGCCAGATTGGAGTTTTTCAGTGAGCTAATGCTGTACGTTTGCGACCATGTAGAAACTGATTCACCTGTGGCCGCTGACCTGTGGAAGATGTTTACATGTGCTGTTGCTCTGCTTGTGTAAGTACGTTTACATGTCTGATTCGGTCACCGAGGCCAGATGGCTCAAATAGAGCAGATCTTTTCTTTAAGCCACCGGTCTCTCCATCCAGGGCTGCCCTCGCCGGTTATATTAAGGTAGGGCTTGCCCTAAATACACTTAAACTGGTTTAAAAAAGGTCAATGATCAGTTTTATTCAGCACCTTGTTGTCGCCCTTCAGATTTGTTTATGCGGCTGTGTGTCCGATTTTCTTTAGGCTCATGTGTTTTTAATGATGGGTGTAAGCTTTCGAGAACAATTTATATGAATAAAATAGTGATGGACTGAGATATATGATACAGGACAATATTTAAAGGTGACTTTCACATTGTTAATGTGTGATCAACATTTTGATTTGAGAAATATTTCACATATTTTGGTGACATGATTAAATTTTTTTTTTTTTTATAACCGAGATGTGTGCCGGGTGTTTGCATTTGGAACTGACAAAATCATTTGTTTATGTCAGAGACAGACATATGAGAGAGCTTGAGATGTTGGCATTGAGTGCATGATCGATATCTATTCATATGCATGTTTGTGTTGTTTGAAAATATGTTCTTCTCGCCTTACAGTAATCATACACAAGACTTTTACATCACTGTCAGCACAACACATTCACATCCCACTTAAAGGGACAGTTCACCCACGAATGAAAATTGGCTGGGACGCCAGTCTCTCGTGAGCGACAGTTAGAGGAAGTAAGAGATTACATTTTTCTTACACAAACGCGTCACTTCTCTTCAGAAGGCCTTTATTAACCCCCCAGAGCCGTGTGGATTATGTTTATGATGGATAGATGCACTTTTATGGACTTAAAACCATTGTCATTTTAATGCTTGGAAGAGCCAGGACATTTTTTTAAATAACTGATTGTATTCGTCTGAAAGAAGAATTTCATATACACCTAGGATGAATTGAGGGTGAGTAAATCATGGGCTAATTAGCATTTTTGGGTGAACTATCCCTTTAAGGATATGTGTGTATCAGGATTTTTTGAACTTTTAAACCAAATTTTGGGCTTCGTTAAAAGACCTTGCTACTGAACTTGGGCTCACCATGTAACTTTTGAGATGTGGCTTTTTTGTTTTCACTGATGAGGTAATTTTTTTTTAAGGCTCTGAATTAGGAATTGTGTACATTCAGTTGCCTTGTGAGCCATGTTTAAATGTCCCATGGCATGAAAATTTCACTTTTTTTAACATCAATATGAGTTCCCCTAGCCTGCCTATGGTCCCCCAGTGGATAGAAATGGCACTCTCTTTATAATGGCTGAAGCTGTCAATCTCACATTGCGAGTGTATCTGCACACTTGCCCAAACTGCCATTATAATGAATGACGCTGTTATGCTGCACAACGAAGCTCTTACTGTATTCATATCGATATTGCGTTTGCTGTTAGTTGTGGTGAAAGCATTTTGTGAGAGAAATAGCATTGAAATGACGAGATCACTGCATTCAAGCGATAAACAGACTCTGTCTACTCAATGCTCATCACTGCGGCATTTCATGTGATGGGAAAAGATCTAAAAATAATGCTATCAGACTGATCTCATGAAATAGCGTATGTATGACACGCCAAATCGCTATGCCATTTTGGCGTGCTATCAAGACGCATAATCGCTTTTTAGCGTGTTTATCAACGCCGTTTCATTCTATCCCCCTACACTGCTCCTACCCCTAAACCTACCCATTACACACACACATACACACACACACTGGCCCTGCCCCTAAACCTACCCATCACAAAAAACATTCTGCATTTTTACATTTTCAAAAAAAGCATCATTTAGTATGTTTATAAATCCATTTACATTCACGCGGAATCACACGGCGTACACATACACGCGGAATCACACGCATACACATACACGCGGAGATGATGTTTGTTTCGGCGTACACATACACGCGGAATCACACGCGTACACATACACGCGGAGATGATGTTCGTTTCGGCGTACACATACACGCGGAATCACACGGCGTACACATACACGCGGATAGCTCAAAATGCGTACAGATAACACGCCATTTGGCTTTAGAAAGTGCCGTGTATATTTACGCAAAATCATGATGTCATGTTGATGCTATAATCAACACTTTCACGATTCGTTCATCTCTACAGCTGTAATAGTAAAAAAAACGTAGTAAAAGTATTCGAGAGGGGTTAATACGCATTTCAAATGCAAAGATGTCAGCCAATCACAACACAGGGCGTCTTCCAGCAGACAGAGCATTTAAGCCAGAGGGCTAAAATCAGGATAGAAAAAGGCCTTTTATTTCTCAATTACGACATTTTTATGATGTTAAAATCATACTAACAATATAAGTACACCTCAGGAAACATAAAATAATAAAACAAATCCACATCATGGGACCTTAAGGCACGTGCTGTGTGAGGTTTTTGCTGTCTGATAAGACCCTTGTACGTCTGATGAGAGGAGCGTCTGCACTCTGAATACTGAGATTAATGAAGGTACTGTAGACTCTCAGTCTCTCTCACTGTGTTTGTTTTCTCTCCTTCTTTTGCTGAGCTGCCTGATCAAACTCTGCAGCAGTCTTTATACACTGTCTTTGAGAGGGGGAAAAAAAGAAAGAGAAAAGTGGGCCATGGTGACCTATTTTTCTCACAGTTCAGGGAGGCCGAGGGTTGCGGTGCTGCAGTCAGTCAGATGGGGTGCAGGGGCTGTTGCCAGACGCAGCCACACAGAAGTGGGTCAACGGCAGGGACTGTGTCTTGTAAACGGCTTGTCGAACAGTAGAGAAAGCTGCAAATGAAGCCCATATTATATGCCCAAAGCTGTTCATGGAGGTCTGCGGTCTCTCAGGACCTTCACGCCCATTGCTTCCACTGGGACAAAAGCTGAGAAAATGCAATATCGTCTCGGTTACAGAGTTACAGTTCAGAAACAATGGCTGTTCTCACACAACAGCTAAATACAGTTGTCACTCTTGCTCTGAGCACTTATATCTGATTCTCATTGATCTTCTCAAGCATTTCTCTACATATACCACGTTTCAACATTTGAAATTTTAATGACCTCAATATCAGTCCCAAACAAGCTGAGTGATGACACATTACCCCAGAAATGCTGAGCACAATTATTACTTTTGATAAGTTTCTTAACTATGCATCGCTTTTTACAATTTGACTGACTTGAAACACTGAATCTTTAAATTCTTTATGATCAACATCAACTTTTTCTTAAAGGAATATACACCTAGGTAATTTACATTTTTGGGTGAATTATGACATTCTTCTTTCAGACGAATACAATCGGAGTTGTATTAAAAAATGTCCTGGCTAATTCAAGCTTTATAATGGCAGTGAATGGCTGTTTCTGTTTTGAAGTCCATAAAAGTGCATCTATCCATCATAAAACTGCTCCACACGGCTCCAGAGGGTTAATAAAGGCCCTCTGAAGCAAAGCCATGCATTTGTGTAAGAAAAATATCGACATTTAAAACTTTATAAAGTAAAATATCTAGCTTCCGGCAGACCGCCTTCTGTATTCAACTTACGGAAAAAGCGTAACTGGCGTGACAATGATGTCGGACGTAGCGTAAGCATTTTGAATTTTGGGGCGGCAGTGGTTCATGTAGGTTGTCTACTAGCCGGAAGGTTGGTAGTTCTATCCCCGGTTACGCCTGACAGCAAGACACCTAACCCAAGCTGCTCCCGACGAGCTGGATGGCGCCTTGCATGGCTGACACCTCTGTGGGTGTATGAATGGGTGAATGTGAGGCAATATGTAAAGCGCTTTGGTGGACATGGGTCTGTTAAAAGTCCATTTACCATTTACCATTTGAACTGCGAGAGACGTTACACTTTCTTCGTAAGTTGAATAAGAAAGGCGGTCCGTTGGAAGCTAGATAGTTTACTTTATAAAGTTTTAAATGTGGATATTTTTCTTACACAAACCCATCGATTCGCTTTTGAAGGCCTTTATTAACCCCCCGGAGCCATGTGGAGTACGTTTATAATGGATGGAGGCACTTTTGGGCCATTATAAAGCTTTGAAGAGCCAGGACATTTTTTAATATAACTCCGATTGTATTCGTCTGAAAGAAGAATGTCATATACACCTAGGATAGCTTGAGAGTGAGTCAATTTATGGGATAATTTTCACTTTTGGGTGAACTAACCCTTTAAAGTCACTGAATTTACGATGTGAGCACACAGCTGAATTCAAGGTTTTTAGTTTTTTGGGGGGTTTTATTCTCCATAGCTCAGGGTAATTAAGATGACATCAGTATCGCTCACTGGTGAAAGCCAGGAGTCATGGGAGAATCACTGAATCATCATTATACGCTCCTGGACACAGATCCCAGGGGGCGTGGCCTTTTATGACAGATTGTTGTTTTTGTAAAACGTAAAAGGTCAACGGATTCTTCAGCGTACCGAGAGAAAGCCAAAGAGCAGGCGACTGGACTCTGGAACCCAAAAAGTGTTCCTTTTTGAATAATGACCGTTTATATAGCACTGTTCAATATTTGATTTAAGCGAGCTGTTCTGGATGTAACAGACACAGGGAGACTTTGACCTGACCGGGAGTTTCAGTATTTGAGATTTTGAGTTGTGTGCACACACCATGGCTCTTATCATGAGTACCGTGAGTAATGGAAAGCAGGTTGGCCTGCTCTGAAAGTGTAAGGGCGGCATGGTTGTAAAATATGGCAATTGCAACAACCTCAATATTGATCCCGATGACACATTTCCCCAGAAATGCTCTGTAGTTCCCCACTTTCCTTTAACTTTGTGAGAAGTATTAATGTTATTTGAGTTTTATTTTGGATGTCTGTTTTTATTGTTTGGTAGTTTAAAGGGATGGTTCACCCAAAAAGGAAAATTACTCACCCTCAAATTGTTCCAAACCTGTATAAGTTTCTTTCTTCTGTTGAACACAAAAGAAGATATTTTAAGAAATGTTGGTAACCACACAGTTGATGGGGCTCAGTAACTTTAATAGTTTTTTTTATCCTACTATGGAAGTCAATGGCTACTGTCAACTATATGGTTACCAACATTATTTCAAATAATATATTATTTTGTGTTCAACAGAAGAAAGAATCTCACACAGGTTTGGAACAACTTTAGGGTGAGTAAATGACAGATTTTTCATTTTTGGATGAACTATCCCTTTAAAGTCTTAACTTTTAATATAAACTATGTATCTATTTTATCACAAGGTTGCTGGTTAAAAGTTAAGCTACTGTACAGGATTTTGAATGGGCTGGATTGGAACATTTTTATTTATTTTGATTTACTTTAATTTTTTTAAACATTTGCGATTCATCATATCAGTATCTAGTGTCTAGTTGTGGAAGCCTGTTCTTATTAGTAGCTAAGTATATTTAGTTGCTATAAATATATTTTATGAAAATGAAGTTGAACCCATTTCAAACCATGATAATGCAGGTCTCAATTTTGCTTTGCATGCTTATTGTTTCCTGACAGCTATAACACTTAATAATACCACATAATATGGTAACTATTCAGTATTATTAAAGTATTAAAGCAATGATATGAATATTGAGGTATATTTTAAGGTCTATTCTATTGATAATTAAGATGAATACGGTAGTTAATATTATTTTTCAAGTGTTACAGTTGTAACCGGACCAAACATGCTTTTTTTTATGTAACAATGTATATACACAATGATATTGTTGGTTTATATTAATCACTATACTATAACAATTAATCAGTTAGACTCTGTGTAAATTAATTTAATTAGTTGCTGATGGACTCTATTAATTATTAGTCAAACTAATGGATAAAACTGTTTTTTTATTATTTATTTATTGATCAAATTGTTTCATAAGTGTTAAAATAAAAAATCTGAAATGGGTCTAATACAATTTGTGATTGTTTGACCATTACTGTGGAAATTGTCATTTGGACAATCTTTTTCTAGTAGTTTTTCGCATAAAATGCGTATATTGTGAATAATTTATTTTTTTTATTTTTTTTAATGTGTTGTTTTTGGAGAGAAAAGAAAGTATATTGTATTGTACATTTTTGCTCACGTCGCCCACCCCTCTCGTGTCTTTTATCGTGCTGTTGCTCGGTTTCTCGTCATGTCTACAGCACTGCTGAACCATGTTATAATCGCTGTAACATCTTTTATGACTATTGCTTCCTGCTCACTTCCCTAGTTTGAGTCTGATACTAATAACCCACGGACCTGATGCCTTGGCACGAATGACCTTTGGTCTAATTGAGTGTTGCATGAGGATCCTGTCCCAAACAGGGCCTGGTGGGTGTTCCTGTGCTAATCTGATGAATTCCAGCGAAGGTGAGGAGAGCGGTGACGTCTTGGACTCCTGCGTGCTGCCAGAGGAGTCCACGGCAGATGGTTTCCAGCAGGATCACATATGACATGCGATAACGTTACAGTCAGGAAAGGTCAGTCGACACGGCACTGCAGAGTCTCCCGCAAAGGACACGATCCACACATTCCCAGGCCGAGTGGGATTCATGCGTGCGCGGTGTGTTCCTGTTAGCTGCGAGGGAGGGTTGGTGTTTAGACATGACATTTCTCCCCTCTTCCCCCACCTTGGTGTCAATGTACAGAGGACAGTCCAAATATTTGTTTAAAGTGATGAACCTTATGCAACCAAGGACACTGCATTTGCATGATGATAAAAGGTGCTTTATGCTCTCCTGTAACACATGCAGTGTGTCACTTTTTTGTGCCAAAAACTATAGTTCTTTTGCACTTTAATTAAAAAGATGAAGAGTAGAGGTATGAAACGACACTTATCAGGATATTGGATATAGTTAGTGCTATAGCTGGTGGACCAGCAAAGCCATGATGTTCACCTGCAAAACATGTTGACCCTATTTATTAAAAGGAATTTTCCAGGTTCAGTACAATTTTGAATACCATCAGTTGTTTTAGTATTGTTTGTATACTAGTATATTATAGCTTTTATGTTTATTTGTCCGTTTTTCACTTTTATTTTAGGTCAAGATTTATTTTTTAATTTAAATTATATTTCTGTTTAGCTTCAATTGAAATAATTTCGACTCATCCCTCGTTTTATGTGGCAATCAATATTATACCACAAATGCTGCCAAATGAGCTTAACATGTAGTAATGAACCCAGAATATTCCTTTAAAGGTGCACTGTGTAACTTTTCAGTCTGATAGAAGTCGCCTATTCAAAACAAAGAGCTTGATGATGCCAAGTTTAAGCGCAGAATCTTGGGACATGTGGTCTTCACCTCACAGCCGGTGGAAAAGAATTGGGATAGGACTCGGGCAGAAATCATGTTCATGGATGCGATTATTAACGTTACTGTAGTATGAAGCAGAGCAGGACTGAGTGTTGTGGAGCTGAGCAAGGCCGCAGGAGCGATTGTTATTAAGATGAATGCAACACACGCCTTGCGAGCAGCAGGACTTTTAATATGCCACAGTCGCCGGCGCCATTTCCGCTTTTCTGGTCATGAGTATGAGTATGAGAGAGTATGATACATCTGAGTGTGTTGAAAATGATGTTATGAAGTTACGGCTGCCATGACACTTGTTGCACACTGCAGTAACACTGGCCTAGTGTTTTTTGGATTTTTACTGCAAAAATGTTACATATTGCAGCTTTAAGAAGCCTTTAGCAGATGTCAACATGCTAGGATGCAAATCTTTCTTGCAAATCTTTCTTACAAATCTTTCATGCAGAACTCCACCTGATAAAAACCAAAACCAGCTCGTCCAGCTATTCACTTAACCCTTTTTTTTCCTCCTTGCTGTGGTGGGTGTCGTCTCAGAGTTTGTTCGGGGCTGTTATGAACGTCAAGTAGTTCTGCCTCAAAAAAACGTGTATTCCAAGTCGGCCTGGCTAGTGTCTCAGATGCCGTGGAGAGTCATCTAATCCCCTGAAACAGAGACAAACAATCTGTGGAAGAAGGTTAAAAATACACCAGTGAGACATTTTGAAATTCCGCCTCTGTCTGAGTTCAGTGCTAAGGTTAAAGATCCAGCATTCAGATTAGACTCCCCCACTGGGGAGGAGATAACAGGCACGCAGATTGAAAAGAGAGAGAGACGTTTGGGTTGAGGGGGGGGTTTGAGATGTCTATCTGGCAGTGTGAAGGTTTTTGTCTTGCAGATCCAGTTCAAGGACGCCTAGAGGCAAGGCAGCCCTGACTGTGCCAGCGATGCATCTCAAGGTCACATGCGCTCACCCTGTGACTCTCAGCAACAACAGGAAGAGGAGGGCGGGGGAAATGGGGGCACTGTAAAATCCTTCATTTACCCCACGGTTAACCCCTCAATGCCTTCCTGTGACCACAGATATTGTGGCTGCGTTAAGGCGCCAGTCAAGGGCTGTCTTCGATTATCTTCAGACGCTTTGAAACAACTCTGCAGTGCCACATATTCCGGTGCAGCCAGGAAAGAGGGCGTGTGTGTGGTTTTAAAATCTGGATGAAATGGAAGGAGAGAGGTTTTAACGTAACTAAGCCATTCAAACGGTCATGAAAACCGCTTCCTCTCATGCTTTTAACTCGTGCATCCTTTTTTCTCTGTGGCGATTAACAGTTAAAGTTCTGTTAAGTCTGCGGTCTCACTGCTCTAGTGCCCTGTGGTCATACATGAGCTTAATGTAAAATGTCCCTGTTTTATGTCACACGGCAGTTTGTTTAAGTAGTTTTGTCTGAAAGAATCTTACTAGTGTTGAGAGAGCATTTAAAGGATTAGTTCATGAATTATTTTCTTCTGGGGAACACACATTTTTGTGGAATATTCTGGTCACTTTTTCAATATAATGGGAGTGAATGAGAACTGGAATTGCCGAGCTCCAAAAAGCCCAAAAACGATTATAAATTGGTTCATTTAAGCATTGTAATTAAAGTGTTCGAAAACCATTACATTACCTTTGTGTGTGGACCAGACCAAAATTTAAGTTGCCCTTTCTTTCGGATATTCATTCGAGTTCATAATAGAAGTAGAATTTTCTGATTTGTGGATAAGTTATTCTTTTGAGCAGGATCTTGTTAATGAATCATTTCGTCCAGTTCACAGACTGTGTTTCCCAAAAGCTAGAGATCCATCGTCACCTATGGTCTCTACGATCAACTTGGCTCACATTGCCTGGTCTGAATGATTCGCTCACAATTTGGACTGATTTGGTTCTCAAGTTCACCTCATAGACTCTGCCTTCTGCCATTTCTTCTCATTCAAAAAACATTGCGCGCTGCGCCTGCACCAGACTAACGCGGGCTGGACAGGATTTACAGTGAGTTTTCAAAATCGTGATGAACAAACACTGTTTTAATGAAAATGTAATTTTAAACTATATTACTAACCGTCAGTAAATTTTTATTGTGAAACCGGTAATCGCTCCATCCCTATTCGTCACATAAAGCAATTTTATTGCATTTCTGTCTTTTATTATACGAGCTACTCTTATAATGCTTTTGTGAAGTTTGAAAGCTTCCCCATTCTTTTAATTTGCATGCAAGATTAGCATTTTTTTTTTTTAATCCTTATGGGCAGATTTGTCCATTAGCATAGCACTTGTTGAACGAGTACAGCAATATAGAACATTTAATATACTGTATGTCTGTTCACAAACTAAGCTCATGCCCCACTCGCCACCATGATGGTAACCCCCCCCAAAAACCCCAACATAACATAAACGAACATAGCAAAACATTAAACGCCACTAAATCTCCCACTTAACATTAATCTTGCACAAATAACATAATATAGCACTTAATTTTGGCATTTACTCTCCCTTTTATGTGTCATGGCAAAGCATGCTGGGAAATAAAAAATCCCAGCCCAGTTTCAGTTAAATTTAAGTTTGTCTAAATTAAAACAAACAAGTTCATAAAACTCGAAACAATTCAGATTACTTAAAATGTTTCAGTGTTGTGAACTCGCAAGAAAAAGAAAATTCTAAATACTCGGTTTAATTAGTTTTGTTTAATTTGAGTTGGCTCTACTCAAACCAATTCATTATCTTGAGCGTTAGGGTTCTTAGCACGCTAACCTCTTGAAGCTTAATTTTAGCGTAAACCCTGGTTGAGCTGATGTTTGGCTTCAAAAAAGCAGCGGGTATTGAGGTATCCGTGCTAAACTAATCTGTCCCTCAGGCTGTTATCACCGTTTTGCGACTTTTCGATTAAACAGAGGAACTATGGAGACTAAATGATCAATAACCACTGTCATGATTCCGGATTCTGTCTGTCGTAAATCTTCTGCCGGCTGGCGTCCAGCTCATTTAATTTCGCTGTTGCAGATTAGTTTCCGTCTTACTCAAAACAGAAGTGTTTTGAGATGATAAATTATACAATCACAACAAATTTGTCAACAATTTCCGCGCTCCCTGACACACTGCTGAGAATGAACCGATCGGCTAGTTTGCATTGCGGTGCGTTTTCCTAAAAACACACACCCAAACAGACACTCGCGCACACACAGTGCAAAACGGTCGGTGGCAATGGTGGGGGAATAGCATAAATCTTTAATATTAACGAGTCTTGCTGTGGCAGGAGACCCAGCAGCTTTGTCCCTCTCTCCTCTCGGCTCGCCTACGCTCCCTCGTCATTTAATTAACAGTAGGGAGATTATGGAGGCCCCAGGCCTGTGAAGATCTGATTTAAACATGGAAATGTTACATTACTGTCGTTCTTTTGCCAAAAAAAGGTTGGAGAGGAAGTGAAAAGATTATTTCTCTGGACACATTAGTGTAGGGTACCGCGAACTACCTCGCAATATATGTATTGCGATACAAAAGTCATGATTTAATATGTTACAGTGCTTTTACATTATAAGATCACGACTGAAACTGCGGCAAGTTGAGAACGTGAAACTGTGGTTCAGTTGCACGTTTAGTGTTACCTGTTTTCCGGTAAAAATGCAAGTTTCTGAGTTTTCACTGCTTTTTCCTTAATTCAGGAAATTTAATGAATGCGCAAATACATATTGATATAAGGATTAATTGAAAATCAAAACATTTGACAATTTTATAAATAAATAAAAAGAAGTATGATACAATAGAATATTTAAAAAAATTGCTGATCATTTGTAAAGAGAAATTTGTATTGAATTATAAAAATGCAAAATAGCCTTCTACCATACTGTGTATCGAAACACACTGATCAGGCATAACATTATGACCACTGACAGGTGAAGTGAATAACACTGATTATTTCTTCATCACGCCACCTGTTAGTGGGTGGGATATGTTAGGCAATTGAAAATGTTGTCCTCAAAGTTGATGTGTTAGAAGCTGGAAAAATGGGCAAGCATAAGGATTTGAGCGAGTTTGACAAGGGCCAAATTGTGATGGCTAGATGACTGGGACAGAGCATCTCTCAAACTGCAGCTCTTGTGAGGTGTTCCCGGTCTGCAGTGGTCAGTATCTTTCAAAAGTGGTCCAAGGAAGGAACAGTGGTGAACCGGTGACAGGGTCATGGGCGGCCAAGTTTCATTGATGCATGGGGAGCGAAGGCTGGCCCGTATGGTCAGATCAAACAGACAAGCTACTGTAGCTCAAATTGCTCAAGGCATTTAATGCTGGTTCTGATAGAAAGGTGTCAGAATACACAGTGCATCGCAGTTTGTTGCGTATTGTTGCGGCACCAGGATGCACTATGGGAAGAAGGCAAGCATGCGGAGGCAGTGTGATGCTTTGGGGCAATGTTCTGCTGGGAAATCTTGGATCCTGCCATCCATGTGGATGTTACTTAGACACATACTGCCTACCTAAGCATTGTTGCAGACCATGTTCACCCTTTCATGGAAACGCTATTACCTCCAACGAGTTTGAGGTGTTGACTTGGCCTCCAAATTCCCCAGATCTCAATCCAATCGAGCATCTGTGGGATGTGCTGAACAAACAAGTCTGATCCATGGAGGCCCCACCTCGCAACTTACAGGACCTTAAAGGATCTGCTGCTAACATCTTGGTTCCAGATACCACAGCACACCTTTAGGGGCCTAGTGGAGTCCATGCCTCGCGGGCCAGGGTTGTTTTGGCAGCAAAATGGCGACCAACACAATATTAGGGAGGTGGTCATAATGTTATGTCTGGTCGTGTATGATCATATCAGCCCTGTTCACCATGTTGGATGTTTTTTTTTAGAATAGATGTTGCTCTTGGTGTCTGCTACAGGATGAACGGGGCATGCCGGTAATCAGGTTCCAGTGCCCGCAGGCTAGAAACCTGGAAGCATCGAACATCATGTGTTGCCCAGGCGCTTGGCTTTTCCTGGAACCGAAGCAGTTAATATTTCGCTGTAATTGGCACCCGCAGCTGCTCTCCAGTTTGACAGGGATGAGTTTGGAGCCTCTGCCTTGTGTGACAGCTGCCTAATTGGGCATTCTCCCCTTGTGGCAGGTGCCGCCTCCTCCAGCCGGGCTGCTGAAGAATGGCAGAGGATTACAGATGAGGACATGGTGACCCTCTCTACCTTCCATTGGTGTGGGGGTGTGTGTGTGGGGGGGGCTAGTTCAATGCCATTGGGTTACCAGGAGGGTGGGGTTCTGCCAGGTGGCGGATGACAGAGTGTCACATGACAGTGTCAGTGTGTCAAGGGCGCATGCATCAGCAGTGCTACAGCAACCTGTTTTTTTTTCTGTTTGAGGTTTTGACTCTAGTTTTATAGCTCCTGGCTGTCTTCACACTTCAGTTCGGAGAGAATGTCAGCTTCCTGTGTGTTCCTGTTTAGCTTCTTTCTGTTCTCCAGCTGCGTATGAAACTGCCATGGTGAGGTTGCGTCCTCTTGTTAGAGGCGATTAATGACTCTCGATGTGTAAAAAGCTAATTATTCCTGCTGATGTAAAATGTGCTATTGGCTTTACTGTACCGCTGTCCTGTTGACCGCAGAGCAGAGGGGACTAACAGTGCAGTGGCTAGCCTTGGCCTAGCGGTTAGTATATTGAGCCCTGGGGCTCATGCAACAATGTGATTTTTGACTCCAGCTCCACATTTTCAAGTTCTGTTCCCCCTTCTGTCAATCATTTCCTGTCATCTTTTCACTGTCATATCAATAAAAGTGACAAAATTGTTCAGAGATGTGGCCTGGCAGTTAATTTGAAGTTACCTCGGGTCATTTCCTGATCCCTCCCCCTTCTGCCTATGGTTTCCTGATGCTTCTCCACTGTCCTTTTAAATGAAATATTTTTTTATAATTTACAAATTGTAAAGAGCTAGCGTGACAAGCCAGACCCACATCAAGATGTTGGGTCTAGGAACTCACCATTGGCAGGGCTCAGTCCGAGGGGCGGGATAAACGGTTGTCTTTGAAGTTCCCTCTGCACGCAATAGGATAGCGCTACAACCAACCAGAGCAACGAAGAAGGTGAAGCGGAGCTAGTTGATCGATTAAACTTTTGCCGTATCCGCTCTGCAAAACTCCGAACAAATCTTCCTTTCTTAAGAATGACTTCAGTGGCGTTTTTTACTCGAAGAAAAGCTTAACTCCAAGTCTTCCAGAGTCGCGGCCAAAGCCGATTCGAAAGACCGCTGTTCGCCAGCTTCTTTGTTTACGAGTAGCACGCCGAACCGCGGCAACTCTGCCGTCATTATGTTAAGCCCGCCCACCGACTCCATACACGATGTGATTGGCCTGACCAGAGTTTGTTTTTTTTCCAGCTCGCAAGCCAATGGAGAGTTGATTGACTAACCTGGCTGCAAATTAGATTTGCTGCCACTAGGGTGCGTCTAGATTGCTAGGCTAGTAAAGAGCATCATCAATTATTTTTTAAAAAGACTACCGTTCAAAAGTTTGGAGATTTATTCTTTAAAAAAAATTTTTTTTTATGTTTTTTGGAAGAAGTTTCTTATCAAGGCTGCATTTATTTAATACAGTAAAAACTAATTTCACGAATATACGTCGTCCTCATCGGAGTCTCGACCTGACTGCAGTTCGTCCTCGTAACCGACTTGAGTGGGCAAATGCTCACATTCGATGGCGTCTGGCACTTTGGAGAGGTGTTCTCTTCATGGATGAATCCCGGTTTTCACTGTACAAGGCAGATGGCAGACGGCGTGTATGGCGTCGTGTGGGTGAGCGTTTTGCTGATGTCAACATTGTGGATCGAGTGGCCCATGGTGGCAGTGGGGTTATGGTATGGGCAGGCGTATGTTATGGACAATGAACACGGGTGCATTTTATTGATGGCATTTTGAATTCACAGAGATACCGTGAGGGCCATTGTTGTACCATTCATCCACGACCATCACCTCATGTTGCAGCATGATAATGCACGGCCCTATGTTGCAAGGATCTGTACACAATTCCTGAAAGCTGAAAACATCCCAGTTTTTGCATGGCCAGCATACTCACCGGACATGTCACCCTTTGAGCATGTTTGGGATGCTCAATATTTGAGAGAAATAGGCCTTTTATTTATATATATAAATTATATAATGTGTTTTCTATTTTAATATATTTTTTAAAGTAATTGATTCATGTGATTGCAAAGCTGAATTTTCAGCATTCTAATATGCTGATTTGGTGCTCAAGAAACATTTCTTATTATTATCAATATTGAAAACCGTTAATATTTTTGTGGAAACTGATACGATTTTTTTTTTTTTTTTGAATTCTTTGTAACATTTCCATTTCAGATAAATGTTCTTTTTTTTTTTTTTTTTTTTTTACTAAAGAACAACATTTATTTAAATTGGAAATGTTTACTGTCACTTTTGATCAACTAAATGCGTCCCTGCTGAATAGAAGTATTAAATGAATAAAAAAAGTCTAACCTATGAACTGTTTAATTATCAGGATTACATAATGATTGAATTCCAAAGGGCATGCATTTTTTTTATATACCAGCATGTTTTTGACACTTTTATTGTTTTGATTGTGAAAAAGTGAAGGAAATGCTGGATGTAAATTTGTTGCCACACCTTCAATACGTCTGGGGGTTTTTTGGTGTTTTTTTATTAATTTTTTTATTAGCTTTTTTATACATGTAATGGAGAAAGATTGTTAATAACACTGCTTTATAGATGCCTAATGACCCTTATTAAAACTGTCATTCAGTGCTTCCAGAACCACATTGAATCTGAATCATTTAAAGATTCAGCTCCATCCCTAAATTGTTCTAAATTGGTTTGAGTGTTTGAGTGTTGAGTGTTTATATGGGCGACTGCTCATGTGTTTCTTTTTGAATGTTTACCTTAGATGCCTCTGTACCTGTGTGTGGCGGCGCAGGTGCGTGTTTGTTTCTGTTTTGTATATTTCTGGCTGTAAGTGAGTCCACGTGCGTGTGTTTGTGTTCAAACGGGACCGTGCAGCTGGGGTTGTACTCCAGGTTTGACTTTCACCTGGTTTTCCCCTGTAGCTATTTTGAAGTGTCGAGTGGAACGGCTGTGTAATCTGTACCCTGACGTGTACACACAGCCTTGAGGGCAGCAGTGATCAGCCCAGCAGTTTTCTCGCAACCCAAGGAAAGAGTTTAAATCTGTGTTTGAGTGAACGTGCAAGAGCGTGATTGGGATTACACGCGTGTGCGTGTATGTGTGTGTGCAGATAGAGAGATTCATTAGTATTCTACTGAGGATTCCTGCCGGTAGAGCAAATTGATTACCACACTTCACCTGTCTGAGCCTCCCGAGATCTGCAGCGAAGACGCCCATTCTGTCTGCACTCCCGTCGCCTTCGTAACGGAGGGCCACTCTCATTAGCCGTCATTTAAACAAAGCTTATAGTTGGGAATCTGTTGTTTTAAGTAGTCCTAGCAGCAGCGAGTGTGAAGATTGCCGCTACAGTCCTGAAGGGTTTTCTGACATGAAGATTTCTAGCGGTTGTTTAAGGTGTCTTGTTGGGAGGGGAATAGATTGTTTGTATATTTGTGTGTGCTTTAAATTGACTCATCCATTCAGGTGACCTTTTGGAGTAAGACTGCAGAAGCATGGGAATTCATATCTGTGCTAAACACGCTGAAGTGTGTTGAGTAAACCAAGGCTGTGCATTATTCAGAGTGGAACTGAAAATGCTTTTTAAATTCCTACAGAATTTCATCTTGAATTTTGAATTTGAACCATAACTGAAATTCGAGTTTGGATTTGAATAAGTAGAATTTTTACAAAATCATTTTAAAATAATCATTTTCAACAAGAAAAATTAGCATTTTTGAAGGCAAACTTTGAACTAGTTCAAGTTTTGACAGTGTTATAGGCCTCACATAAGGACATATGTGGGTTGTTGATGTGAAATGGCAAACGCTCACACAAAATAAAAAATGAATATAAGTAGTATTGTTATCATTTAAAATGCAGTAAATGGTCAAACATTTCTTTGTCTTACATGGACCTGTTGATATAAAAACTGCTTTTGTCTTTAGATTTTTTTATTATTATTTGAGCCAAATCTCAAAATTGTCCTACGGTCCTATACTGTCTCAAGCATGGTTCAGTAAATTACAACTTTTACGAATTAAAAAGAAAAGCAAACAAATGTTAATAAATACCGCAGGCATAATTTTACAAGGGTCTATTGTAGTGAATGACAATCTTTTTTTTTCATCCATATATAAATGCATAGATCTTGATACATTTTGTCTCTGAAAACCACAACCTCCTTTGTGACACCAGATCCTGATTTTTAAATCAGGCAATTTCACTGACAAGTTTAATTAGTTGAAGGACCCCATTCAAGGTCATGTTACTGTGAAGCCCATCACATGTGCACATGGTAAGATTTTGTCTCGGAATTGTTCAAATATTTAACTTTGAACCACTATAATAGTGTTAATTTCTGTTGTCCTTTGGTGCGACACCCCTGTATTCTTAATTCTGTCTGTCAGACCATAGGACACATTTAGTGACCCCTTATATTTTCTCAACCATCAGACTTCACACTACATAATACGCAATTTTTCCCCTCAAAAGTGGTGTTTTACAAAAACATAAAAATAAATAAAATCGTACTGCTTATTTGTCAGCTACCCATATATGGGTCAACATGGAAGAACACTTAATTTCCCCGAATGCCATTACCTGTTAGATTTTTTAGAATTTGCAAGAATTCAGTTAACTCCACTTCCTATCACTGTAATTCAAATTCAGCTTCTAGTGGGAGTGTCCAATTCAATTAAATTCAAGTGATCTTTAGGCCTGAGATGTGGTGTAGTTGTAGGAGCAGTGAGGAACAGGGTAAGATCTATTTGTAACTGCCTGTGTTGCTATTAAAGAGACAGCGGGTGAGTAGATATGGAGAAGTTGGCATGTGGAGTCAAAGTGTTTCTGCGAGTAGCAGGATCGTGTGTGCGCACTACAGCTCCAGTGATAAGAGCGCAGAGTGAATGAGATGCTGTAATCTTACTCGGGTGGCATTTCCTTGGCATGTTCGGACAACTTTTGTGCCAGATGGAATGATGTGCCAAGACGAGGGACCCAGGTGCTTCGTGTTTTCATTGGTTAAGTGCACTTTATCGATTAAGAAAATTAATAGAATCTCTGGTTTGAATTTAATTACTAGCCTATGCTGAAGTTTATAAATATGAACATTTTGGAGTTACTTGTCGTGAACAGAGCAGTGGAATTACAATGAACAAGGGGTTGTATCGAGAAATCGAGGTGCCCTCAATTCAGTTTTTTTTAAATATTCATGTGTCTGTAATGTGTGTTGCAGGTCTTTATTTATTGGTTGTTGTCTGCCCACAGCATCATTTTGTGGGGCTTTGCAAACCTGTATTAATTCTAGTGTGGAATTTTTCTACAATATTCACTCATCATGACAGTAAAATATGGCATTCTAAGTCCATCTACTGCAGTATTTCCTCTCTCAATCAGTACAAAATGTGGTTAACAACCTGTCATGCATAGGGGGGAGAAAAAAAACGTTGTATACCGCGAAACCGGTATAATTTAGAAAAATACTGTGATATAAATGTTTGGTCATACCGCCCAGCACTATGCCTGCATTTACACTGATCACTTAAAATGCCAACAAACACCAACATTTAAAGTAGTGGGATTAAAAATAATTTTGTAGGTGTTTGTCAGATAACTGGCTAGCGGGACCAAACACTGGCTAGTTTGCCTTTGTTTACATCCTTTCTACAGCATAAAAATAATGATAGAAACTATTCATGGAAAACGCATCAACAAAAAAGAAAACATTCTTACAGGTTGTGGCCCATAAACAACAGATTCTGCTTTTAAAGTGGGAACTGCTCTCCGTAAAATGTGTAGCACAGAGAGCCATGTTTGGATTATAATGTTCAGGAATGTTCAGCGTTTTGACGGCCAACATTACTCACACTTCCTCTTCTCAACATGGCCTTTGTTGCGTGTTCCCGGGGGCGGGGTTTATGTAAATTTTAGGGTTAGTGAGGTCACTAACCCACGATAAGCTTGTTGTAGTCCCTACCGGCCGTTTGTTGTAGTCTTTAAAAAGTAATTTCTTTAAAAGAAAATCTCCTTTTTCTTTGAACTTTGAGCGTCATAACTTTGTAGATGTCGTTTGTGCTCAAACAGCAACATTACACACTAACTAAAGTTAAAAAAGTGAAATCATAATCAACCACCCCTTTAAGTAAAGATCATGTTCCATGAAGATATAAATTATTATTATTATTATTATTGGTAATATGCATTGCTAAGGACTTCATTTGGACAACTTTAAAGGCGATTTTCTCAATTTAGAGTTTATTGCACCCTCAGATTCCAGATTTTCAAATGGTTGTAAATCAATGAAAGATAATGTATAAGATGATGTATTATGTTGTATTTCAGATGATGTATAAATCTCAATTTAAAAAAATTTACCCTTATGACTGGTTTTGTGGTTCAGGGTATGTAAGGTATAAACAGCCTTGTCGTTCTTCACAGCCTTGTGAAGATTTTCATTCAACTTCCAAACACAAATGAAGATATTTTTTATGAAGCCCGAGAGATGACCTTATGTGATCATGTGCCTTACAACATGCATTTAATTTTATTTTATTACATTGTCCCCCCCATTTCTTTTTAACATGATACAATTTATGGAAGCAGTGTTTAGTCTGTAGGCAGTGTGTGTTTACAAATTGGTGTCTCGTTTGAATAAGTTCACTGTCAAGGGTGTTTCTTAGCAAGTTTGTTCTGATTGACTTGATTTTAGATTTATATCAGAGCTCCATGGTATCGCAGCAGCTGTTTACTTGTTCTACGCTTGCACTCCAAAAGAGCAAAAGTTCACTGACGTGGACGCTGCAGTCGTGTTTGTTTAGGTAGCACGTCGCTCCCCTTATTTAATTTTCTTGAGCCATATTGGATTTACAAATTCTGTCCTGCGTATCTGAGTGAGCGCCCGTAGCCCGGCTGAACACCAGCTGCCTTCGATAACATGATGGAAAGCCGTTCACATGGCTCCCTTTCTTTTAAAATTTCTTTAACCTTGGCTTACCTTTTAACGCCGGGGAAGCGTCTGCCAGTCTGGTGTCAGATATTAGCGATACACTCAGCAAGGACCGGGTTGTCACTTTTTATTAACACGGAGCGCTTTGCATGGACTCCAGCTGTTGCGTGCACTGAGACTCAGGCGTACTTGACCTTGACTCACAGCACAGTTCCTGCGGCTCACCCTATTTTTAATCATGCATTTTAAATGGTGCAAATGGATTACGGTTCCTTATAATGGGGATCATTCATTAACCTTTTTTTGTTAGGGTACTTTATGGAACGGGTTGGATTCCAATTAATTTCCTACCCCACATGTGAGCGTCACCGGAATTGGCTTTGGATATCAAATCCCTGACATTTGCGTCAAGAAGTAAGGCGTTCACAGTTAAGGCCATATTTTGTCCAGCTCCTCAGGGGAAATTGCCTCTCAGCCACTGATGATGGTTTGACCTTCCTGCTCGTGGTGTCTGGGTGAGCAAAGAGAGACGCCCTGCCATGATAAAGCTTCCTGTCTGCCCCTGTTCCCTTCACCACTGGCTAGTGAAATCACTTAAAATGCTGTTGGGTGTGAATGTTTGACATTGTCAGAGATAATGGATAATCACTTGCCGACCGCTGAAGGGAGAGAGATGGAGGGGGAAAAGGGAGAGAGGGAGAGAGAAAACATATTTTGTATTTCTTGTTCAGAAGGGTCATGTGCGGAAAAGACGAATGGAGCGCATGCTGTGAGATTCGAATCTCTTTTATGCCTGCTTCCTCTCAGAGTGTCAGATTGTTAATAAAGTAAATAAGTATTCATATACATATTCATAGTCTATTCATATACATATTCATAATCATGTCAATTTCTTCTCACCTTCATGTCATTCCAAACCTGTGTATGATTTTCTTTTTTTTCTTTTGGGGAAACTTAAAAGATATTTTCCAAAAAAAAGTCCCATTTTTGTCCATACAATGAAAGTCATTGTGTGGATTAAAACTCGAGAAGAAAGTCATACAGGTTTGGAGCGACATGAGGGTGAGTAAATGATGACAGAATTTTCATTTTTGGCTGAACTATCCCTTTAGTTTTCCTGGCCCCACTTTATATTAGGTGGCCTTAACTACTATGTACTTACATCAAAAAATAAGTACAATGCACTTACTGTGTTTATAATGTATTGCAAAACACTTTTGCTGATATTGAGGTGGGATATGGGTAGGGTTAGGGACAGGTGTGGTGGTATGGGTGAGTTTAAGGGTAGGGTTAGGTGTAAGGGAAGTGTCAACAGTGTAATTACATCTGTAATAAATGTATGTAGTTACATTTGTAATTACATACAGGTATATTTAAAAATGTAAGTACAATGTAAAGACATGTATGTGCATTGTATCAAATTATTAATTAAAATGTTAGTACATAGTAGTTAAGGCCACCTAATATAAAGTGGGTCCGTTTTCCTTTTGTTTTCATGGACGAGATCGAATCTAGCTTGATCCGATTGTAGACCAATATTGATTTGTCTAGAATGATGCGTTTACTTTATTGTTCTTATGGTCCAGTTTTTCAGCTTGTCTGTTTATCTTCTCTCTCCATCTGTCCCAAGTTTGGACTTTTATTTGTAGGGTAGCAGCAACTCCATTGGCGGGAAATTAATCTTAATCTGGCCCATTAAGATTAGCGTGAGACGTCAGATGGCCCCGTTCTAGCAGGTTGCCTTCTTTGTTGTTAAATCTAGGTCAGTGGCCCAGGCTGATAATGTAACTGAGACTGAATTAGTTAATGAATTAGTATTCCTCCTTGCAGTCTTAACTTGTTGCGTCCAACCTTTGCAACTGAACTCAGTTTGCATCCCATTTAAATGCGCATGTGACCTTGTGCTGATTCTCGCTGGATTTTCCTGTCACGTCATCTTGAGGATCTTAAGTTACTACAGCACATTCAGGATATTCCAGGCGTGAGAGTGCTGTTGAATTGCTGTAACAGCATCCCCAGCTCAAGGTCAGGCTCAACTCCTCAGAAAACCACTGAAACGCGTTACCCCGTTGCTGAAGGGGCAGGACATGGAGGGTAAGATGTTCTCTGGCAGCTGAGCACTGCTTCAGGGGAGCTGGAATCCTGTATTAATTAACCTTTGTGATGGTGGCCCTGACAGTGGGAAGTCAGGAGTGTTTATGGAAGCAGTTCTGACAGGGTTCAGGCCCGTCGAGCGAGCAGCCAGCGGTGCTGTCATGTTATCTGATGCCGTAGCTGTGGAGGAGCGGTCTGACAGGTGTGCCATGTGTGCCCCTCTACACCTGCCAGCCCTGCTGAACCATTACTGGCCCGAGTATGAGGGGCTGCTGACAGCCGTTTTTGAATAGGCATTATTCACTACTTTGGTCCTGTTATGCCAGGTAGACTGTCATATCTGTGGAAGAGGAAAATATTTGATTTAGACCGTAGTCCAAAAACTTGTTTTCCTGGATTTAACAATAGTTTTTCTGTCATAATATAACTTGGTATTTGCTCTTATCTGAAAGAGAGTGTGTTTATCAAACATAGCAGATCTGTGTAAATGTTTTACCTGAGGGTGCACTGATATTACATTTCTGACTGATACTGATAAACTGATCATTATTTTCATATAATGGCTGATGATGACCAATAAATGACTGGTATCAAAATTCTATAGTATTTTTGTCAAAAGTGAAATTAGGCATCACAACATTTTGTGAGTGACAGTTGTGTTATTTTTTTTATTTGAAAATGCTTAGTGTCATCATTTACTCACCCTCAAGTTGTCCCAAACCTGTATGAATTTCTTTCTTCTGCTGAACACAAAGGAAGATATTTGGAAGAATGTTTGTAACCAAGTAGATCACGGCAGCCATTGACTACCTTAATATTTTTTTTCCCCATTATGGTAGTCAATGGCTGCCGAGATCTGCTTGGTTATTTTTTTGGTGAACTATCCCTTTAAGAACAGCAGGCAAGAAGTCCTTCTTACTGAAAATGTTTAAGCAAACATCTTTCTTTTGAATGTAGAATGAGCAAACACAGCACATGGGTTCCCTTAGATTTAAGAAACCTTAAGATGCTCATTTATTCTCCTTAATCTGTGGTGATACGGATAATTCTCAGAAATGCTCAGCCTCATGGACATTTAAAGACCTCCTCTTTACATAAGAACAAACATTGAGAGGTCCTAAAGAGGAATCTGAAAAAAGCTGGGTTTCAGAGCAGTTTGATTGACAATTGCTGGAGTCCCTGTAAAGAGTTTGTCAAAAAAGAAGCTTTGCGTTCACTCTGAAGGTTTTCTTTTGCTTGAATTTAATTAGTTCTTTTGTGATAATTGGTTTTGACAGAGACTTCAAAGAAAGTTACAGTGGTTGTTTTGAAGATGCTGGGATGTTGATGCCCATCACTCATGTAGTGTTTTCTCTTCTTCTGCTGTAGGTTCCCGTGTGGCCACGTCTGAGATCAGAGAAGCAAACGGGGAATGCTGAGCCTTTGGTTTCTCCCAGAATAACTCCCAAATATAGAGTGTATGCTTCATCAGGACAGAGAAACCTCATCATTTCTCTGATTGTGCGCACAACATCATTTTAAAGGAGTGTGGATTTACTGGATTCACTTTAGCTTCACACAGCAATGGAAGCTGGGTTGTCGTGCTTGACATTGCAAATGCCCTCTGATCCTATATGTAAAACTTTTTGACTGAAAAGGAAGCACTGCTGGAGTTCTGCTCTCATAATTTATGGCACAGATCTTACCAAGACATTTTCAGTAGTTGTAAAACACCACATCAGGGCATCCTGCTGTTGAACATGACTCATGGGGTGGAGTCTGGCCCTGAAACTCACCAGGATTCTGCTGCTTTAACATATCTGGAAGGTTTGCTAATGCATCCGGTCACCACTGGGCCTGCTGCCACTACCACACAGAGATCTGAACCTGTCCACAACAATGTAGAGAATCCCAACAGGGTGACTAGGGTTTTTCAGCTCCCCAATCATGGCTCCCCCTCACCAGACAAGGGTAGACCACCTAGTGTTGCCTCGCAGCACCTTAAAAAAGCCAGACTGCTTCGCTCGGGAGCGTGGAATGAAGATGACAGCCAGAAACAATCAGGCCCTGGCCCTGTAGTGGAAGTGAACGGACAGAGAAGGGAGCATTACAAAGGAAGCCTGGATGGCTCTGGGCAGGGGGAGAGCACCTTGCTGGCTTCTCTGCTGCAGTCCTTCAGCTCTCGGCTGCAGAGTGTCGCCTTGACACAGCACATTTCTCAAAGCCACAAACCGCTAGACAGGGAGAGCAGTGAAAGTGCTCCTGTTGATAAGGAAACCTACCAGAGTTACGGCACAGCGTCAGGCCGCCTTAAAAGCCTCATGAGGAAAAGCAAGCAACAGAAACAAAATACCGTGCCTTATTGTCGTCAGAGTAACCAGAATCGAGCCTCTGATTCTCCTCATTCCTCTCAAAGCTCTGCCCAGCCCTCTAGCTCAGAGTCGATGTCCTGCACAGAGCGACTTAAGGCTGTTGCCAATATGGTACGGACCAGGACCAGTCCGGCCCCTTCACCCAAGCCCAGTGTCGCTTGCAGTCAGCTGGCCTTGTTGCTGTCCAGCGAGGCTCATCTACAGCAGTACTCCAGAGAACAGGCCTTAAAAGCACAATTAACCAGTCGATCAGCCAGCGAGAGGTTAGCTGCCATAGCTACTCAACAAACGCAGGATAAGAGGCCTCCAAGCATGGGGCAGCCAACAACCTCCCCAGACATGCTAAGCTCCTTAAACGTTCAAAACGGAACACTGTCCCCACCAGTGATAAATTCCAGCAAAAGAAGCCCTTCCACTTCCTCACCCACCATGAGACCCCCCAAAGAGAAACGGCCCTTCGACAGACACGTTCGACCACCGCAGAACTGCAGCAGCCTATTGCTCCTACTTCTCAACAATCACAACTCCCAGCAGCAGCTCACCAGAAACGGACACCTGGAGGACGACTGCGGCATCCTCCCAAGCCGGGCCTCCTCCCTGCATTCTGACAGCGAGTACTCCAACCAGGATAACAGCCTGAACAAAGATAGCAGTGATGCTGAGAGCTTCTCCAGCTGTTCTCCCATCGACCTCTCCATGAAAAGCAGAGTGCCTAGCCAAAAGTCTGAGCTCTGCTCTTCATTAGCCCCCTCTGTGGAGCTCGCAGAGTCTCTCATAAACAAATGGAAGCCGGAACCTTCCGTGCCAAAGGTCCATGAGGCCACAGATCTGGATACCAGCCCAGACGTGAAATCCCATGATAAGGTCACTCTAATGCAGTTACTACTGGACCGCAGAAATAACGAGAAGGTAAACAAAATTTCAGATAATCCTGGTTTGCGGCCTGACGCAATAATCGGCGGCTTGACTACGGGCCCACTTAAACGGATTGGCACACCTGAGGACAGCAGAACACTGAGTCCTGTGGACAGGCAAACGGCTACCTTCAGCTCGCTCTCCCCTTCGTACTCCTTTCCCTCGCCTCATGCCCAGTCCAGTCCATTAGATCTGTGCAAGTCTAAAGCTCACTCAAGTGAAAAAATTATGGAGCCTCCATTCAGTGCCAGCAAGCTACTACAGAATCTAGCCCAGAGTGGTATAAAGAACTTGTCATCTTCTCCCCCTCCTTTACACTCTCAAATTGTAATGAGCAGAAGGCAAAGCCCAGAAATTGAGCTTGACAAGCCTCAGGCCCTCTTGGATCGACTTGTCGTTCCAAACAAGCGAAACAGAGCCTCCACACTAGATGGAGGTTCCCCACCTGCTCTCCCACCTCACAAACGTAACCAATCCCCCTTGGCATCAACACAGATAGAAAACCTTCTCGAGAAGCGCACTGTACTGCAGCTTCTGCTGGGAACGGCTTCTCAGAAAGAACGAACCGGTGGGCACAGATTCTTTGAAGTAACCTCAGGGGGGCTGGAGAAGCCTCAGACAGGCTCTGTCAACTGTGACCGCTCAAACAAACCTTCTCTAGACTGTAAGATCAAAACCGAGCCAGTAGAGGAGAATTTTTCATCAGACAGCTCTGATGATGGGGTGTACCATCAGAGACGATCATCCCAACACTCACCCATTGCTGAAGCACAGGACACAATGAAATCCGAGTCATGTCCTACAGAAACAGCTGCTAAATTTGGACTTCTCAGCCAGCTTTTGAAACAGCAGAATGCTACCTACCATTCAAACCCACACGCTAGGCTCCTCAGGAACTCTGTAAAAGAGGAGTCGATGGAATTTCCGAGCCCCGTTCCTAAAAAAAGAAAATTGGCAGAGTGCCTAAGTAATGAACTTTATCAACCGTCTGGAGATACCACTAGTGACAATCTCGTGTCTGGAACACCTGAATTTAACGGTAGAGGCCTAGTAAAACCAAAAGAGGAAGAGGTAGTTGGGAGTCCCAAGAGCAAAACTTCTCTCTCCAGAGAAAGCCCAGGCTTCAATGTTCTCAAGCAACTCCTCCTGTCAGAGAACTGTCTGAAGGAGCTATCCCAGCCCAGAGGGACCCCAAGTCCCTTCATCACTCAGGCAAACTTTGCAGCCAATGGGAACCTGTCCCAGTCTGGTTTCCCTCACGAGTTGTCAAACTTGCCGTGGTACCCCTATTCTCTCAGTGCAGGTCCCACACCTGTTGATAACACAGGGGGGTCATTAGTTTGGGCTAATTCCTCTCCCAAAGCCAGTCCTAAACCGGTTAAAAAAGAACCTGAAGGGTCTGCTGGAGAAACTTTTAACCGGGAGGAGAGATCCAGTCCAGACTCGCCTCCTTTAACCAGGTCTAATCCGATTCTTTACTACATGCTTCAGCGGGGAAACGGTCAGCTCAGACCTGAGATCCGGGATCAGGTGCAGCCTGCCCACTGTCTCATGAGTGCAACCATGGAGCCGCACAATGACTATGAGCACAGGATAAACTCTCCAGTCCACAGACAGACTCATAGCCAGAGAGAAGAGAGCCTAAACAGTTCTGTGGAAAAATGGTAGATGTGAACTGCCAAAAAACGGAGAGAAGCTGAAGAACTGCATGTTCGGTCATTTGTCTTTTTAATATGTTTTGTTTTTCATCTTAAAACAGAAACTGAATAAATTTGACCATGGAACATGGTCATTCAGTTTAAAACTTGTGGCTGTTTGCCACCGCTTGAAATGATTTCATTTGTACATTTGTTTGATTTGTTGTTTTTATTAATGTCAGAATGAGATGGTCACATGTTTCTATATATAATTATTTCACATACACATCTTTTGAATGGTTTTTTTTTTTTTTGTATGTATGCAAAGCTAAATTCTTTGTCCAGCACAATGTAAAATGTCCACCACAAAAAGCTTTTTCTCCTTCCACTGCTGAAACATTTATGAAGAACATCCAATTACGTGTATTATTGATGAATCCACAAATGTTACTGCTAATTTCACACTATATTTATCTACAGCCAAATCAGGATACTTTCCATTTTATTGAGGCAAAGAAAATTGTACAGTCTAAGCACAATATTGGATTTGTGGCATTGAAATGCCCAGTTATAAAGTCTATTTTCTTACAGCAGGATTTAAAGGAACGGCAGTTTGATCTATCAGGTAAAGCTAGCTGAGGTCAAGAGGGTTTCACATGTGATCGAAAGGTAACAACATTTACTGGAATGTTCCACAATCTTAACTTAGTCAGATTTACAGTGCTTTATTTTTCATCTGGAATGAAACTATTATGTGGTGATAATGGCATGACGTAAAAAAAAAAAAAAAAAAAAAAAAAAAGCCTGAGTGTCATTTTTATCCAATGAAATGTACCTTTTTACAATTTTGTATAATTTGTCGTTTTGTATCTTATCTAAATATCCTGTATGTAGCATTCACACATTTACAGTGTTGACAGGAATTTGAATATTGAAAGATGATCCAGTATGTCCACCAAAGCCATGAGGGTTAATTATGAATTATATTTATGGACTATAAATGTTTCAGGATACTGTGCGAATCAGACGCTGTACTGTGAGAAGGGATTGGAATTCAGTCTGATTCTTTTGTTTGTTCACTTTATTTGAAATTTCATTTTTTCATTTTTTTTTTTTTTCAGACAGGCCCATCACTCGAGTCTTACAAAAAAATCTCAGATTTTATTCCACATTCTCTGTACGATT